>NC_133663.1:86673425-87273425 GCF_037893015.1 Macrotis lagotis
AGTGTGTGAGGTTCTGTCCTCCCTCCTGGTCTGTGAATGACCATAAGCGCCCCCCTCTGCCACGGGGCTGAGGGGGGGGGGGCCCTGCTGTTCTATGGGGGGACCTAGACTGCTAGACTGCGATCAGGATCTGAATGTGGTCAGAACTCCAGAGTCCTGTTCCAGGGGCAGAGGACAGTGCTCTGCAGTCTCTCTTCACTCCCCTCCCTCAGCTCAATGGGCTCACACCCTGGGGGTTCATGCTTACCAGCTCCACCTGCTTCTGTTTCTGGGTCTAGGCTGCATAAAGACCAGGCTGCTGGCTGTGTGCCCTGAGGGCTGGGCTCCATGTGCTTGCTCTGGCAGAGGTCCCCCACTGTTCCCCCACTTTGTGCCGGTTCTCCCCGTGGTGCAGCTTAGGAGACTCCCCCGCTGCTGTGAGCTGAGGCTCCCAGCACTCTAGGGCTGCCTCCGGGAGGCTGAAGTTCTTTGGCTCTGGTGGGCCACCCCTCTGGCGGGCTGCCCCTCCGGCCTGGGGAGCAGAGGCTTTCTGCTCTTTTCCAGGTTACCTTGAGTAGGAGAACTGCCTCACTGGGTACCTTTGTGGGTTCTGTCTCTTGAAAGTTTAGAGTCCTTAGTTTGAGTTTTTATCAGAGAGCTCCTAAGACTTAATCCCTTCATGTCACCATCTTGGCTCCGCCCCCCTCCAGAATTAGTAATCTTAACTGTAAATGTGAATGGAATGAACTCTCCTGAAAAACAGAAGCAGATAGCAGAATAGATTAAAAAACAGAATCCTACAAAAATGTTGTTTACAAGAAACACTTTTGAAGCAGAAAGATATATATAGGGAAAAGGGAAAAGACTGGTGCAAAATCTATTATGTTCAATTGAAATAAAAAAAATCAGGAGTAGCAATCCTGATCTCAGACAAAGCAAAAGCAAAATAGATCTCAGTAAAAAGGGTTAAGGAAGGAAGAAATTGTATCTTCTTAAAAGGCACCATGGGAAAAGAAGTTATATTATTATTAAACATATATGCACCAATTGGTATAGCTTACAAATTATTACAGGAGAAGCTGGATGAATTACAAGGGGACATATATAGAAAAACTATAATAGTGAGGGAATGCAACCTCCTTCTCTCAAAATTAAATAAATCTAACCACAAAATAAACAAGAAGGAATTAAGAAGATCAATTAAAATCTTGGAAAACTTAGATATGATAGACCTTTGGAGAAAACTGAAAGAAGATAGAAAAGAATGCACTGCAGCACATGGTACCTATACCAAAATTGACTATCTTACTTGGGCATAAAAATCTTACAATCAAATGCAGAAAGGTAGAAATAATACATGCATACTTTTCAGATCATGCAATAAAAATGACATGTAATAAAAGGCCATAGAAAGATAAGCCAAAAATTAATTTGAAACTAAACAACTTAATTGTAAAAAATGAGTGGATCAAAACAGTAAATCATAGAAATTATCAGTCATTTCATCCAAGAAAATGACAACAATGTGACATCATACCAAAATTTATGGGATGCAGTCAAAGCAGTTTTTAGGGGAAATTTTCTATCTCTAAATGCTTATATGAATAAAATGGAGAAAGAGGACATCAATGAATTGAGAATGCAACTAAAATAGGTAGAAAGAGAACAAATTAAAAATCCTCAGTTAAATAACAAATTGGAAATTTTGAAATCAAAGGAAATATTAATGAATTCAAAGAAAACCATTGATCTAATAAATAAAACTAGGTTGGTTTTATGAAAAACCAATAAAATAGATAAACTTTAAGTTAAACTGATTAAAAAAGAAAGAGGACCATCAAATTGCCAATATCAAAAAATGAAATCAGTGAGCTCAACACCAATGAGGAGGAAATTAAAGAAATTATTTGGAGCCATTTTACCCAACTGTATGCCAATAAATTTGACAACCTAAGTGAAAGGGATAAATATTTAGAAAAATACACACTACCCACATTAACAGAAGAAGAAGAAATAAAATACATAAATAGCCCCATTTCAGAAAAAAGAAGTTGAAGAAACCATCAATAAACTCCTTAAGAAAAAGTCTCTAGATCCACATGGATTTACAAGTGAATTCTACCAATCATTTAGGGAACAATTAATTCAAATTCCACATCAACTATTTTAAAAAACAGAAGTTCTACCAAATTCCTTTTATGACACCAATATGGTACTGATACCTATACCAGGAAAAGCAAAAATTGACAGAAAATTATAGACCAATTTCCCTCAGAAACATTGATGCAAAAATCTTGATTAAAATTTTAGCAATAAGATTACAAGTTATTACTATGATAATACATCATGAGCAGGTTGGATTTATACCAGGTAGGCAGGGATGGTTCAATATTAGGAAAACAATCAATGTAATTGAACATAAATGAACAATGGAAATTATGATTATCTTAATAGATGCTTAAAAGCCTTTGACAAAATACGACATTCTCCTATTAAAAGCACTGGGGGGGGGGGGTGCGGCTAGGTGGCACAGTGGATAGAGCACCGGCCCTGGAGTCAGGAGTACCTGGGTTCAAACCTGGTCTCAGGCACTTAATAATTACCTAGCTGTGTGGCCTTGGGCAAGCCACTTAACCCCATTTGCCTTGCAAAACCCTAAAAAAAAAAAAAAAGCACTAGAGAGAATAGGAATAAATGGAATTTTCCTTAAAATAATAAGCTTATTTGTCTAAAACCATCAGCAAACATTATATGTAAACAGGAATAAACTGGGATCATTTCCAATAAGATCATGGGTGAAACAAGGATGCTATTAACACATTTACTATTCAATACAGTATTAGAAATGGTAGCTTTAGCAATAAGAGAAGAAAAAGATATTGAAGGAATTATAATTGGCAAGGAGGAAACAAAACTTTAACTCTTTTCAGATGAAATGATGGTTTACTTAGAGAATTCCAAAAAAATCATCTAAATAAAACTGCCTGAAACAATTAATAATATCAGCAGAGTAGCAGGATACAAACAAACCCACATAAATCATCAGCATTTTCCATATATATGAACAGCAAAGTCCAAGAGGCAAGAGATAAAAAGGGAAATTCCATTTAAAGTAACTATAGACAACATAAAATACTTGGGAATCTACCTCCAACTGTATGAACACAGTTATAAAATAAAAATTTATTTACACAATAAATTCAAGTCTAAACAATTGGAAAAATATCAATTGCTCATGCTTAGGTCAATTTATTATAACAAAAATGACAATTATACCCAAATTAAATTACTTGTTCAGTTCCACACCAATCAAAGTACCAAAAACCTATTTTACAGAGCTAGAAAATATATTAACAAAATTAATCTGAAGCAACCAAAAGTCAAGAAATTCAAAGAAATTGATGCAAAGAAGTGTAAATGAAGGTGGCCTAGCTCCATCAGATCTAAAACTATACTATAAAGTAGCAGTCATCAAAACTGCCTGATGCTGGTTAAGAAATAGAGTAATGGATCAGTGGATTGAAGAGATACAAACGATACAGTCATAAACATCTATGTTAATCTATTGTTTAACAAACCCAAAGGCATTATGCTTTTGGGAAAAGAGCTCACAGTGGTTTGACAAAACCTGCTGGGAAAAGTGGAAAATAGTGTGGCAAAAATGAAGCATAGACCCACATCTCACCAAAATAAGGTCAAAAGGGGTACAGCTTTAGATATAAAGGATGATACCATAACAAATTTACAGATCAGGAAATATTCTATCTATTGAATCTATGAAGAGGGGAGAATTTATGACCAAATAAGAAATCGAGTACATTATAAAATGCAAAATGGTTGATTTTGACTATGTTAAATTCAAAAGTGCTTACACTAAAAAAACTAATGCAGTCAAGAATAGAAAAAAAAACTGAAACCTGGGAAATAATTCTCACAGCTTGAGGTTCTGGTAAGGTCACATTTCTAAATTATATAGAGAGTTTGATCAAATTATAAGGTTATGAGTCTTTTCCCAATTGGAAAATGGTCAAAAGATATGAACAATTTTCAAATGAAGAAATTAAAATTATATATAATCTTATGAAAAAATGCTCCAAAACATTACTGGAGAGAAATGCAAATTAAAACAAGAATGAGGTAACACTTCACATATCAGATTGACTAAGATGTCTAAAATGGAAAATGATCAATGTTAGATAGGTTATGGGCAGATTGGGACATTAATGCTCTGTTGGTGGAGTTGTGAACTGATCCATCCACTCTGGAGAACAATATGGAACTATGCCCCAAAAGCAATAAAACTGAGCATACTCTTTGACCCAGAAATACCATTACTAAGCCTTTATCCAAAAGAAATTTTAAAAATGGGAACAGTCTCACATGTTCAAAAATATTTATAGTAACTCTTTTGTAGTGGCAAAGAATTGAAAATTGAGGGGATGCCCATCAGTTGGGGAATGGCTGAACAAGAGGTACATGAAGGAAATGGCGTAATATTTCTCTATACTAAGAATAGTTGGACTTTAGAAAAGGATGGAAAGAATTACAGGAACTGATGTTGAACAAAGGGAGCAGAACCAAGAGAACATTGTATATTAGCAACAATATTATGAGCTGACCAAGTATGATAGATGCAGCTACTCTTAGCAGTTCAGAGTTCTAGAACAATCCTGGGAGACCTCTTGTGACCATGCCATCTGCATTCAGAGGAATCAAAAAAACAAAAACAAACAAACAAAACCAAAAAACCCTCACAGAATCTGAATGGATACTACCTTCACTTTTAGTGGATAGAGTACCTGATCTGGAGTCAGGTAAACTCATCTTCCCAAGTTCAATTCTGCTCTCAGATACTTTATCATGTTTTTCTTTCTATCCCTTTGTTTTCTTTCTTTTCCCTTAGTCCTAATTCCTCATAAACAAAATGACTAATATATAAACATATTGAATACAAATGTATATGTACAACTTTTACTAGACTACATCACTGAGGGGAGAGGGGTGGGAAGAGAGAGTGGTAGAAGAATGTGTAACTTATAAAATATACAAGTTGATAAATGTTGAAAAACTTTCATAACATGTAATTGAAGAAATAAAAAATTTAAATTTAAAAATAAATAAAATAACTGTAGACTATATAAAATACCTGAGAGTATATCTCAAGAATTACATGAGCATACTTATAAAACACTCTTTATCCAAATAAAGTCAGATATAAATAATTGGGAAAATATTGATTATTCCTAGGTAGGCAAAGTCAATACAATAAAAAATAAAATGTTTTCTGACTAATCTATTTATTTAGTACCATCCCAATCAAATTGCTAAGAATTATTTTACTGAGTTAGGAAGAATAACAGCAAAATTCATTTGAAGTACAAAAGTCAAGAATTTCAAAGACACTAATGAAAAAAGTGCAAAGGAAGGAGATTCAGTAGTGCCAGATCTTAAACTATTATATGAGGTAGTAAAGATAAAATCTATCCGATAGTGACTAAGAAATAGAAAGGTAGATTGGTAAAACAGAGTAGACATATAATACACAGTAGTAAAGGACTTATGTTTTACAAAAGTAAAAATTTGTTTTGAAGAAAAGAAATCATTATTTAGTAAAAATTGTTGGGAAAGCTGCAAAGCACTCTCACAGAAATTGGACTTAGACCAATATATTAAACCTACACCAAGAAAAAGTCAAAATAGATACATAAACTAGATAGAAAGGGAGATATCACCCCAAAATTAGAAGAATATGAAACATATGACCTATCAGACTCATGGATTAAAGAATATCTGAAGAAACAAGAAATAGAGAGAATTCTGAGGTATAAATGAATAATTTTGATTAAATTAAATGTGAAAGTTTTTGAACAAATAAAATCAATGTAACCAAGATTAGAAGGAAAGCAGAAAATGGGGGGTGGATTTCATGAACAATCTCTCAGATAAAGATCTCATATATATCAATAACTTGATGAGATTTGTAAGAATATGAGTCATTTCAAATTGACAAGTGATCAAAGGATATAAACAGGCAGTTTTTTTTAATGAAGAAATCAAAAATGTCCTAAATCATTAATGATTAGAGAAAGGCAAATTTTAAAAAAACTTTGTGATATCTTCTATCAGACTGACCAAAATGATAGATGCCCTTCAGTTGGGGAATGGTTAAACAAGTTGCAGTTATACGATTGTAATGTAATACTACTGTGAAATAGCAAATGATAAGCAAGTGGATTTTAGAATAACATGGAAAAACTTGGACATATAAAGGAATATGTTATCTACTTCCAGAGAAAGGACTGATAAATATATATATATATATATATATATATGTATAATTATATTATATATAATATATAAAAGAAATATGTGTGTATGTAAGAATGGATATATATATATATATTATATATATATATTCATGTGTGTGTTTAATTGTAGCCTTCTCTGGAGCAAAGTGAACAGGGAGGGAGAAAAAAATAAAAGTAAAAGTCACAGTAGAGAACAAAAGGAAATTTAGAAGGAAGCCCAGAAAGTAACTTTGAAAACAATGTGTAAAAAAAAAAAACTTGAAATGGAGATTTATTGCTTTATATTGAATCCTCTATGTTCTGTTATGTACATAGAATGCTCTTTCTTCTCTTTTCTTGCCTTATAATTAAATTTACAATAGATTTTTCAAAAAATTCCAAAATAGATAATGGATTTTCTCTCCTTAAAACTCTTCAAGCAGCAGTTAAATGGTGATATCCTTTCCAATATGGGATGGACTAGCTAAATTACTGTTATCTAGGTTCCTGTCAACACACAAATTCTGAGAAAATAACATCCAGCTACTGTCATATGCTGATGAACTCTCTCCTAAGTTACATTGACCTACTGCCCTACATCTCTGCCCCTGAGATTGCAGACTGTTCCTAATTTTTTTTGATCATCAATTCATTGCCTTCTATTCAGTCAGAATAATAAATTTTAAAAAAGGAGACATGTATTTGGAGGAGGAAGTTTTCAGTTGCTATCAAAGCAGGACTTTCTTGATTTAAAGCTTAACTCACCTAAAAGGGGTCAGTACTCTTAAAATGACCATCAAATATGGCCATAATTAGCCTGTGTTTGGTAAAACCTTCCCTTCAAGGAAGCAAATTATAGACTATAAAAAAATGACCTTGGGTAGGTCACCTGTCCAATTTGTTTGCCTTAGTTTTCTCATCTGTAAAAGGAGTTAAAGAAGGAAATGGCAAAATACTCCACTATCTTGTCAGTCCTTCAACCACTTGAACCTAAGCAGTAGCAAAATCCTGAGTCTTCTCTTTTCTAAGCGTAGACTCAAGACCCTTCCCCAAGCTATCCCCAGCAGACAATGAATACTTTTCTTAAACAGGGGCCCCTAGAATTACACATGCTACTCCATGTGTGGTCTAACTAGAGCAAAAATATAGTAGGCAATCATTTCTTTGTTTTTCTTGGAAGCTATGCTTTTCTTAATGCTGCCCAAGGTCAGATTAGGTTTTTTAGCTACCACATCACTCTGATGACTCATATTGAGCTTGCAATCCAACTAAATATGCTCAGTAATACATTTCATCCCCAAATGATAATAAAGGTCCAATTTGAATCACACCAATACCCAAATTTCCATCCCATCAAATAGCAACCTAACAAAGCTATATCAAACAAAATCATTCCTATTAGCAAATTCCTTTAATAGAAACAAAATGCAGAATGTAGGGAAAGGTTAGAAAAATATGATGGCATTTGCAAAAGCTTTTTTTCCCAATTGAAAGTAGGTTCAGAAATTAATTTTTCCCACTGATTCAGAAGCTTTCCAAGTCCATGTAGCCTATTATAATAGTTAATCTGGAGATTTAAATAGTCCAAAAATCAATTCCTTTAGTACCAAATTCAGAGTATCAATGAATACCCTAGTAAAAGGAACAGACCTCCTTTTACCTTTTTTTTTTCATTTAAGTCTACTGAAGACATTAAATTCATTTAAATAATGAAGAACTCCTATCTAAAATATTCATTTTTTTCTTTCCTTTGTTAGTTCTTCATCTATGGTGGAAACATTATCTGTGGGTATTCTCATATCCTGGGCCCCTTTTGTCCTCCCTCATCTAGTGACTTCCTCAGCTTCCATGGTTTTAGTTACTACAGGTAATTTCAAGATAACCCTACTCTCTCTCCTGACTTACAGCATCTCATCTCTAATAGACTACTGAACATCTCAAACTGGTAATCCTGTAGGCATCTCAAATTAACTGAAACTCATCCTTCCTCCAAACCCTTAGCCAACATATAAATTTGATTTGCCAAGCTATAGTTGTCTGTTGTGAGGGTAAACTTTTTTATTATTGCTAAATAATTTATTATTGCTGAATAACTGGAATTGCTAGTAGTTTGTTATGGGGGTAAACTTTTTTATTATTATGGGAGGGAGGAAATGAATATGTTTTAATAGCAGAAAAATTCAGAAGGGAGGTTCAAAGGAGACATTGACATTAAGGATAGTGTTAATGCTATCATATTAAATCCAATATGCACTTTTAAAAATACGAGCTATACATAATAATTTTGTGTTTCCATATATAATTCTTTTTCCTATCTTTAATGAAGTTTCATTTTTACTGATGGTTGCTTTGAAATATATATATATCATTTGAAATATATATATATATATATATATACATCTTATATATGTGTATATGCCTAAAAGTTTATGAACATATGTGTATGTGTGAGTGCTTTTTTTTAAAAGAACTCACAGATAAAAGAGAGTGATTTCAGCCAGATTGGTATTGTCAAGTTCAAATAAGTGCCACTAATCCATGAACAAGAATTCCTGTTGATGCATATTGACTTAGTTTTAAAATGTATATTCTCAATATTTTTTGCATTTTTATTTTTTTAAATATTTCCCAATTACATTTTAATCTGTTTTCAGTAAACTTGGGAGTATGGCAGCCCGCATAGAACTATGAGCCACAAGTATTTATTTGATGCCTGTGGAGTAGTCTACTGAAGCCTATAGACCCCTTCTCAAAAATAATGTTTTATTTTTTGTTTTTAATTTTTGCAAGGCAATAGGGTTAAATAACTTGCCCAAGATCATACAGTTAAGTGGGTAGCAAGTGTCTGAAGTCAGATTTGAACTCTGTTCCTCCTGACTCCAGGGCAGGTCCTCTATCCACTGTGCCACTTAGATGACCCAAATTGTTTTCTTAATGCTTGAAATTAAATATATATAAGGGGCAGCTAGGTGGCACAGTGGATAGAGCACTGACCCTGGAGTCAGGAGTACCTGAGGCCAAGTCTGGCCTCAGACACTTATTAATTACTTAGCTATGTGGCCCTGGGCAAGCCACTGAACCCCAATGCCTTGGGAAAAAAACTAAAAACAAAGAAAGAAATTAAACATATATAAGATTACAAAATAAATCAATTATTTTGAAATACAATTATAAAGCAAAATTTCACAGACCCTAACTTAAGAACTACTACCCTAGGTCTTTTTGGAGTCCAAAAACTTCATCTTTTGAGACAACACCCAGCTCTTAGTATAGAGACACTCATGAATCCTAGATGATAAACAGCCTACAAGATTCTTGCTCTTCTACCCTCAAAGCTCATTCCAATTTTATGGCCTCTTGTTCTACTTAGTCAATATCTACTGAAATTTCCATTTTAAGGAAAGTGGTCATGCCAACCATGTGTACTCCTTTATTCCTCTGAATGTTCCACTTCTGACCATTTAGACTTCTTTCTCCACCATACTTCCTCAGTCCCAGAGGAGTTTTTTTCCTCACTTCCATCTTGACAGCTTCCTTTTATCTGTTATCTTCCCTTTACAGAGAGGATTATTTAATAATAATGATTTAGGAAGATACAGAATTTCCTCTTTTTTCTAAAGTGCTTTTAAAAGTTCCATCTGTAGCACATTGATGATAATGAGGCAGGACTAATTTTCTTGATCAAGATGCCACCCAGGAGCCATTGAATTGTTCAGGCTTGGGAGGGGCATAAATTATTTGAAAAGATTACCAAAGGCTGGGATTAATTTGGGTACAGAGATAGCCCTCTAATCCACGGTGATATGATACCACTTTCAGTCTCATTGTAATGTTCTTTCTCTCATTAATTTTTTTGGGGGGGAGGGGGGTTATGAAACAATGAAGTTAAGTGACTTGCCTAAATAAAGTATCTAATGAAATACTAGCAGCTAACAAGTATCAAGTGTCTGAGGCCAAATTTGAACTCAAGTCCTCCTGACTCCCCTCTCTCATTCCTTTTTAATGAGAGTTAATTGACTCTCCTGTTCCAAAAGAACATGTAAGTCCTGAGTTGGCCATGACTGTCTTCAGTCTAAGAGAGAAAGCCAAATGAGCATCCTTTTATTAATAAATATTCTGGCCTTATTCATAAAATGATTAAATTATCCAGAAGCCATGTCTCCAAAATCCCTTTAACCCTGTTGAATGCAAGTCCCCTATGGACCCTCTGTTTTTATTCTTAGCTTCTATTTGTATTTACAATATTTGGAAAATAGTAAGAGTTTAATAAATTCTAACTGAATCACTTCCTTTAAAAATGGTCACTTACTTAGTATGACTTCACAGAACTGAGAAGATTTATCTAATTTTCCATCTATTTCTTACCTTTAGCCAGTCTAGTTCATGGAATGTCTGTGACTGCAATGAAACAACCAGTATCCATTCACATTGATTGCAAAGTCTAAAATATTTTGGATTATGGGTAAGCCAGAATGACATTATCTACTCATTGACTGGCATGCAGCCTTAAAGATAGCTTCATCACTAGGGAAATCTAGAGAGCTCTGTGGAGATCTGCAACAAAGTCAATATTTAACTCATTGATTGCATTTTGTACTGTGCATTTGTATTGGCTTTTTAATGTAAATCTTTTTCCTCTTCCCCTACCTAGATCCCCTTATTTAACCTCCTCATATCATAACCCCAATGGCAATGGAGATTCCAGTAGCTGAAAAGGGAGAGAGCAAAGTGAAGGGGGTTAGACAACAGTTTAAACAACAAACTCAGGGTACAAACAGATCTCAACTATAAGATTTGGTTGAATATAAACTGAATAAGAATTTAATTGGAATAAGCTTAAAGTCCTACACTTGGATTCAAAAATCAATTTCACAAGTATAAAATGGGTGCAGATTGACCACATTGAAGGTTATCTGTAAAAGATCTGAAAGGTTTCAGTAAATTGGAAACTTAATATGAGTCAATGGTGTAATACAACAACCCCCAGGTATCCAAACCAATCCAAATGCAATCTTTGTCTACACTCAAGAAAGCATAACACTCAAAACAAGAGAGGTGATAGCTCAGATATATTCTGCCTTAGTCATACCTCATCTGGAGTATTTTGCTTGTATCAAGGTACCACATTTAAGGAACTTCATTGACAACAAGGTGGAGACCCTCCAGGGGAGGGCATTCAGGATGGAGAAGGGACTCAATCTCCATTGAGGATCCTTAGTCTAAAGAAGAGAACATTTGACAGGATACAATAGTTTCTTTCAAATATTTGAAGTCCTGTCACATGGAAAGGGTATTTGGCTTGTTTAGTTTGTAGAATTAGCACCAGTGAATAGGAGCTGCAGAAAAGTTGTCTTAGGCTTGATATAAAGATGAACCTTTTAACTCTTAGAACTATCTTTGGGGGTGGCTAGGTGGTGCAGTGAATAGAGCACCAGCCTTGGAGTCAGGAGTACCTGGGTTCAAATCTGACCTCAGACACTTAATAATTACCTAGCCGTGTGGCCTTGGGCAAGCCACTTAACCCCATTGCCTTGAAAAATCTAAAAAAAAAAAAAAAAAAAGAACTATCTTTGTAGGTAATGAGTTCATTCCCACTAGACTTCAAGTGAAAACTGGATGATAACATGTTGGGCAAGCTGCAAGCTGGAAAGAGACTCACAGTGAAGAATGGCTTGATTAAGATAATCTCTAAAATTCCTTTCAATGATTAGCTTGTGCATTTGGATAGCAGGGGAAGAGCTAAAAACCTTGCAAATAATATAGTCAATTTTTGAAGATTGCTCAATCTAAGAAGAACCACAGTTCTGCCTTCTCTCCCACTACATGACCTGATACATGTATGTCTGCATGAGTATTTACATGAATACATACACATACTTCAGTTGGACTATGGAGGCAGAATATCTCATATTTTATCAAATCAAGTCTCAGTATAGTGACTTTGCTTAATTAATTTTTTGTTTCAAGAGAAGATTTTAATTTGGGGTTGATGGTGGGTGGGATGGATATAGTCAGAAATTATGGAGATGTAAAAGCAATAGATAGCTAGAAAACTTCTTTTTAAAAAATATAGGAGAAAATAACCCTTAAAAAGATAATGCAATTAGCTTACCAGTTCCACATTATGCATCTATTTATAATTATCTTTTATGGTACAATTTATGGGGAGTAAAATGCTTCTAAAGTACTTTAGGTATGCCCCCTTTACATGAATTATGCTAATTGCAATTTTCACTAAATTTAATTTCATTAGAGAAAATAATCTTGACAATACTTTGGTTTAATTTGAATTACTGCATGTATTTTCAACTAACACATTTTCATTTCTCTTAACATATTCTCTTCACTTATTTGAATAATTCTAGGCTTACTTTCCTGGAAATGTGAGCTTTATTGAAAACAGCAATTGGGGTAGCTCTAGGGATTCACAAGTTTTTGATTTGCGGTTTCAAAAGCTCCCATTGTGCTGACATTGTCACTCCTTTCTCATGACACTTTTACATTTGATGCAAGGTGCTGCACCAATACATTGCTTTTTGTACTTACCTCACAGTTGATTGGCTACCCCTCATCTCTCTCCTTTCTCCGGATGTTAAAAGCAACACCCTATAGCTAGCCTTTTGAGAATTTGACTTATCAAAAGCATCATCTGTCATTTAATTCCTAATGAACCTAGAATGAGTTTCCCCAGCTTCCTCTCTAGTTCCTCCATGGTTGCCTATTCTTTCCCCAGACTATAAGAACCAGACCCAGTTGCTTGGATTTTTTATTCACAGGGACTCAAGTTGAATTAAAATCATTTAGGACTAAGAGCCAAATAACAAAGTAACTGCTGTTAGCTTCTTTATCACTTCCTTTTGAATCCCCACATTCATTTCAATCCCCAAACTCATTTTGCATATTATTTCTTAAAGTTTCTTATTGATCTAGTCTGGAAACATTTAGGCTTTTCCAAGTCTCTTCTCAGTGCAGCTAAAAGGCTCAGTGAATAGAGCATTGGTCCTGAAATCAGAAGGACCTGAGTTCAAATCTGTCCCCAGATACTTATTAACTGTGTGACCCTTGGCAAATCATTTAATCCTGTTTGATTCAGTTCCTCATTTGCAAAATGAGCTGAGAAGGAAATGGCAAACCACTCCAGTATCCTTGTCGAGGAAACCCCAAATGGGGCCATGGAGAATCTGAAACTACTCAACAACAACAAAAACCTCTTCTCAAAGGGATTTTTTTTCACTTTTATCATCATAGAATCCTCTTTTTTACAGATACAATAACAGTATTAAAGGATTTTTCCATTTACGAGAATCTTTAGAATTTATCTCCCCAAAATGAAGAGGATATCCTGCTTTCAAAGTTTAGTTTTCCATAGGTACATGTTGTTAGTGAATGTGTAAAAGGGGGTACACTTCTAGTAACATACCAAATGGGGCACTCTCTTCTTTTCAGCAACATTCTAGGTTCATTAGGTATAATGTACTTCTATTTTAATGTATTTAATCAACATCTGCTTGGTTATTTCTAAACAATGAGAGAAGTGGAGAAAAAGCTGAAGACTAAAACTTAATTAAAGATGTAATAGTTTTTGAAGCTTATGCATTTCAACTCCATTTCACTTCATTCACAACTCAGATAGGTAGCCAGGATAGGGTTTCGAATGAGAAGTTTGGGGAGACAGGAAAGGAGAGAAAGGGAGATAGCAAGAGAGAAAAAGGGGGGAAAAGAGAGGGAGGAAGAAAGACGGGAAAGAGGGGAGGAAGAAAGAAGGAAAAGAGTGTAAAAGAGAAGGTGGGGAAGAAAAAAGGTGGGGAAGAGGAGAAGGAGGAGAAGAGAGAAGGAGAGAGAGGAAGCAAAAGACAGAGAGGCAGGGAAGAGACAGAGACAGAGAGAATGACAGAGTACTGATGTCTTTATTGGGTTGCCCAAGTCACATCACATAACAAGCACCCCAATCAACTGTCTTTCTGGACCCTAGTAAACTGCTGAGAATACCAGTTCTCCTTTTGACACAAGAAGTGATTTATTGCAGAAGAATTTTGACTTATAGTTTAGCTAAAGCAGGTCTTAAAAACCAGAAAGAATTGAGTTAATGAGAGAGAAAGAGCTGGTCCACCCCATATGTATGTGTGTATATATATATATATACATATATATATATATATATATATGTATATACATATATATATATGTATATACATATATATATACATATATATATGTATGTATGTATTTGGTATTTGTGTGTCCATGCATAATCAGTCCCTTTCAACTTTGTCTAGGGTCCTATATTTGCGAGGTAATGTGGTACAGTGAATAAAGATTTTGTTTCAGAATCAGAAAGACATGCGTTCAAGTCTTATTCTACTACATAGGTGACTCTGTGATCTTGTCAGTAACCCAGGCAACCTCTAATACTATAAATTGGGAGAAAATACAATTCTACATTGGTAAAGGAAGTTCCTGACCAGGAGCAGATAAACAGAAAATAGCTTAGATAGGTAAATAGATACATACATACATACAAAAATGAAGACGGAGACAGATAGATGATAGAGATGTATGTGTTTGTTTCACTCATGCCTTGTGTTTTATGTTATAATTATTTATAGATATACTCCCCTTCCATGCCAATGAGACATCCATTATAATAAAGAAAAAATAGTTCAGCATAAACAACTGAGATGTGGCTGTGTCTGCTAGTGTACTCCATGCTCCATATCCATATTTCCACACCTCTCTAAGGAGTAATGGATATTCATCTATTGTCCAAGGTCAAAATCAGTTGTTATACAACCTTTGGCCTCATTTTTGAGTTCATTTACATTATTATTATCATTGCACATAGCTTTCCTGCTGTCCCTCATTTTGCTTGCATCTGTTCATATACTCATCTCTTATACTTAAGATTTTGCCTAAATAGCAAAAGCTGTAAAGGCTTTTGGGTGCAATTCTATCTCTCATTTGTACTAAAATTTCAGATACTACCATCAACCTTTAAATTATATCAAAGACTTATTTTGTGAAGGCTCCACTTAGAAGAGCATTGCTACAGATATATCAGCCATAAAAATAATTTATGTTAGAATGTATATCTAAATTTTATTTTGTACCTTTAGAATATTGAAGAATCCTTCTTTGATAATTGTTTAGTCATGTCTGACTCTTGGGGTTTTCTTGTCAAAGATACTGGATTGCTTTGCCATTTCCTTCTCCAGTTCATTTTATAGATGAGGAACTGAGGCAAACTGAGTAAAATGACTTGTCCAGGGTCCCATAGATAGTAATTGTCTGAAGTTGAATTTGAACTCAGAAAGAGGAGTCTTCTGATTCCCAGCCCAACTGGTACCACCTAGCTTCCCCCCAACCTCTAGGATAATACTGGACTGAAATTCAAGAGATTGAGATTCTAGTACTAGCTTTGTCATGAATGAGCTCTGGGTCCCTTGGCATCACTTCTTTTTCTTGGGTCTCATTTTTCTTCATAAAATGAGATTGTTGGACTAAATCATTTCCAAGGACCCTTCAAGTTCACAAGAGTCTATGAGGCTAGAAATATTTAGCCCCTTATAGAACATGGTATAGAAACATGGAGAAAAATAAACAGTTTCTAAAGCTGACTCTAAAGAATGGATCAGACAGAGAAATGCAAAACCAAAAATAAAATGACTTTTACAAATAAACATTTCCAGAATCTGTGATCTTGTCCACATGCTGGAACCAAGTCAATAAAGAAGTCATTAAGTGTTAAGTCTATGCCAGCCCTGTAGAAACACAGAAAGAGCTCACAACCTGATTTGGGAAGACAACAATGTACAGATACAGGAAGAATAAACTGGGAAGATATCTTGCAAAAGTTAAGATTTGAATTGACACTTAAAAAAATTCAAGGAAGCCAGGAAAAGAGAAAGAGAAAGGAAAGTATTCCAGGCATGGCAGGGTAGTCATACATGGAGTTGGGAGATGGAGTCTCATGTGCAAGGAATGACTAGAAGGATAATCTTACTAGATTGGGTACCAATGAGTAAGAGGACTGGAAAGGAAGGGACCAGAAAAATAAAGGATATTAAATTTTATCCCAGAAGTATTGTAATGGGTCAGATAACTAAATATGCATTTGTGTGTGTGTGTGTGTGTGTGTGTGTGAGAGAGAGAGAGAGAGAGAGAGAGAGAGAGAGAGAGAGGAAAAGGAAATCAAAGTTTTGATCCAGTGAAGACAAGAATGAGTGTTGGGGTAGGGGAGAGAAATATGGCAGAATTTTGAAGAGTATAATTCTTCCCACACTTTAGCACTAAGGAATTTACTTTATATTTATATATTTCAGTTCAAGAAGACTGGAATTATCATCTGATCTTAGACATTTTTAGCTAAATAGTCTTGGACAACTAGGTAGCACAGTGAATAAAATGCTGGCCTGGATTGAAGAATGATAACCTCTTGAGTTCAAATCTAGCCTCAGATACTTGCTAGCTGTGTGACCCTGAGTAAGTCACTTAGTCCTATTTGCCTCAGTTTTTCCATCCATAGAATAAATTGGAGAAAGAAATGTCAAACCACTCCTGTATCTTTGTCAAGAAAACTCCAAATAGGAGTTGGACATGACTGAACAACAACAGCTACCACAGAAGGATTCTTCAATGTATTAAAAATACAAAGTAAAATTCAGATATACATTCTTATGTAAACTATTTTGATATGCTCATCTATCTTCAGCAAGGCTTTGCTAAATGAAACTTTCACAGAAGAATCCTTAGTTATCACAGTCATTGGAGGAGGAGGATAATGTCCGGAATATAAAAGCAAGAAAGGTTTTAATGCAAATTGAGGGACAGAACTTGCACTCAAAACCTTTACAATCTTTGCTACCTAGAGGAGTATATAAACAGATGAAATGAGGGACAGGTCTATTTACCTCAGTTTCCTCAACTATAAAGTGGGGATTACAATAGCATCCACTTCACAAGGCTGTTGTAAGTTTAAGTTGAGATATTTATAAAGTGCTTAGCACATGGTAGGTATTATATAAATGCTACTAATATGCTCCTACAATAATAATCACAGTAGCACTAGTACTAGTGGTATTGGCAGTTGTAGTGATAGTTGTGGTAGTGGTAGTAGTGATAGTAGTAGTAGTGTTAATACTAGTAGTACTGGTAGTAATACTAGCAGCAGTAGTAGTAGTAGTAGTGTTAATACTAGTAGTACTGGTAGTAATATTAGCAGTAGTAGTAGTAGTAGTAGTAGTAGTAGTAGTAGTAGTAGTAGTGTTAATACTAGTAGTACTGGTAGTAATACTAGCAGTAGTAGTAGTAGTAGTGTTAATACTAGTAGTACTGGTAGTAATACTAGCAGTAATAGTAGTAGTGTTAATACTAGTAGTACTGGTAGTAATACTAGCAGTAGTAGTAGTAGTATTAATACTAGTAGTAGTGGTAGTAATACTAGCAGTAGTAGTAGTAGTCTAGTACTAATGGTAGTACTACTAGAAGAATTAATATTCATAGTACTAGTGGTAGTAGTAGTAGAGATAGTAGTAGTGTAGTAGTACTAGTAATGCTGGTAGTTGTAGTAGTAGTACTAGTACTAGTAGTGGTAGTCATACTAGTAGTACAGGTAGCTACAGTACTAGTAGTAGTAGTAGTAGCAGTAGTGGTAGCAGTTCTGGTAGTTGTAGGAGTAATAGCACTACTAGTAGTAGTGATAGTCATCATAGTAGTACTGGTGGTAGTAGCACTAGTTATTCTGGTTGTACTAGTACGATAATGACTCCTACTACTAGTAGTAGTAGTTGTAGTAGCTGTTGTTCTAGCAGCGCTACTAGTAGTAATAGTAGTAGTGCTGGTAGTAGTTTCCAAGCCCACAGTGACTAGCGCAATGTTTTGCACATACTAGATACTTCACAAATGCTAGTGGAATGAAATGTACTCTTTCCTGGATATAGGGCCATGAACTTGATGACTTCTCAAGATCTCTTCCGATTCATGACACCATAAAGGAAATACCACCTCTCCTTTTCTCACAGTTAGGGTCAGCCCCCTGCTCCCTCAGAAACAGCTGAGAAGATCATTTGTGAGGCTAGAGAAACTGCTTCTCTCATTGAGGAGAAACAAAAGTGTTTCGTTTTCTGGAATACCTAGTCAGAAGTACATAGAGATGAAGGTGCTGGCTCACTCCCTATTTCGCTGACCACCTGCTATCCAGCATGAGTCTAGTCATTTCACAGCCACAAAAGTCATTCACAATTAACCACGTCCATGTTTCTTTCAATCCTCCAAAGCAATCAGGTGATGCATGGGTCTGATATTGGATTCCACTATGACTGGTTTCTGGTATTTCTGAAAGAGGGTAGTGACAGAATATTTCTCAAAGGAAAAAAAAAGTTAGAAAAAATAAAAAGACTGTGGAAGGAAGCAGGGTCTCAAGAAAAAAAAAGTCTATTCAGTACTTAGAAACGGTCAAAAGCTTAGAGCATGTGAGGATGAGCATGTTTTCTGTGTATCCCTGCCCTGAGTCACTGCACTCAAATACTGTAAGAGACCTTGTGCCATTTCCCAGAAGGCAATCTCTTTTCTCAATTTTAGACGCCATATAAGGAGGCATGAAGATTTTTTTTTAATCTGCAAGGCAAGTACTTCTGGTATTTGTGTTTCAAAAAGGTTATTACAAGAACAGAGGTAATATCTTTTGTGCTTAATTCCCCTCCATGATGGAGATAGGCAAGAAAAAGCTATGCTTCCAGTCATCTTTCATTGAAACAATCAAACAGGTTCAATTCTTTGCTTTGTGGTGGGAAAGCTAGAATTCAGATATAATGAAGGCTCAAGTAAAATATGGACAATGAAATTTATATGACCAAACCACCTGTAAGTTCTAAGGATCTATGACTTAAAACAATGGCTAAAAACAGAGAAAGGGTGAGAGAGGGCAAAGAAAGCGTAGGAACAACAAGGCTGTGTTTGGAGGAATTTTTCTCTGGAGACAAGATGAGTATGAGGGCCCTCTGCTTTCTTCCATAGCACCCAGGAGAAAAATTTTTTTTCCTCTGTCCTCCTTTTGAGGCTGAGGTAGGCCAGGATGTCTGCTATTTGAGATTTGTATAATTTGAATTTGATTTTGAATTCTCATCTGATCTCTGTGGGAGTCATAAGTATTTTGCTGAAGACAATTCCAGAGTTGCATTGATAAGTTTTATATTTGTCAAAATTATTTTCCAGATTTTGAGTGCAGAATGCCAAAGTAAACCAAAAAAAGCTTTGGGATCGTCTAGTTTAAATCCTTTTTTCTAGATGAGAAAACTGAAGAGCAGGGAAGAGGGTGTTTTGTGCTAGATGGCACAGTGGATGTAGCAATGGGTCTAGAGTCAGGAATATTCATCTTTCCAAGTTCAGATGTGGCCTCAAACACTTACTAGCTATGTGAACCTGAGCATGTCACTATAATGAATTGGAGAAGGAAATGGAAAACCACTTTGGAAAACTATCTTTGCCAAGAAATCCTAATTGGGGTCATGAAGAGTCAGATACAACTTATACATACAAGACAAAGAGCTAAATACTGGGAATACAAAGGCAAAAAAAAAACCAGTTCCTGCCCTCAGAAAGCTTATAGTCTATTGGAAGTTAAGAAGAAGAACAATACATACACAGATAAATAAATGTAAAATATTTGTTTGTTGGGTGGGGGATGGTGAGAATCCCTAATAACAGGGAGGATCATGGCATTTGAGCTGATCCTTGAAGCAAAGTAAGGATTCCAAGAGGTAAAGGTGAAGAGGAAAAATAGTTCAGGCATAGGGGGCATTCATATGAGAAGGCATGGAAATGAAAAATGGAATATTATGTATGGGAGGTGACAAATGTGGGGAAAGAGGAATAAGTTTTATTAAGTGCCAGATATTACATAAAGCATTTTACAATTATGATTTTATTTGGTCCTTAATAACCCTGGGAGGCAGATGATATTATCATATTTTACTGTTGAGGAAACTGAACTAGAGAGAGATTATGTGGCTTGCCCAAGGTCACACAACTAGTAAATGTCTGAGGCTGGATTTGAGCTCATGTCTTCCTGTCTCCAGCTCCTCTCATCTTTGAGCTTCCTAGCTGACTTTAATTAGGGCAAGTTCAGTTGTAATGTAGAGTGCATGAAGAAGAGTGATAAGAAAAAGTCTGGAAAGATAGATGGAAGATATATTGTGAACAGTTTTAAAATTCAAACAGAAGGTTGAAGCAATAGAGAATGGCTAAAATTTCTTAGAGAAGGGAATGACAGTTAGAGAAGGACATGGCAAACCACTCCAGTATTTTGGCAAAGAAAATCTAAAAAGGAGTCATAAAGAGTTGGCCACGATTGATAAAACTGAATAACAGCAGCAACTAAAAGTTTCTTGAGTAAGGGAATAGATGAAATTGTGTGTACTTTAGGAATATCCATTTGGATTTAGAACCACTTTTTTATAATTACAAAGAACCAAACAAGTGTTTATTAGTTGAAGAACAGCTAAACTTTGTGGTATAGTCATATGATAAAATATTATTGTTCCATGAGAAATAGAAATAGAAAGAATTAAAAAAGACTTTATAAATTGATGTGGAATGAAAAAGGAAAACTTAGGTGAATGATTTACCATATTACCAGACTAATGTAAATGAAAACTGTGAAAGACTTTGGAACCCTGATCAATGAAATGACCAATAAAATAACAACTTCAGCAAACCAATGTTTCTCTTGCTTCTTGACAAAAAGGTGATGAACTAAAGATGTAAAATGAGATACACCATTTTGAAACATGGTGAGTAAGTGGAGTTTTATTTATTTTGCTGTATTTATTTGTTACAAGAAAGAGCTCTGGGTGGGGATAGAGTATGAGGAATGGGGATAAGTTCATGGGAAGTAACAGATGCAAAAGGCAGAAAAAGAATGTCAATATTACAAATATACACGAGAACAAATAAACAAAAAGAAGTGCAAAATGGGACAAAGAAACAAAGTGGGTCATTTTATTATAAGATTCAATCTGTACTTAATTTATTTGCAATTTACTATTCACTCAATTTAATATGCATTTAAATTATATTTAACAACCCTTAGCTTTATATGCAATTCTCATTTTTGTTCATCTTTGCATAAGCATTTATTGATGATTGCGAGTTTGTAACAAAAAAGAAAAACATGTACTTAAAATGACACCTTGACCACTCTGTAGAAAATGAATTAGAGTGAACAAAGAATTGAAGCAGGAAGGTTCTTACAATGGACTAGGAGAGAGGTACTAAGAGATACAAGTGATTGTAGAGTAAGTGGAGAAAATGGAAGATGAAAGAGATGTGACTTAGAATCAGCAAGACTTAGCAAGTGATTGGATAGGGGAAAGTTTAAAGTTTAAACTTGAGGATTAATGTACTGTTGAAGTAAGAAAGATATTGGGTACCCTAGAGGGAAGTAGGGAAGGTAAGAGGAATGAGTTTAGTAGGCAATGATAACTTTTCTTTATAAACTCAATAATGAGCTTTCTTTGGCACATTGAGTTTGAAGTGTCTGTGAGATATGTGAGTATAGATATTCATGTGGTGGTTGGAGATGTAGAATAGAAACTCAGAAGAAAGGTCGATATATGAATATGGGATTCATGTGCACAGAGATGATCATTGAATATATGATAGATGATGAGGCCCCTCAGAAAGAACTTAGAGAAAGAAGATGGTCAAGACAGAGTTTTGGGGGTTTATCCACACATCTCTGATGATACCCAAGCAGAGAAGATAACAATTAGATGAAAACCAAGACAGAAGAGATTAATGAAAACCTAGAAGGAGTTCATTAATAATGTAAAATGGTACAGAAAGGGCAAGAAAGATAATGACTGAAAAAGGTCCTTGGATTTAGCTATAAAGAAATTCTTAGTCAGGGGGTAGGGGGGAGCTAGGTGGTGCGGTAGATAGAATCAGGAGTCAGGAGTACCTGAGTTTAAATTGGACCTCAGACACTTAATAATCGCCTAGCTTTGTGACTTTGGGCAAGTCACTTAATCCCATTGCCTTAAATAAATAAAAAAATAATTAAGAAAAATAAAAAAAAATTCTCAGTGACCTAGGAGAGAAAGATAACAGTTTCAGTCAAGTGGTAGAGTAGGAAGTCAGATTACAAGGGACTAAAAATAAATGGGAGATGAAGAAATAGATACAACAAATAGAGATTTTTTTGGTTGAGAAATGGACAAGAGATATGAAAGGTGATGGCATGATCAAGTGAAGATCTTTAAGTTTGGGGCTGATCTGGACATGATTTTAGGTCATAGTGGAAACCAGCAGATAAAGAGAAAAAAACATCAAAAGGACAGTTTCCTGGATTAGATGGGATGGAATAAAGAACACAAATAGAGGTCAAAGAAGCTAGGGATGTTCACTTTGAAGAAGAGGTTTGGAGTATGGTCTAATTAATTATTATCTATAAGCCTTTGAAGGGTTTCATGTAAAAGAAGCATTAATTCTTTATGGCTACCAGAGACCAGAATCTGGAACAATGAGTAAAAAACAAGACTATGCAAAATGCAATAGGTACAAAAGTACAAACTTCCTACCAAATAGAGCCATCCAAAGGTGTTGCTTTGGGAGAGAGTGGGTTCCCCTCCCTAGAGAACTTCCATCACAGGCTTCTTGGATACCCTGTGTAAAGGATTCCTGTCAGATGTAATAATGATAATAGCCATCCTTCAGTATCAAAGAGAACCACTCCAATTATGTTTATTATAATGGATATACTCTTCAAGATATCCTTTTCACTTATCTTTTTCAGAACCATCCCAGGACTATCGGTGATGATCTGGATGCCATGGGAGTCTCTTCACCTTTGAATTTGTTTCTCTTCCTCCTATATCAGGGCACCTTCAACATAGGGCCATAATACTTACCAGCATGTGATAATCTGGTGATAGAATGTGACAATTTGATATATCCAAAACTTCCTCTCAGTGGACTAATCATCAGTACAGCCTTTCCTCTCAAATGTAAGTTGAACATGATGGCCTCTGGGGTTTAACCCAAGTCTCATATTTGCTCATTGTGTAATTTGGACTGGCAAAATGAGATTATTCCTGGGAGTGAGTCTAGGGAACTCTTGGGAACTCAAAGCCTACTATAGAAGCCTTACAACTTGAGTACTGAGAGGAAATGATATGCTAAAATTTGGTTATTCTAGTAAGCTTTGAATATGGAATATTGACAAATGACAGAAAGAAGAGCTGAAAGATTGGTTGGTTAAGGAATGGCTATAAGAGAACAAGATTTTGAAAAAAGTTGCAATTACATAGATATCTGATGAAACTCATCTGTTAGAAGGGAAACACCAGGTGCTACTAAAGAATCTCAGAACATTAAGGAGAAAGAAGTTCATTTTTTATCAAGAACTAGTATCAAAATGAGTTGATATAGTGACTTGTTATACTGACTTGGGGTCTCTGAGCAATGTGGCAAAGAAGAAAGAAAAGCTGTGATATCCAGAGTGAGAAAATAGAGATAAAGAAATCCTGAAGAATTTTATCTGAGTCCTTGAAGAACCACATTAGTGAATCTTCCCCAAGGGAACTCCCAGTGAATGTTTTCTGATGTGAACGATGAAACAAGGGAGAGTCCCTGCTTAGGAATAGAGACTTCAGATTTAATGTAACATAGAGCATACAATAGAGAAAAGTTAGATATTTGGGGCAGCTAGGTGGCACAGTGGGTAGATACTGGGCTGGTAATCAATAAGACTCATTTTCCTAAATTTAAATCTTACCTAAGATGCTTACTAGCTGTGTGATCGCAAACATCACTTAACCCTATTTACCTCAGTTCCTTCATCTGGCAAAAGAACTAGGAACGGAAATGGCAAACTATTTCAGTATCTCTGCCAAGAAAACACCAAATGGGGTCATGAACAGTCAGACACAACCAAAAAATGACTGAACAACAACAACAGAGATTGGATATAGTCAAAGTGAGAGATTAAGGTCTCAAGACCTTGCAGGAATTGGAAAAACATAAGGAGAAAGAAGATTGGATTTTAAGACCATGGAATTTGCTTACTGAATTGACTGATACAAGTGTGGGGCTCCCCACTCTCAAAAGAAAAAGGAGATTGGGCCACTAGTCAGATTGCTCATGGAACTCAGAAGAAGTATCAGATAGTATAGTCAAATTGGATGAGCAAAGCTTTTAGAAGTGGAGGGGACAGGAATTGCCTTCAATATACTGAATATGCCTAGATGGCAAGATTTTAAACATGTAATAAAATTCCAGGTGCCAGGCTTCAGAAAAGGAAATATTTTCTGAGGTTTTTAGAGAACTTCTGAGAAAGATAAATTAGTGGGAAAAGGTTTTCCAAATCTTGTTCATATCATAATACATTTAGAGTTGGAAGAGAACTTGAAGGTCATTTAGTACATCCTCTTAAAATTTTATAGATGGAGAATCTGAGACCCAGAAAGGTTAGCAACTTGCCTAGTGTTCCATAGCTAATACATATCTAAGGCAGGATTTGAACTTGGATCTTTCTGACTTCAATTCCAATGATTCATGAAAAAATGTCATACTGTCATGGTAATTCTACATCTGAAGTAGCAAGTGGAGTCCATTCCTATCTGGATACTTGGCATAATAATTAGTCTCCATTCTCTTCTCCATTTCAATCTATTTTCCATAGCTGACAAATTTATATTCCTTAAACACCAATATAACCAAATTATTCTCTTACTCAAAAAATCTTCAGGCTAGTATTCAAAGTCTTAAATAAATTAGCTTCCATTTACCTCATTTATATTGCTCCCTTTTCACATATTCCCTATTCTCATCAAAGGAAGGCACAGACAAAACAGAAGTATATTTCAATAGTTCAGGTATAAGGTAATAAGGACCTTCATCAAAGTGATGGTAACTTCAGGGAAAGAAAGGGTTCATAAAAGAGACATTGTAAGGGAAGAATTGACAGGGTTTGGCAATTGATTAAAAATGGGAAGTAAGAGAGTGTGAGGAATCAAGGATGACACCTAGGTTGTAAACCTAGATACTTGGAAGGATGGTGGTACCCTCTATAATATTAGGGAATTTTAAAAAGAGGCAATTTTGGAGGGAAAGAAAATGAGTTCATTTTTTAATATGTTGGTTTTAGGATGTTTAAGGGAAAACCAGTTTGAGGTAACCAATAGGCAGTTGGAGATGCAAGCCTATTTGTACCAGTTTACAATGGATTTGGGGTATCAGAAAGCTATTAGACAAGTTTGCTACAAAGACTATTTTTTTTCTTCTTAACTGTTTGACTTCTAATTCTGATTTCATCACTTTATTTGAGCTAAAGTTATGTAATCAAAATTTCCCATTTGATCTTTTATCTCTGTTCCCTAAGTTGATGAAAAATTCCCTGTAGTTATGAAAAGTATCTCCTTTCCTTCTCCTCTAATCTACTATGATATGACCTTTAGATTTAGGTAAAGCTTCCATTTGGAGTTTGTGTGTGATGTTAGTCTAAACCTAATTTTCACATTATTACTTTCCAGTTTCCTCATAAGTTGTTGCGCTTTCTTGTCATATATTGAGTCCTTATGATTCATGTTTGGGTTTATGAAACACTGAAACAATATTCAATTGCTTCTGGGTCTCATTTGCTTCATCCATTTCACTAATCAGCTATTCTATATTATAGCCATTATTTAATTGTTTTGATGATGACCATTTTGTCCTATAGTTTGAGATCTAATACTGCTAGGCTCCCCATTTTCCCAACTTTTTTCATTATTTTTCTTGAAATTCTTTAACTTTTTTCCATCCAGATAATTTTTTTTCCAAGCTCTGCAAAGTTACCCTTTAGTAGTTTGTTTGGAATGACAGTGAATCTATAAATTAGTAAGAAGAGTATTGTCAGTTTTATAATATTAACAGTCTATCCATAAGCACTTGTGTTTCTCAAATTATTTAAATATGTCAATATTTCTAGAAAGAATTTTTGTGCTTATATCTGTAAATCCTGCATGTGTTAGCTGAATTTCCAGTTATTTTGCACATATTTTAATGTCTCCTCCTGAAATGGTAATATACCAAAAAAACAATAATTTTGTGACAATTATTTTTATTACTTTTTAGTTGAATCTCTAGAGTTCTCTAAGGAAACCATCACATAATCTACAAAAAGCAGTGATTTCGTTAATTTTATTCCTATACTTATCGCTTCTATTTCTTTTTCTTGTCTTACTCCTTAAAAATCTCTAAAATTATATCAAATGATAGTGTTGTTGCCTGGAAGTACTATTTTACTGCTGGTCTTTTGGGAATGATATTTTCTGCTTCTTCATTAAACATATGTTAGTTCTTCATTTTTTTTTTACAGTTTTGCAAGGCAAATGGGGTTAAGTGGCTTCCCCAAGGCCACACAGCTAGGTTATTATTGTCTGATTCTGAATTTGAACTCAGGTACTCCTGACTCCAGGGCCAATGCTCTATCCACTGTGCCACCTAGCTGCCTCCTTCATTTTCAATAGATAACTTTTCACCATATGAAGGAAAGGTCCATTTATTTGTATGTTTTTTAAGGTACGTATTTTGAGCTTAGGCATTTGGCTTTTCTCTTTTTTTTTCAAATAAGTAAATAAGTTAGGTTAGTTGCTCTATTTTATTTGTTTTTCTCCCCCCAAAAACTGACAGTTTTTATTTATCAGTTAAATAAGGTTTTACTTTCAAATTTTCTATTCCTTCTTTGATTTTTAAGCTTTCTATTTTTGTATTTATTTGAAGTTTCATATTGAAGCTTTTCAAGGTTTCTCTTTAATTCTGTTTCTAATTCATTTATCTTTTCCTTCTCTCTTTTATTTATGAAAGTGTTTAGAGATATATCCCCATAACCACCACCAGAGGACTATTTTGACTGCACAACTAAATTTTTGTCATGATCTCTTATTGATATCATTTCTTTGATAAAGTTACCTATTGTTTCCATGATTTATGCTATGACCCACAAAACTCTACAGGCACAAAAGTTTGGGGTACCTTTCAAGGATCTTCCTCATTCCTTTTGGTTTTTATGTTCCTGTTCAGGAAACATGAGGAAATCCTCAGAATCATTCACAATTCCAAAGATGAATTCTGTGACTGAATCTGCCAAATCTTACTTTTACCACTACTTAGAAGACTAACTTTTTATGTGAAAAGACACTTCCTTCAATTCTTTTGCAGGGATTGAAGTCTCAAGGGTAGAGTTTTACATATGATAGTAAATTTATCCAAAGTATTTGGTTTTACTAATTTTTCTTCTTTTTTTCTTTCTTTTTAAAAATATTTTGTTGTAAAGGCTAGATCTCTGGGAGAAGAAGGAATGCTGGAGAAATTCTAGGCAATGTAAAAGCAAAAGATAAGAAAAACTTTGGTTAAAAAAAAAGACTGCTCTCTGGTTATCTCTTCTACATTGAATACTGTGACCTGGGACAACCTAGCTTTAAAAAAATCAAGATTTTCTACTGCATCCAAGGTAATCTCCAGTCATCCTGATCTATATCTGGCCACTGGACCAAAATGGATCTGGAGGTGAAAGAGGGGCTGTTGACCTTGCACAATCCCACTTCTCCCCACTTAAATCCAAGTCATTTGCATTTCATGGCTTGAGAGCAAAGGACAAGCAACAAACAACAATGTTTTGTACCACCACTTTCTCCTGGTTCTCCTTTGAGGGTAGGAACTAATTTTGCTTTTCTTTATATTGATAAAGGGGAAATAGTAAGGGAATTATTAACTGTGCTCATCTGTTATCCTGTGGGTCTCTGATTTCCATCTCATTGTTATCCAGTACCTCAACCCCTACTAAGAAGGAAATCCACCAGGATAAAAAGAAGTAAACTCAACCCCTCCCCCCAACTCCTCCTAACTCTTCTTACCCTCCAAGGTCAAAGAGCTGTGTGAATTCTTCACCAATTGATGAATCCCAGTATCCTTTACAAGCCCCCCATCTATGCCATCCTTCCAGCTGACATCAGTATCCCCAATAGTTTGAACATAGATGGCTGTTAAAAGATGTTGGTTGATTCTACTTGCTTGCTACATTTTGCCATATTCCTAAGGCATGTTTATACATGGGTTTATATTTATTTATATACATACACACAACACATACATGTATATGTATCCTCAGACCACTACCATTGTCCTAAATCAGCCAAGGAGGATGAAGGAAAAAAGAAAGACTGCAGAAAGAACTAAGATTGCTATATAAGTTGAAAAAGAAGGAAGAATATGATGACTTTTATAAACAAACTAACTAATAGAAGTTTGATCTTAGACTTCCTCCTCATTCACTGGCATGGAACTCCATCCCTGGAGCTTCTGGGATCTCACAAAGTTGAATTCTAATCTATTTGATCTCTAATACCTAGAGTCACATATTGGCCTAGCTAGACAACTGGCATCAGAAGATCTCTCCTGACAATGTTACAAGGCTAGAAATTTACAGCTATCTTTTCCTGTGCCAGTACATGGAAAGAAAGAGAACTGCTTTTTAATACCTTTTGGTTTTGCTCAGAAGTCCTTTCTTTATGAAACAACAAGTATGTAGGAAGTAGTTATGAAATCTTGACATGGGGATCTCATAGGGACCAAAGACCTCATGAGGAATTGCATCCAATGAGACTGTTGAATATGTTCATAAGGACTGGACTTTCATTGACCAAGTCTTTAGTAATATTTGAAAGAAGAAGCAACAAAACATAGGAGATCCATGATCTAGTCTTGTTTCTTTCTTTGTAACTTGGTCTTAATGTGCATATCAATATATTAAAAAGGGAATAAAAAACATGATTTGTTTACTACACTACATATATTATGCTGCATAAATAAAAAAATAATTTCTGCCCTCAGAGGAGAACCAAGGAAGAATGGTGGTCAAAAACCTAGAGAGATATTGGTAATCAGCAGTATTGAATGCTTCAGAGAGTTCAAGCAGAATAATAACTGAGTAAAGGCCACTGGGCTTTGGTAATTAAGAAATCATTGGTAACTTTGGAGAGGGATTCCCAGCTGAATGCTGAGGTCTAACAGCAAATTGACGAGGTCTGAAAAAGGCAAGAGAAAGGGAGGCACTCGATATTGAATTGAAGGAAACTTAGCCTTAAAAAGGGAAGAGAGATAAAAGCTTAAAGTAGATGACCTCAGATTCAACTCAAATTTAGCTCGAATTCAACTCAAGTCAGCAAACTCTTATTAAGCATTTACAATGTGGAGAGGACTATGTGTGTGTATATGAGAAATGTGATAATAATCTACAGTTCTGTGAAAAAGATAAAATCCAAGGCCAACACTACTTGCTGATCACTTTTCTGTTTGAAATTGCAATGAAGCACTCTGACCAAAAGATGGTGCAAAGTGTCTGTTGAATATTTGCTAAATACTAAAGTGACTTCATACAATTATAGAATAAAACTCCTACTTCGTAGGAGTTTCCATTCAGACATCTATTTTGTTTCTATTGGTTATAATTACCTTCCCCCCCCCACAAGCTGCACCAGATATTATTATCTCCATTTTATCGAGGAGGAAACTGAGGTTGAGAGAGATTAAACAATGTATCCAAGGTCACATGGCTAGACACTATCAAAGATAGGATTGCAACAAAAAATCTGGGGCCCCAAGTCCCACATTCTATCTCTCATACCATGTTGCCTCCCAATCCTTTCCTTCCCTTTTGTTCACATTTAATTCACTCACTCTATGTCAGTGAAAACACAAATATCTCATTTGATCCTCAGAGCTGCTCTGTGAGGTCAGGGTTCCACATTCTTCATTGCAGAAATAAAGACAAATAGCCTACTGCACCCTGGGGAATCACAAGAGAGTGGTGATTACAAAAAGAAGAATATCTGAAGTTTCTAAATGCTGTCTTCTATCTGGGTTTGTCATGATTAACCTATGCTGCCTTATTTTGCTTCATTATTAAAACTCCAAATCTTTAGTATTAGAGTTAAAAATTATATTGCTGTCTATCAGTTTAACTCCAGATATTCTTAAAATTATAGCCCCTGTTTGGCAGAGATGCCTTTAGCCTTAAGGTCTTAGTTTATTTTATATTGTTATGTCTTTCTCATGGCTTAAAACACAGTCCCCTAGGTGAAACCTGGGGGGATCTCTTCCCTGCAGGCTGGTCCTAGTGACCTGACCTGAAAGCAAAAGAAGGCAAGCATCATAGATTCCACCAGAGATAAATCAGAGCAACCTAAGATTTAACAGTCTCTCATACCCAACTGTCATTCCTTAGTATCACTTATGAACCCTGTATGAAGACCTCTTTCCCTTAATGAAGAATTATTTCTAAGAATATTTCATACTAGCTTTTTCATTCAACCACTCTTGAAAAATCTATTTATATCACCCTCTCCTGGTCACCTTGCTCACTGCACTCTTAGAGCATAAATGTCTATACTAGTCTCTGATGGTATTTTTTTTCTCTTCAGCTATTCAAGGCATTCATAATCCCCCTCCCCATTGTTCACTTCCCCAGTTTTTCCTCCTAAATATTAGTAGAAGAAGCCAGGAGATAGCAGTGGAGTAAACACATCTGGGCAAATGGGAATGTTGTTCAGTCCTATCCAACTTTTCGTGATCCCAATTGGTGTTTTCTTGGTAAAGATACTGAAGTGATTTACCCATTTCTTTTTTCAGCTCATTTTGCAAAAGAAGAAACAGAGGCAAACAGGATCGAGTTACTTGACCAGGATCACATAGCCAGTAAGTGTCTGAGGGAGATTTGAAATCAGAAAGATGAGGCTTCCTGTCTTCAGGTCAGGCACTTTATATACTGTACTACCTTGCTAGGGAAAGGGATCTGGGGGGTTACTAGGTAGTACAGTGGATAGAGCATGGCCCTGAAGTCAGGAGGACCTGAGTTCAAATCTAGCCTCAAACACTTAATAACTACCTAATTGTGTGATCTTGGACAAGTCACTTAACCTCATTGCCTTTCAGAAAGTCAAAAAAAAAAGGATGAAGTTAATTGAGTATGAACTACATAAGGTCTTTACAAAAAAAAAGTAGAAATGGGCCTGGAATTAACCAGCACAGGGGCTCACTTGGGTCCAGGTAGACACTCCAGCTAACTCTAGACCAAATAGTGGATATCCACATATATATATATATATATATATATATATTATATATATATATATATATATATATATATATATATATATATATACACACTATACTGGTTCTAGTCCCCATCACCTCCTGACTGGTTGTTGCAGTAACATCCCAATTTGTTTCCTTTCTTTTCTCTCCCCCTACCTCCCTCTAGCTCACCCTATTTTTAACTTTATACTCCTAAACTATGGGTGGACCAGATAATTTCCTTTCTAAAAATTACCTTCCAATAAGACACAAGCTCCTCTATTTGGGATACAAAACCATTCACAATGTGGTTCTAGACTGTCTTTCCAGACATATCCCATATCACCTTCCTTCACCATTCTATATTTCAATCAAATTGACTATTTGCAGTTGCCCTAACTATTCCATCTTCCACTTGTTTTTCTACAGCCTATCTCCCTTTCCTGGCATACACTCCCATATTTCCTTCTTTTCGAAGACATCTCTAGCTTCCTTTAAAGTTCAGTTCAAGGGATATCTTCAACATAAGAATTATCTTGCTATTTTCTTTGCAAATATTTTGAATTTATTTGCATTTATGCATGCCTCCAGACTATAGGAACACAGATGACATCTATAGAAGTTTCCACCAAGGGTAGACTTCTACTAAAGTCCAGTTCTTTCCAGAAATTCTCTTTGTTTTTATAATGGCACTCTTTTCTCTTGGTTCTCTTCCTACCTGTCTTCTCAGTTTCTTTTATTATCAACCACTTGCAATCTCTTAATTATTCTCTGATGCTTTGTCAAGTCATGGAAGTAGTCCTTGTTTCTTTAAGGCAGCATCAATGAAAAATTAATAGATCCTATCAAGCTGAAAAGACTTTGAGCATGTGTCTAATTATGGCCTGTGTATTTGATTTCTAGCATGACTAAGAGGAGAAGGTCATTACAAAAAGATGATTCCCAGATCGTTATTCTTTTGATGAAAAAAAAAGTTATAAGAAAAGAGAAGAGAGGAGGGGATGAGAATGGAAAGGAATAAGGGAGAAAAAAAGAAAAGAGGAAAGAAAGGAAAATGGAGGAAGAGGGGAGGGGAAGGGAGAGGAGGAGAAAAGGGAGGAGGAGAAGGAAAGAACATGACAAGACAGTATGTGAAAATCAAAAGAATACTGAATTTAGCATCAGAAAGCCTGACTTAAATGCCCTCTCTGCCAATTACTTTCCACCCTAATCTCTGGTTTCTTTATCTGTACATTAGGAAACTTAGACAAAACATTTCCTAGAGCTCTTACCCCTCTGGGTCCTCACATTTTCCTCTCTTCTAATCCCTGCACCTATTCCAGCAGACACATAGTGAACCATACATTCAAATAGATCTTATTCTTTTTTCTTCCACTAGAAATTTTATTTCCTTAAGAATGTTAGAATATTTCATGGTTTTTTTTTCTTTGTAACATAGATGTTCCAGCAGATACCTTGAATTTTTTATGGATAAAATAAGATTTGGAAAAAAATCTCGCCCCCCTTTCCTCCTGCCCCAAATTGCTGGAGTTTAAAATAAACCTGCCCTTTGCACAGCAACCAATAATATTGAAGCCCTGGAGGATTTGGTGCATCATGATGTGTAGAGAGGATTTTAAAATTATTATGAGTTCTGGCTTCCTACGAAGGCAATGCGGGAGCTATAGAAAGGAAGGAAAGGGCAATTAAAATTCAGTGTTAGTCTGGAAATTATTTCTAGCTACACTGAAATCTTAAGCAGAATTTTAGGAAACATGGTAGCTTCTGGAAAGCATATGGATTCAATGGGTGAAAAGATTAGTTCTCTCCTGGTGAAATTTCAAGTTCAACAAGCATCTTAGAATGAAAAGAACACAAGGAGTTAGAACACTCAGGTCTCACTTGTGGGTCCCTCTTGCATTAGTTGTATTACTGGTTAAATCACTCAATCTCTGTTTTCATAGTTGTAAAACTAGAACAATGATACCTTTTATGCCTATATCATAGGTTTGTTTCTAAAGCATCAAATAAGACATCTGTTAAAGTGCTTTGTGATGCAAATAATACTCTCTTAACCTTTATGCCTTAGTTTTCTCATCTGTAAAATGTTAGAGAAATTAGCAAACCATCCCAGCTTGTTGCCAAGAAAACCTCAAATGACTTTACAATGAGTAGACATGACTGAAATAACAGAGCAGCAACAACATTTTTGTTATATCAAATAAGATATTAAAGTGTGATATAAATAACGATAACTAGCTGATATTTGAAAATAGCATTTTCAGGTTTGCAAAATACATGGCATATGTTATCTCCTTTAATATTCAAAATAAGCCTATGAGGTAGGTGCTTTAATTATTCCCATTTCACAAATAAGGAAAACTGAATATGAGGGATATTAAATGTCTTATCCAGGATTATACAACTAATATTGGAGGAAAATGTGTAAGAAAGCATTATCATTATTGTTATTATTGTTGCTGTTGCTATTTTCCTGTTCTGAAGATTTTTCCTAACATGAAGGAACACTTGCAGAGGGCTTCTGATTTTTCTAGCCTTTTGCTCTTACAAATGTTTCTGAAAAAGTAAGATCTGACTCTCCCTAAGGAGAGCCATTTTTCTTTATAAACATATAGGCTCATAAATTTTAATAAACCAAGTTAGTAGCTATTAATTGAATTTGTATCTGAGCCCCTAGAAAATAATTAGGTTGGGCAGGGAATAGAGTACAGAAAGATCTGGATTCAAATCCAATCTCAGGCATATGATCCTGGAAAAGCCACTTAATCTCTCTCTCTCTCTCTCTCTCTCTCTCTCTCTCTCTCTCTCTCTCTCTCTCTCTCTCTCTGCTTCAGTTTCTTTAACTATAAAAATAAGAGTACCTACCTCAAGGTTGTTCCGAGGTTTGAATGAAATAATGTTGGTAAAGTGCTTAGCAAAATGTCTGGCTTATAATAGGCTTTTAATAAATGTTTATTCCTTCCTTCCTTCCTCCTTCCCTCCCACTCTTCTCCAGGAACTGTAGTGTCTCTGTGCTTCACAATATTGCCTTGTGTAGAGCTTCAATCAGGAAGTCTGGGATTGATTCCTCCACCTCAGAATTCTATTTCTCTGCCATTTTGCTCACTTTTTTGCAACTTTCCTCTGCTTTGATATTCTTTGATATTATTTTGATCCATTATCCACAATTCTCTCAAAGTTCTACTCTATCCCCAGCCAAGGGGATATTTGCATATTTCCACTCACCATCTCAGTTCTCAACCACTTCTGATTCATGAAGCTCAGCTTTACTGTTCTTTGTCATACAGTATTTCTCAAAAGATGACCAACACTCATCTGATCAGCTAAACTTGACATTTTCAATGGTTCAAATCTCCCCAGCAGATGGTGCTCATCCCCTTTCCCAGGGAACCAGATTACTAACCGGCTTCATATGGACCAGTTCTAAGGCACACTTTTTATTGCATAGAAAACTTAGTGGTTTTTCCTTAGAATTTTAGTATTTAATATTTTAGTAATATCTAGGATTACTTCTAACTCTTCTAGTGAATGTAAACCTTAAAACCCCTTAGCTTTATATGGTAGATTTATGGGGAAATACAGAAGGTGACTCTGAAACCTTGAGCCTCCAAGTTTGTTAGTCTCCAAATCCTACATAGGATCATAGGACTACAAATTTAAAGTTGAGGTTATCTAATTCAACACTCTTATTTTTACAAATGAGGAAACTGAGGCCCAGAGAATTTAAGTGACTTATCCAAGGTCACATAGGTTGAAAGTAGCAGGGCAGGACTTCAAAATCAAAGCTTTCTGACTGCAAATACAGCATACTTTCCATGGCACCCATTAGCTTCCTTTCTCCCCTGTCATCCAAGAAGTCGATCTCATACTTATGACAATACTTCTCATTAAATTCTGCAGTTCAGGGAAACAACCTTGGTTTCTTTCACTTGTCTTTCCATTACCAGTCTTTCCTGAGAGGCTGAGATAATTTATACAAATTATCTTAGGACTGCTTTTAGAAAGAAATACTAAATAAGGGAGGGATACCAGCACAGGAGTCTGCTCCCAACAGAGCCTTGTAATATGGAAAGATAATATTTGCAATCTCTCCTAAATTAATAGTGATAACAAGAATAATAATTAAAAATAATCAAAACTTTTATAATACCTGAACACATCCAAAAAACAACCTCTCACTTTAGTAATTATTCAACAAACTGCCCAAAAGTGATAGAATATTTCCATTGTCTTCAATAACGGACCTGAAGCTCTTGACTCAAGTTCACACTTATGTCTTACTTATAAATATACAAAATAAACTCAAGTGCAAGAATGTGCATGTGTGTGTGTTGCCCATACAGGCTATGTGTGTACAATGGGTCTGTCTAGTTTTGTCTCAAAGGAAGGTGTGAATCCCAAATCTCCTCAACCCACCATTCTCCAAGAGAGATTTTGATAACTACCATGTGGGGAAGCAGAAGATTTGTGCCAGAAGCTGTGCACTTTGCTAACCTCAAAAAGAGGGGAATACCTGTTTAAAATTATTCCTAGCTGCCCTCCCAAAATATATTCTAAATTCAAACTATACACCTTATCCTAATCCCTTAAAGATAAAAAAAAGTCCAAGGCTTGTTCCCTTCCCACCAAATATAAGTTCCTCAAAAATTTTACAAACTAAATAGCAAATAAATTCATTTATCCAAACTGATAGTAAACAGAAATACATAGAGTGAATGAGTTCTTCCACTGTAGAGTGAAGTGTCTCACTTCAACCCAAAGAATCCCAAATCTCAACCCAAAGAATCCCAAATCTCACCCCAAAGGAAAATTCTCCCAAGTCTCTTGTTATATAGAAATACATTTAGTTACTGGCATCTCAGATTCTTCCTAGAGACTCCCCCCCCCCCCCCCATCAACAGGAATCTTTCCCCAAAGAGAATCTGGAACTGAATATATTAGCTCAAGAAACTGTCAAAAGGCCAAGATTTCTCTTCTCCCTAGCTATCACCAACCTCACTTTTTATGCAGTGCCAAAACATTGAGTAATCAATCTCCATCAATGGTGAAAAGTATTATTCAATTAGATTTTGAGTAATATGTAGAGTGAATATGCTACAGTAACTGATATCCACCTAGAACAGTGTTCTCTATAGAAAACATGTTAACAACACAAACCTATCAAGAGTAATTATTAGGCAAAACATCTTTCAGGGAAGCTCCTAGTTTTAAACCCATTATCTTCTCTCCTTGATAGTCATATGATTTCCAAGTTTAAGAGGGTGTCATGCAAAAGCGTATAATTGATCATTTGACATTTATGGTTATGATTTTAATTACTTATTTAACATTTGGCAGATTACTTCACTGATCTCAGTTTGCCTATCTAGTTTTTTTTTTATTTTCTTTACTTGTTTAAAAATAAAAGATGAATCTGAAGCAAGTCACCTGAGATCTTTTATAAGCCTAATGTTTGTTGGTGAGTGGTTTTCAGTTTTGTCCCCTTTTGGAGTTTCTTGGCAAAGACACTGGAGTAATTTGCCATTCCCCCCTCCAGCTCATTTTACAGATGAGGAAAATGAGTCAAACAAGATAGGGTCCAGGGTCATAGAACTAAGAGGTGCCTTAGGCCAAATATGAGCCTTCCTAACTCCAAGGCTGGTACTCTATCCACTGTTACACTACCTACTCTTTATAAGCTTCCATCATATGATTAGTAAATTGATGTTTTGAAGGAGAGGTTTGAAGGAGAATTTGAAATAAAACTTCAAAGAATCATTACAAAATATTAGAAGTGGAAGGATTAGAGCAGACAAGTAGGTGATATCGTGGATAGAGAAATGAACTTGTAGTTAGGAAGATCTGAGATCAAATCTTGCCTCAGATACTCACCGGCTGCATGACCCTGGGCCAATCACTTGGCCTCTCTGGTCTTTAGTTTCCTCTTCTATAAAATGAGACGGTTCAATGTGATGACCTCCAAGGTCCCTTCCAGCTCCAAATCTGTGATCTTATTCAATGATTAAAGTTAGCTAAGAAATGTGACCTCAATCAAACTGAAATCTGTTAAAGACATTAGCTTAAAAAACCCAAGATCTCCCATGCATCCAGGGTTATGTCCAATCTTCCTAATCTTTATCTGGTCACTAGATCTAGATGGCTCTGAAGGAAAAAGTTAGAATGGTGACTTTACACAGCCCTCTCTCACTTAAATCCAATTCACATGGCATGTCATAGCATCACCTCTCTGATGTCATGGTCCTCTTTGAGAACAAAGGACAAGCCACAATGATCCTTTTATTTCTGGGGTCATCAAATTCCCATCAAGTGCCCTTCCAAAGCTTTGAAAAAATACAGTTAGCCTAAAGAAGCCTCATTCAACAAGTCATAGATTATAGTCAGAACCAATTGGAAGTCAGGTTTTCTGATGCCAAGGCCAAGAATCTTTAAGAGAAATAGCCAGACTTTTCTAGGATATAACCAGTGCTCATTCTAGGGTCCTGATAGAGTCACACCTTGGCCCTAAGACCCAGAGAAGGTAGCCCAACCCAGTGGCATCCAACAAGATGGATTCAGGACTGGATCTATCTTACCATTGGAGATGTGAGGGAGGTGGAACAAGGGTGGGGCAGGGGGGAGGGAAGATGTACCAAACCTCCAAACCCATGCCATCATCTTGTTCCTAACATCCTGAACTACAGAAGGAATGGACCATATCTCTGGGCTATTATGTCTATTCCCTTGGATTTGGTGGAGCTCTTGATCTCTGTCCTAGAGAAAGTGTGATAAATCAGCCAGATGGACTGCAGCTGAGCTGCCCAGCAAGCCCTATTCCATCCCCCCACTGGAGAGCTATTCCCATGAAGCTCTCAAAATCCTATCATTCATTCCAGTTTCCCTGCTCCTCCCAGCCATAGGGCTTCTCTCTCAGCCTCCTCCTTCCCCAGAAGAGGGTAAGTGTTTTCTGTCAAAGCCCTCTAAATTTCCTACCCTAGGGCAAGGCCCTGGCAGTTCCACCCTTCTCTAAAAGCAGCCTTCAGACCTTATTAGCTCATTTCTCCTTTGATGCTTCCTAACTCACAGACATCCCTCAGTTCTTATAGCTGGTATCCATTCATTCTTTTGTTCCTTTGTTCTCTTGTTCCCTTTGTCAACTCCCACCCTGGGGAGAAGGGATGTGGAGAGAACTAACCTACAGCTGTGATTAAAGGCAATTAAAGGGGTCTGAGGGAAAGAATCAAGAGAATAAGCAGAATACTATCATGGGTCATGGCAGAGTTCAGAGTAATCAAATCCTAAAGGAAAGTAAGATGGGAAAGGAGTTTTTGAGGCAATGAATCCAGGAAGTCAGCACCCAGTTACCCTGAGAAAGAGAGAGAGAGAGAGAGAGAGAGAGAGAGAGAGAGAGAGAGAGAACGCACCCCAAGAGGGAAGCAGCTGGCATTGGTGAGAAGACAGTTTGTCTCATTGCAACTTTTCCACCCAAGATAGCATCTTTGTCAATAGCAGTAAAGAGGCCAAGCCTACACATGGGACATTGCTGTGGGTGGTAGTTTCCACCTATTTTCAAATAAAAGAAGGCTACCCTGTGAACATACCAGCATTTCTGGGACAGATGTTTCTGAATTTACTTTTCTAAGTCCCTAATGTCCTGGAAAATTACTTTTCAGCTTTCCTATGACCTTCAAATTGCTCTATTAGGCCACATTGTGAACAAGGGACAGGGCTGCAACCTTGTGAAGCATTTGGTTTTACAAGTCCACTTGGGGGTGTCCAGTCCCAGACAAACATCTCCTAACTTGTACAGAGATATGGACATTTTACATGCCTTGGGCTTCTTTCTTTACATGCCCTGGGACCTCAACAATACCTCACTTCATTGAGTCTTGTCTGATGATCATGACTTCATATAGTATGATTTGGAATAACCTGAGGAGAAAAGAGATGGAAAGGTCAAGGGGGTGGGAGTGAGGGGAAGAGATGATGGTCCCAGCCTTCTAAACAATGTTTTTCGTTGGGAGAAGTTGATCAGCAATTTCACCTAAACTTTACTAAGTTTCTTTCAAAGTACTGCCATGATTAATTTTATTTTACTTCACATTTCCAGCATGTATGCTTTGAACTTTGTTCAGAAGAACCTGTGTTAGAAGTTTAAGGTCAATAGTAGAATCTAACAGCCTTCCAAAGACCCTAGGAGTTGTATTTCTTTCCATCTTGGAAAGAAAGAAATGTGACATGAGATCAGGACCGAGTGGACCAATACAATCTGGCCAGTATGGTAAGAGCTTTGAGAATTTCTAGATATTAAATGAGAGAGGTTGTTGAGAGTTACAATAGGTTATAGGGAAATCTGCAGAAAAGAAATAGAATTAATTCTCTCAAATTTCCTTGATAAGCTTTTAAATGAAATCAGGGCTATCCAATCAATCCCCCAAAGTTTTTGTCAATTCTAAGAAGGAACAAAAAGCTAGTGTGTTTAATTTCATTATAGATAGAATGTTAATTCTAGGTCAACTTTATGATGTAAAAGATGTTGAAAATGGTAGATATCTACTTAATGGGACATTGAGACCCTTAGTAGAACCAATATGCACAATAATAGGAGACAATATGATTTTATTATTTTTGAGTTATTAAAGAGGATTAGATTTAGGTCTCCTTGGCATATTATTAATCATTGTTAAGATTTATTTGATGCCTGATCCTTGGTAAGGAACATTCTTCCCAATTATAACATTATTCCTCTAGGAAAAGATGATCTACTTTATAACATGGTTTCCAGGAAATTATTCTGACAGAGAGTAAGGGTTATTTTCACATACCATTTTAGGAACTAAATCTAATTAGATTAGAGTCCAGGAGGACAAAACAAACTTCCTTTTGCCCCTAGAATATATGTATAGGCTTCCTTCCTCTGGGACCTTTTCCTCTTGCCCCTAACTCACGTTTCCTTGGCTTTTTGCTCCATGCTATAAAACCCCTTATCATCACTTATAAACTACAGCTCTGGGTAGGATACAGTTAACAAGAATGTGTAAAAACAAAGTACTCCATGAATACTTGTCTTAATGTAAAATGGAATTATTTACATTTGAAATCATTTGAAATGGAATAATGGAAGATAGAGTGAGGATAGATTAAATAATCAACAAGACCCAAATGTCATTTCCACTTCAGATACTTAGTAGTGATGTAATCCTGCAAGCCCTGCAGACCTCAGTTTTCCTCCTCTGTAAAATAAGAGGGTTGAACTCAATGGTCTCTAAGGTCCTTTGAGCTCTATAATTGTGATCCTATTTTCTTTCTCATGATAGAATATAAGATTTTTTAAGGCAGTAAATGTTTTATTTTTGTCTTTATATTCTAACTCATGTATTTGTGATCCCAGCATAATGTCTGGTACTTAGTAGGTATTTGATGATGATGTTTGTCCTTCATTCTTGAAGACCATGACTTCAGGGAAGTGATGCCATGACAAGCATATGAATTGGATTGGTGGGGGAGGCTGTGCTAAGTCACCAGTCTCACTTTCTCTTCCAGAGTCACCTGAGTCCAGGGTCCAGATATAAACCAGGAAAATTGGAAATAGCCTTGGATACCCTGTAATCAGGGTTAAGTGACTTGCCCAGGGTCATACAGTTTGTACGTGGCAAGTATTTGAGGCTTGATTCGAACCCTTTTCCTTCTGACTCCAAGGCTAGGGATCTACCCACTGTGCCACCCAACTGTTCTTAATTTAAAAGTGCTCATTGGCTGATTGAAACACAATTATCAAGAAGTCAAAATGTTATCTTTCTAATAATAATAATAGCTAGCATTTACATAATGCTTATACTAGGTACCTTAAAATTATTTAAAATTATTTTCTTGTTTGATCCTCACAACAACCCTAACAGTAATTATTATTATCCCCATTTTACAGATAAAAAAGTTGAGGCAAAGAGAGATTATTTCATATTCCCAGGGTCTCATACTTAGTAAGCATCTGAAGCTAAATTCGAATTTAGAAATATATATCTTCCAGACTCCTTGCTTGATACACTATCCATTGGGCTACCTAGCTATCCTGCAAAATTGTTCTCAACTAAATTAAAATTACTTCATTTAGAAATAAAATCTATGTCTTTGGTGAGTAAAAACAAAAACAAAACAACCTTCCATTCTTCTTTGCTTTGAAAGAGAAGGAAAGGAAGAGAGAGGAGATGAAAGAAGAGAGAAGGAGGATAAGGAGAAAGGGAAGAGGCATATAGTTTATATGAGCAAATATACAAGTCTTTTTTAATGAGTCCGTTGTGCTTCCATAATTAAAACGTTGCCATTTCCATTTTTAAAAAAATAAAATAAAATTCTGTGGATGAAATACCCCACCCACTTCACAGTGTCTTTCTCCTGTTGTTGCTAGGGACATGGCAGCAGTCTCCTCTCTCCCCTTCCTCCCACCCCTGTACTAAATGAGGACACAGTTCTCTGCTTTTCCTCTGAACTCCCACAAAAATAAGGCATCAAGCTTTAGAGGATCAGAGATTTTGTGAGATCTGCTGAGTTTATCCCTGGCTCTGAATGCAACTTGTCAAACCCCAAGAAACTGATAAGTTTTCTGCAGGAGACAGCTCTTTGTCTTTTTGGCAGTCTCTACTTGTGAGCTCATCATGAAATCATTCACTTTTTTTTTAAAGCAAGGATCCTAGAGGATGCATTCTAGAATAAATGTAAATTAATCACTAAAAGAACTCCCAGCTTGAATTCTTTAAAAATAAATCCTGAGGAGGTGTTTTTCAGAACTGAGACAAGGCTATAACTGAATTCTTCTAGTCCATATTCTACATATACACATATGTATTCTTACCTACAATCTAATAAGCAATTAAAGTACCTGTTATATGCAAAGAAAGTACTGTGTTAGGTGAACCTTGGGAGAATGCAACTCACTTAAGAGTGTACTAGGACAATTCTGGTCCTTACTGATGGACCCTAGTCTCATTTTGTTTCAAGGCAGTTAGATTCTTTCATTCAATCTGGTTCCAAAGAATTTATTGCATCAATGTCCCTGAGGAAATTTTTTTTTAAAAAAGGAACCAAAAGAACCCTTTCAGTTGTAATGTTGTATCTATGGGAAAATATAATATGATTTATGCCATTGTTTGCAGGAACTCATTGTGATAGAGGAAAAAAGAGTGCTATTTCCCCATCCTTTCTTGGGAACTAAAACTGATCAGAGAGTCCAGAAGAAAAATAAAGAAAAAGAATCCTTTCTCTTTAAAGAAATAATAGTATTAACCAATATTGTTTTCAAAGCATTTCACATGCATTAACTCATTGAGTCTCACAATAACTAAGAAGCTGGGTTTCCTATCACCTTCATTTTGCTGATAAAGAAATTAAATGGGGCAGCTAGGTAGCACAGTGGATAGAGCACTGGTCCTGGAGTCAGGAGGACCTGAGTTCAAATCCAACCTCAGACACTTAATGATTATCTATCTGTGTGACCTTGGGCAAATCACTTAACCCCCATTGCCTTACAAAACCCCCCCCAAAAAAAAGAAAACAAAAGAAAAAAATTAAATAACACAGACTCACCCAGCTAGTATATGTTCCTTTTGTGCCCAATTTCTCCTGATTCTAAGTCCAGTATTTTATTCACTTCACCATATTGCCTTTCAGAAATGGTAGTTATTAAAATTTACAGATAAGACAACTAAAGACTAGAGGGAACAACTTTGCTCTCCAGAGAAAGCAAAATATTCAATATGTTCTAAGTCATATTGGGAATAAGTAGCAACTATAAGGAGTTAAACCAAGGTCTACTGAATTCAAATTCATTGCTCATTTTACTGCACCACAGAATAACGTTCAAAAACAATCTTCCTCTTGCAGTATACACCTTTCCTTTTCCAGCCCCCATATCTTTGTCTTCTGCATTTACAATGGAGTTCTCCCCAATATCCAGCAGTCGCCTGGAAATTAAATGAGCCTTTGATTAGTGGGAACCTATGAGATTCTCCCAATATTTAACAGCCTGGACTAATTGTCTACAAATAGAAAAATCATTCCTAGAAACAATTTGGGTGAGGAAGACTTCCTTTCTAAATATCAGAATGGCTTCATTCCAACCTCCAACAAATACAGAAGGTTAAAGATTAAAAGCAGAGGGAGTTAGTTTAAAATAACAAGAAGAATGGCCAACCTTTAATCCTTTAAGAATGTTCATAGCACTCTCTTCTGAGACTAGTTGCTACCACACTTAAGAAGGCAATGCAACTAATCAAAGGAGCAGGAAAGCAGCAGTTGTGGCAGATAAGCCTGACAAAGGCACCAATCTTTCTTCCCCTCTGGGGCTGCCTGCAATAATCTATAAAAAAGAGTATATGCTTATTCTAGGCTGGGTTTACATAAAAGCATTTAGATGCACAAACATTTAGATAGTTAAAAATATGTGGTTAATTACCCAAACTTCTTTACTGGTGTTTTTTTAATTGGCTTTTTTATAGAATAGAATGGAAGAGTGAGAGCCAGATAAAACCTCAGCCTGTTCACAGAGTAGCAGAGCAGTGGAGATATGGAGATGCTTTTGACTGGAATAACTTACTCAGTGTGTTTGTATGTTCGTGAAGAGAGCTTCATGTATTGGATATACTTCAAACTGCTGAAGGTCTAAAGGTATAGCATAAACCAAAGTGTTTAGACAGATATTTGGGAACCCTAGAAATCATAGATCATAGGACTTTGCCACTAGGCCTTTTTTATTTAGGAAATATTACAACATCCCTAGGCTCTGGAATTTTCTATAGCACTATCACATCCTAAGTTGGAAAAGATTCTAATTTGATCAATTCTGTGCTCAATTGACCCTGTGCTCTATCCTAATTATAAAATAAGAAAGTTGAACTAAATGTCCTTAAGATCAGTTCTAAAACCCTATCCTTTGTTCTAAATCTTATAAAATACTCATTGTGTTCCAAGTACTAGTTTAGGGAACTCAATCTTCCATTCACAAGTCTTCTCTACTAGTGGAGAGTATTGGAATAGTTCAATTTCTTTGTCCCCCATTTCAAGTTCCTTGAGAGGTACTCTGCTCTGATTATTTGTATAGCAACTTGGTGTCTGGTGGCTTCTAAGACCCCTAGTGCTAGGAGGTAGTTAAACATGAACAGTGACAATATGTTTGCACTTCACCCCCTGTCCTCACTAGAGGGCTTCCAAAAAAATGACTAGATTTCTTACCAAGTTTGCATATATGGAAAAGAAAATGAGGGACCATCACCATGGCTCATTGATGTTTTACTGTTCTCATATCACAGCCTGAGTGCTGCAAGCAGTATATAGTCAGTTCCTTTTGTATTATAGAACTGAAAGCCTTTGACATTGAATATTCTAACTTGCATAATATGTGAATGTGGTCATAGATTTCCCAAGCATATTTTTGATTACACAAAATCACATTATCAGTGTCCTTCAATCCAGACGCTCTTGTTGCTATGTTTTGAGTGGTCTTGAAGGACATTAAGACACTGCAACACATGGTTACTGTTACCATGCCCCTGCAGTGTGAATGAATTGCACATAACTATTCCAATAGAAACACTTGGAGTTATAACAGAGGCAGCATGTTGCAACATAATGAGCACAATTTATTTGAAGACCTGGACTTAAATCCAGGCTTTAACCTTTAACTAGCCAGGTGACCCTGAGAAAAATCACTCTGCCTCTCTGAGCCAGTTTCCTAATTTATAAAATTGGGGGTAATATAGCTTGCACCATCACAGGATTGTAGTGAGGAAAGTGTTTTAGAAGCCCAGTGAAATGTGAGCTATTCTTAGAATCTGAGTGGTTTCTCTGAAGCCCTCAGTCTTCTTTCTTAGCCTGAGATTCTTACCCCCATAACAGCTATGGGCTACCACAGGCCAGAGATATACACACAGCATGCTGGGGCCACTATCATCTATGTACAATGCTTCTCTGTGACTTCTGCAATGGTTTATCTGGCTTCCCTGTGGTTACCAGATATATCAGACATCTTCAGCATGAACAATATAAGAAAGTTTTCCACCAATTACCTCAGTTCTGCTTTTAAGTATATAAACCCACAACTGTGGTATAAAATCTTCTGTTATCTTTTGACCTAAGCCTCCCACCTGCATTCAACAGTTGACATTGATTCTGACAGATGGTCTCTAAACAACCTAGTATTTAATGATTGAAAGGGAAGGTACAGTATGTACCATATTACCGAATACAATGCTGAATACAATTCGCTCCAACAATTGATAAGAAACTACTATGTGCTGAACAAAGGACAGTGTGATAGGTGCTGGCCAATTCAGTTAACTCAAGATGCAAGTGAATCTGTTAGCTCATCATTTCAGGGTACTTTCATAATGAAAGCATTAGGTGGTACGATGGATAGAGCATTGGACTCTTCTCAGGAAGTAAGAAAGTCCTAAGTTCAAATTTGATCTCAGATATTGATTAGTTTTAAGACTCTAGGTAAGTCACTTAACCTGTTTCCTCTTCTGTAAAATGGAGATCACAATAGCACCTCCCTGCTAGGACTGGTGTGAACCTCAAATGAGATAATATTTGTAAAATATTTAGTACAGTGCTTGATACATGGTAGATATTTAATAAACTCCTGTTCCCTCTTTCTCTCTCCTAATAATCATATTTCAACTTTCATCTTGTTTGAATCTTGCTCATGTCTTCCCATAAAATGACTTTTGTTTGGGGGGAGGATGGAAAGTCCACCCATCTGAATATAACAAGTATATGAAGGATCTAAAATGCCAAATAGAGAAGTCATCCTGAAGGCAACAGAGACCCCCTAAAGTTTCTTAGCGACATGGTCAAACCTGAGCTATATGAATATCAATTTGGCAACTAGATGAAGAGTAGGTTAGAAAGAGAAGAATCTAGGTACAGAGAGACCCATTGGAAAGTTTTTGAGAAAAATCATAGAACTTTAGTTTTGAAAGGGACCAAGAGCTATTTACTCTAATGTAGTTCAGGCAAAAAGTGATTGATTGCAGCCTGAATTAATGGGGATATGGAAATAATGAAAACAAGGTGATTGACATGAGAAATGTTGTATGGTTAAAATGGACAATGTTTGGCAATTGATGAGCTGTGAGCAAAATGAACAGTAAAGGATCACTCTTTAGGTTATGAACCTGAATAACTAGAGAAATGATGACCCTTAATAGAAATAGGAATATAAGAAGGAAGAATGACTTTACTGGATGAGCAAAGAAGGAGTATGAGTATTTGAAATGCCCAGTGGATGTCCAGAGGGAGGTATCAAGAAGATAACTGAAGATTCAGGACTCTACAAGAGAGAGATGAGGTTTATAGTAAGTTGTATAGAGATGATCGATGAACCCATGGGAAATGATGAGATCACTGAAAGAATTTGAAAACAGAGAAAATAATGGCCAAGACAGAGCACTGGGACACACCCATATATAAATATAATGCATGCTTGATAAATATAATACATGCTTGATCAAAGCAATTGGGGGAAAAACAGCCACAAAAGAGGGAAGTAAACCCAACAGAGCAGTATCATACAAACCTAGGAGGGAAAAGTATATAAAATTGAGGTGGGGGAAATCAACAAGGTCAAATACTACAAAGATCAAAGAAAGAAAAGTGAAAATAGACTGAGGAAAGAAATTTGGGAATTAGCAATAAAGCAGTCATAAGATCATCAGAGTCATATCTATATATGACAGATGGTCTCTGGAGGTGACCTGAGGTCATCTTCATTGATGTTCTTAGAGCAGTCTCTGTTAAGTGACAGCAATGTAAGCCATATGGCAAGGAATTTAGAAGTGAATAGAAAGTAAGAAAGGGAAGTTGATTGTAAAATTGTTTGTATGTATTTTTCTCCCATGAGTTTGGTAATGAAAAGAGAAAGTGATATATAGGAAGATGGTATGAGGGTCAAGTAGGATTTCTGTATTTTGGGTTTGTTTTTTTTAAACACAAAATTTCTAAGAAGCTGAAAAGTGAGCAATTTCCCCCCTCCCCCACCATCACCACCATGACCAGGAAGTCCCTACAAGAAAGAAACACCCACCCTTGAGAATGGCACTTTTTGTGCTCCCTTAATTTCCTATTGGAAAAAAGTTTCAATTGTCCTTCCTTAGTTTGGGCTCCACTATGGTATATGGTATCTCCATTCCCTTCCCATGAAACCATTTCCTTATTCAAATTCATTTGACATTTTTCTTTTTTAATTATTTAATATTTTATTTTTCCTAATTATATCCAAAAACAATTTTAAATTTTTTTTCAAACTCTGAGTTCCAAATTCTCTCTCTTCCTTCCTCTCCCCCCCCCCATTGAGAAGGCAAGAAATTTGACATAGGTTATACATGTACATTCATACAAAGCACATTTCCATGTGAAAGAAAATGTGGACAAAAAAAAATCCAAGAAAAAATTTTTAGAAAGTATCTGTGACCTGCATTCATGCTCTACAAGTTCTTATTTCTCTGGAGATAGACTACATAAGATCTACAGAATTGTCTTGGATCATTATGTTATTAAGAATACTTCAATTATTCCTTGATGTTACTGTGTACAATCATCTCCTCATTTCACTTTGTATCAATTCTTGTAAGTCTTTCCATGTTTTTCTGAAAGCATCTCAATCATCGTTCTTTTTGTTTTGGGGGGGGATTTTTGCAAAGCAATGGGGTTAAGTGACTTGCCCAAGGTCACATAGCCAAGTAAGTATTAAGTGTCTGAGGCCATATTTGAACTCAAGTCTTCCTGACTCCAGGGCTGGCTGTGCCCACTACTTATCATTCTTAAATTACCCAATTAATGAACAACCCCTAAATTTCCAATTCTTTGCTATCATTTTAAGAACTTCTATTAACATTTTTATACATATAGGTCCTTTTCCTTTTTGTTTTTATCTCTTTGGGATGCAAACTGAGTAGTGATACTGTTTAGCTAAAGGGTATATACATGATTAATAGTTCCAAATTGCTATTGAATTAGTATACAACTAGTAAAGAATCACTGAATTAGTACACAACTTCATCAATAGTACATTAGTGTTTTAATTTTCTCACATCCCCTCCAATATTTGTTATTTTCCTTTTCTTCTATATTTTCCATTCTTTTGATTTGTTTGATTGTTTCTTGATATCTCATTAAGTCATTAGCTTCCACTTGCTCAAATCTACCTTTTAAGAAATTATTTTCTTTCAAGTAAAATTTGTACCTCCTTTTCCTTTTGTCCAGTTCTACTTTTTAAGGAGTTATTCTCACTGAATTTTTGTGCTTCTTTTACATTTGGCCTATTCTACTTTTTTAATGATATTATTTGCTTCATTATTTTTGTTCCTCCTTTAACAAAGTTGTTGACATTTTTTAAGATTTTCTTGTATCAGACTCATTTCTTTTCCCAATTTTTTTCTCTCTTTTACTTGATTTTTCAAATCTTATTTAAGCTATTTAATGGCCTGTAGCCAATCTTATTTTGCTTTGAGGCTTCAGATGCAGAAATTTTTATTTGTTGTCTTCTAAGTGTGTATTTTGATCTTCCTTGTCACCACAGTAACTTTCTATGATCAATTTTTTTTCTGTTTGCTTATTTTCCAACCTATTTCATGATTTTGATATTTTAAGGGGGAAAAAAATCTTAAATCTATATCCTCCAATTTTAAATCCTTCCCAAAGTCAGAAAAAAAAAATCTGAGACTAAGTCAAATTACTTATCATATGTGCAAGCTCTTTGAAAAATTCCACATCCCTTGTGAATGTAAGATGGGGATATTAAAGCATGTAAGATAAGATATGTCACTCCTAATTGGAATTCAAACTTCTCCATAAGGGCCAGCAATGAAATGCCCTATCTGTGTTCTATTTGATATCTTCAGTTTTAAATCACCAACATTCCAGTAGTCACAAATAAAATTTGCCTATGCAAACTAATGAGTTATCCAGACAATGAATTTTTAACTTGGTATTAAGCCAAACACACCCTGAATTTAGGCAAACAATGACCAATATGTAATAATACACCATCAATAAAAAATAAGAAACAAATTTCCTGGAGACAGAAAAGCTACCTCAAATACTACTTTAGTAGCTAGTAGAGCAGAAAGGGTTCTAGATCTCCAGTTAAGAGAATCTAGGTTTGAATCTCATCTTTGACACATGGTAGCAATATTACTTTCTCCAGTCATCCTGATTCATATCTGGCCACAGGACCCAGATGCCTCCAGAGGAGAAAGTGAGGTTTGTGACTTAGCACAGCACCCCTTCACTCAAATCCAATTTATTTGCTTGTCAAAAAACATGAGAGACATTCTCAACCAAGAGTCCCCAACAGTCAGGAGAACTAGGAAGCCAAAACAATTGCAATTAAAGCAAAGTAAGTGTGTGAGTGTTTGCAGAATTCTAAGAGAACAACAAATAGAAGGCAGAGGATAGATATTTGGTTTTCTTTCATTATGTTGATGATTCTCTGCCTCTACAGGCTTTGAACATACAAAAGTTTCTGCCTCTCCACATGTTACTTTAGTAACACACCAGAGGAGGGTGATCAGTACACACATATCTTTTCAACTAGCTGGGGAAGGATCAGGTTTCACTCTCTCACTTTCGAGAATTATGTCTTGAGCAATGAACTCATTGTCCTAAAATAACCAGTAATGAAATCATCTCTGATTATCAATCCAAGCTCTGGACTATCTTTGTAGGGGGTCCTGGGTCCTATCTTGGAATGAATGAGAGGGGACTGTTACAGCAAGAACTCACCTGGCAGGCCTGAGAGAATGATGACAATGACTTCCATTTGAAAGGATAACTTTGACTATTGTTTTCTTGGCAAATACCTCTTTCCTAAGGGTTTCCGCTTTTTAGTACTCAAACAATGAGAGCTCAGGGCTTGGGGGAACCCAGGTCTTAAGTGATTCCCTTCCTTCAGGAAAACTTTCTCATGGAGATCTTCAGCTGTGACATCTCAGGGGGTGCTCCTATTCTGTGACAAGAACCAGACCAGAAATTCAGTTCTTGATGCTGTCTTAAAGGGCCAGTCCAATTTTAAAGAGACAACTATTCCCCCAATATACTGAAAGGTAACAGTGGACAACTGGCTCTTTTCATCCCAGGGGAAAAGACAGAGGTAAATGTTGAAAATCCCCACTCAAACAAATGCATTAAGTCATTTGAAATCAGAGCATCTGCAAACACTTTATGAAACAATTTCCTTTGTTCAGGAGAGGAAAAGCCAGATGATGCAATCTCTAGTTCCAGCTGGGCTTTCCTCAAAACACATTGAGAGCTAGGCAGCTCTCAGCACAGTGAAACTTCTGCTCATTTAATGTGTAATTTGGATGATATATCCCAAATCAAATCTTCAATTCATTTACTCATGATGAACAGTGGGTACTAGAACAGACACTGTCCTTCCAGAAATCCATGTATTGTACAATACAACTAAAAGACTGGCATCTTGTCCTTGGAAACTATAATTTGAGGGGGAGGAGGGATGGTATCACAAAGGAAGAAGAAAATCAGAGCCAGAGAGGGACAGCTGACAGAGTGAGTTTCAGGATGAAGGAAATCCTTACACAGGATGAGGCTGAGGGTGGGGGTGGGGAGTAGACTAAAGAAAGAACATAAACATGGCTTATTAACATCAATGTTGTTATGATTCCCAGAGTGTTTTGTTTCCCCATGCTTTTTTTTATTTATTCTTTAAACAGTAGATCCTTGAAAGAAGACTAGGTTCCTACTTTTGACAGTAAAGAAAAGGAAACAAAAATATGCTTTCAGTGAATCATAACCAGAAATGTTAAATTGATCTATTTAAGTTGACTTAAGGATTCTTTTTTTGACCTTCACCCTTCCTATTATCATTAAGTCTAAGTGGTTTATATCAAACAATGGGGGAGGGGAAGAACTTTCATTCACTTGTCAGTGAATAGTTCTCATGGCTGCAATATAGGACTAGAAATGTTCTTATACTTGAGGAAACTGAGGTTTGAGGAAGTGAGCTTACTTGTCCCTAGTAATATTTCTGTTGTTGTTCAGTGGGGTTTTCTTGGCAAAGATACTGGAATGGTTTGCCATTTTCATCTCCAGAGATGATGATGATGATGATGATGATGATGATGATAATATTTGTCCTTTGTACTCAGGAAAAAGCCTGACATCAGGGAGGTGACATCATGACAAGCAAATGAATTGGATCTGAGTGAGGGGGTATTGTGCTAAGTCACCAGCCTCACTTCCTCCACTGGAGCTATCTGGGTCCAATGGTCAGATAAGAATCAGGACAACTGGAGATAGTTATATTGCTACTAAGTGTCAAAGATAAGATTGATACTGAGTCAAAGAAAAGACTCTCCTAAATGGTGATCTAGAACTTTCTGCTCTACCAGCTAGTAAATTAGTAGTTGAGGCAGTTTTCCTTATTCCCAAACCTGGCCCTCAATTTACTCCATCACCAAGATGCGTGTGTGTGACTTTGGGCAAGTGTCTTTTGGCCTCATTATTTTTTATAATATTTATTTTTTGTATAAATGATGTTTCTATATATTACTAAAATATTCTTGTGTAACAGTAAACATAATACCTCCTACCCCCAAAAAATATAGACCCTCATGAGCAATAAAGTAAAGAAAAAAAATTAAAATTAAAATTAAAAATATATAATAGGGGCAGCTAGGTGGCGCAGTGGACAGAGCACTGGCCCTGGAGCCCGGAGCACCTGGGCTCAAATCCAGCCTCAAACACTCAACAACCACCCAGTTGTGTGGCCCTGGGCAAGCCACCCAACCCCATTTGCCCTGCAACCCCCCCAAAAATAATAATAATAATAAAAAAAATATGCTTCAGACTGTGTTCCAACACCACCAGCTCTGCCACAGGTGGATCACATTCTTTTTTTTTTTTTGCAAGGCAAATGGGGTTAAGTGGCTTGCCCAAGGCCACACAGCTAGGTAATTATTAAGTGTCTGAGACCATATTTGAACCCAGGTACTCCGGACTCCAGGGCCCGGTGCTTTATCCACTGTGCCACCTAGCCTCCCCGATCACATTCTTTATAAGTCCATCACAAAAACTACTTCCATATTTTCCCACTGTTTTGGCCTCATTTTTTTAATAATAATTATAATAATAATAATAATAATAATAATAATAATAATAATATGAGCTATGGTTTATATATGACTGAGATTTTTCACAACATTTGGGGAAAAGCTATTATTATTATTACCTCCCTTTTACAAATAAGCAAACTAAGGCAGAGAGAGGTTCAGGTATTAGCCCAGGTCACACAGCTTTTAAATGTCTTAGACTGGATTGAACTCTAAGTCTATTTGCTCCATCCTCTGAGTCACTCAGCTGCTAGTAAAAATAATAAGAACCAACCTCAGAGGGTTGTTGTGAGGCTCTAATGAGATAGAATGTGAGGTGTTTTGCAATTTTTAAAGCACTATGTAAATGTTAGTTTTTATTATGTCACTGCTGACATTATTTTAGGCTGAAACTGGTCAACTCAGCCACTGCAGTGAAAAAGTTAAAAAAAGGAGTTTGGGTAAGGTATTAAAAACGTTGATTTATCAGAGGCAGTCACAGCAAAGTGGCATAGGACACGAATCAAACATTCTGGAGAAGCATTCCTGTTGGCCTAAGAGGAAGGTAAAGAACCAATGGGAATGTTCCCCATAGTTCTGGTTTGTATAAAGAATACTGAGTTTAAAATCAGATGACATGGGTTCTTGTCCTGGTATTTGCTAGTTAAGTGACTTTAGAGGACCCCTCTGAGATAATAATATTAAATGCTTTGTACTGTTAATATAACTGCAGAGTCATAATTGGGGCAGGGTTACTGGGACTTTGTATGAAGTGCCAAATTCAGAAGGCTTTGACATTATTAGCAATCCTTCAGCATAAAATGGATAATGGAAATAATGCTAGATTTGAAGTCAAGGAACCCAACTCTGCCCCTTACTATGTGCCCTTGGGGTGTGACCTCTCTAGGTCTCAGTTTACTTGTCTCTAAAATGTGAGAAGTGATTTAGATAACTTCTAACATCCCTTCCAGTTCTAAAATCTATGATCTATCATCTATGAACTTAAGCAACTAGTTAGTAGTAAAAATTAGGCAAAAGAGGAAGCTAGTAGTAAAAATTAGACAAAAGATGTCTGATGATAGAGTAGTTTGAGTTCCTCCTCCACTCTGCCATTGTACCCTTCACCCACCTCTCATATGTTAACCCCCCTAAAATAAGCAACATGATTATCACGTGTTGATCTCCTAAGGTTGAATTTGGGAGTTTGTGACATTTTCCCACTTCTGTCACATCTTCTTTCACTAAGGTTACATCCAGATATTATATACAACTGGTTGTCCAGATGATATGAACAGCTGGACAAATCACTAAACCTCAATGTCCCAGGCAATTCTCTAAAACTTTAAGTTGCAAAAAATGTCAGTAAATTCTGCTTGGCTTTAAAAGTCCTTCACAGCCTTTCCTCTTCCTACATTTTCAGGCTTTTTATATTTTATTCCTCTCAATATACTCCATGTTCCAGTGAAGCAAGCTTTGTTTCCCAATATACTCTATCCCCTTACTCTATAAATTTTCATTGTGTACAGTACTCTGCCTTCTCACTACTTTGGGGGTCCTTGGCTTCCTTCAAGTCTCCCATCTGCAAGATGTCTTTCCTAGTCCCTCTTAAAACTAGTGATTTCATTCTAATATCTCCAATTGATCTTGCATTTTTCTTTTGTATATAGTTGTTTTTGTGTTATTTTATCTATTACAATGTAAACTTGTCTTTCTTTGTTATCTCCAGCAACTTGGTGTGGTCATTGGTAATAATAAGCAATTAATAGATGCTTATTGATTGATCAATTTATTATATAGTGGTAGAGAGTCTTTCCTCAGTTTACCAGTGAAATCACAGGTTCAATTCAAATGTTCTATAAAAGAGATGAAAAAACTACTTACAGTATATCTGACATAAAAATTTGACATTTGATATATATATATACATATATATATATATGTATGAATATATATGGACCCTTTTAAAATGATAAATCTCATTGAGAAGGGATACAGAATCATTCAACTCACATGTTTTAGGACCTACAATGTGCCAGGAGTTGGAAACAACTATGTATTAGTCCAGATGTATGATGATGAGAGCCTGAACCAGAACAGTAGTGATATCAGAGAAGGAATAGAAAAGATCTGGGTTTTTTTCGGTTTTTGTAAGGCAAACGGGGTTAAGTGGCTTGCCTAAGGCCCCACAGCTAGGTAATTATTAAATGTCTGGGACTGGATTTGAACCCAGGTACTTCTGACTCCAGGGCCTGTGCTTTATCCACTGCGCCACCTAGCCACCCCTGGAATAGAAAAGATCTTAGAAAGAAACAAGAATTGACCACTGATTGGATTGCGGAGAGGAAGGTAAGGGGAGAGAGTGAGGAGCAAAGGATGACACCTAGATTATAAGCCTAAGAAACAGGGAGAAGGGTGGTTCCCTAAACAATAATAGAAAAATTAGGAAGAAAGGAGAGTCTGGAGGGGAGGAAAGATAAGGAACTATTTTGGACATGCTAATTTTTAGATGTCTATAGGACATCCTGTCTAAGATGTCTAAAAGATATCTGGAGTTTCAAGATTGTAGGTCAAGCAAGAGGTTAGGGATGGGCAAGTCATCTGAGAATTCACATAGAGATGAAAATGGAAACCATGGCATAGGAACACTTTTGAAAATAGAAAATAAAAATTGAAAAGAAATTCAAACTATAAAAGAACACATTTAAAAAAACTTAGAGGAATCACTTCACATTATCAAGTGGGAAAAAATTGAAAATGATGAAACAGCATTGGTAAAGTTGTAAAGAAGCAGACACATTGATTTATTGTTGGTATTAATTTCAAATTTATATATAAATATAAAGAATGTCAACTGCACCAAACCAACCTCCAACCTGTAAGTGGCCAGAGTCAAATAAAGCAGGTTAGAGAGGAGAGTCAGAAATCAAACAGAAGTGTAATTTCAAAATGAGGAAAATGATTTGTAAGCAAGGATTCACATGCAGAAGCCATGCCCCTAGTTGGGGAGGGGGGTGGGGATTCCAATTTAGTGTGACTGAGCCTTGATTTATATACTTGTGGCTAGACAAATGGTCAAACTACGGTGTAGCAACAGTAGTAAAACATAACAGCAACAATGAGGCATAACAACAGCAACAGTGAACAGAACAGCAACAATAAGTAAGACACAATAGCAACAGTGAGGCAAGATTTTCTAGGGACAAAAATATCCATTCATAGCAGGGATTCATGTCTGGATCTGTTGGTGCTTGCTTAAGCAGAGTAACCATCAGTTCCAGAAGGTGAGTGCAAAGGATTATTGTTATGCCAAGCTAGGAGTACAGTTTGCTTATCGGCTAATAACTTGACAAGAGTGACATGAAAATACAAAGTAAGTTTTTTAAATTATTCTACCTCTTTTTTGTCAAATATTGAATTTTGGGGAATAAAGCCTGAAAGTGGAAGGAAATTCACATCCTGCAAGTTCCCATCTGCCTTGGTACTCTGCCTCATCACCACACTCAGTACCTCTGATTTGAGGTTAGAACCACAGACTTCAAAAATCTTCATTTAAGGAAGGAGATCACCTGGTTTCACTTTTGGGAACTTCTCTGACTTTTCCACTACATTCCTAAATAGAGCACCTTCCCTCCTTTTCAGCTTCCTTTTTGTGTGTTGTCTTCTCCCATTAAATGGTAAGGTCCTTGAGGACAAGGGTTGTCTTTCTTTTTATTTGTATTTCAAGCATTTTGCTTAGTTTCCTGGCATATAATTTGTTGTTGTTGATGATGATGATGATGATGATGATATCTTCAATGTATCAAATTTGGGATTTTCTTGGCAAAGATATTGGAGTTGTTTGCCATTTCTTTCTCCAGTTCACTTTTCAGAGGAGGAAATTTAGGGAAACAGTGTTAAATGACTTGCCAAGAGTCAATTAATAAGTATCTGAAGTCAAATTTGCCCAGGCTGTGGCACTGTGCCACCCAGCTATCACTAATTATGTAGTAGGTAGTTAATAAATGTTTATTGACTGACTCATTGACTAAAACAAATAATAAAATACCTATATAAAGATTTTTCATAGCAGAATTATCTATAATTTTTAATTTAAATAAGCTACATATTCAACAATAAGAGAATTGTTTTATTGTTGTACTAATGAAATGTAATGTAATGTGTTCCTATAATGCAATTGAGACTACTATGTATAAAATATACACAAAAAAATCTGGAAGGCCCTTTATGAATAATTCTAATTTATAAAAAAAGAACAAGAATGAAAAATGTAAGGTGAGTATAGAAGAAAAGTGAGAGAGAATGAATGGACATATAAATAATTCTGATGAGGACTCAAAGGGAATGACTAAAAATTGTTATGCATAGAGAATAATTAAATGTAAATAACTACTTATCAAATTTACTCAGATGTATCAATGCTTAGAATTATCTTTAATAAAGCATTTCCAAAAGAAAAATGCTATGTACTTGGATGTTTCAACCATATGAGATCAGTTTGTAAAATATCATTAAGAAATAGGACTGAAATAAACACACACACATAGACACACATACACATATGTCAACAAGATGGTGTCAGTTAACCAGGGCATTCAGGTATTCAAGCTACATATGACACTAATTAGATTTCTAACAGAAAAAGCAACCACCCCCAAACTAAATGTACCAGATCCACAATTATTAATGCTTCAGTAAAAGGGAAGTTAATTCAATCAAAAATATTTCTAACCAGACAGGACACCAGAGCCAAATGGGATGGCCCCATATCATTTCACTCTTCTGCAATGTCCCAGCATTCTATGGGAAGTAAATCACCAAATTAAAAGATGAATCATGCTCCGCCAGACAACTGTTGCAATAGTAGAAACATTACCTAATGAATACAGTAGAAACTTATGTCTCCAGGAGAGATTGAATTTCTTTAATGTGACAGTTCATGATAATTACCAACTGGATTACTGTTTATCACTTTCAGTCAAAGAATGGTTGTCTTCACAATAAAGACCTTCAAAAATGATAAATGTTCAATTGTATATGAAGCCACTTTAATAAAGGTTCTGTATAAAAAAGTCCAAAAATTTAAATAATTTGTGACTATGTTTCTAATTTGACACCTTATAAGTTATTAACCAAGAGATGCATAACTAAAGTTTTTTTAAATGAAAAAATGATTTAAATAACTTTATTTTGAATTTTCTGATATTCCAGTATTTAACTTTATTTTCCCATGTATAAGACACACCCTTTTTCAAAAAAATTTGGAGTCTAAAAATTGGGAATATCTTATACAGCAGTTGCAGATTTTTTACTTGCATTTCCCAATTTTTTGCATTTGTGGTCTTTGCGCTCATTGTTTCACATTTGTTTTCAGTATATTAGGTTACATTTTGCCACATTCTGCCCAGAAACGGCTCAGAAAAGATTTTCATACAGTACTGAATTCAAGTTTAAAGTGATCCAGTTTGTAAAAGTGAATGGAAATTGTGCTGCTGAATGTAAGTTTGATCTTCCTCCAACTAAGAAAACAATCTGAGACTGGCTATTGGAAGAAGAAACCCTACTGAAAATGCCCTGGCAGAAGAAGGTCAAGGGAAGCAGGTCAGCCAAATGGCCTGATTTCAAGAGGAAATTGAAGATATAGATTGAAGAACAAAGGGAAAATGGAATTCCTGAGTCTACAAATATGGTTCATCATGAGGCAAGGAGAACTGTTGATGAAAAAAAAGTTGCTGATTTTGAAGGAGTATACAATCCGTGCTTCAGGTCCATGAAATGGAATGGACTAAGCATATGTCTATGCGCAAAACTTGACCAAGGAGTGCTTGTAGTCAACCACAGGGCAGAGCACAGGCAGGAAAGCAGTCAGAGCCTCTCCTAAGACAGAGATTCGTCACCAGACACAGATGAGGATGGGCTAATGGATGGGAGTCTTGACAGTGATGAGGAGTTGTATGAATTTTATGATGAATAAAACGAGTTCAATAACTTTATACGGTACTTTTTTTCAAATCTTGGGTCCCCAATTTTGGGGGCGGAGCCAAGATGGCGAAAAGAAGGGATCGAGTCTTAGGAGCTCTTTAATAAAACTCATAAACTAAGGACTCTAAACTTTCGAGAGACAGAAGCCACAAAGGGATCCAGTGAGGCAGTTCTCCTACTCAAGGTAACCTGGAAAAGAGCAGAAAGGCTCTGCTCCCTGGGGTTGGAGAGGCAGCCAGCCAGAAGAGTGGCCCACCAGAGACAAAGAACTTCAGCCTCCCGGAGGCAGCCCCAGGGCGCTGGGAGCTGTGGCTCACAGCAGCAGGGGAGTCTCCTGAGCTGTACCCCAGGGAGCACTGGGCACAAAGTCAGGGAACAGTGAGGGACCTCTGCCAGAGCGAGCACATGGAGCTCAGCCCTCAGGGCACACAGCCAGCAGCTTGGTCTTTCTGCAGCCCAGACCATTGAGCTGAGGGAGGGGAGTGAAGAGAGACTGCTGAGCTCTGCCCACTGCCTCTGGAACAGGACTCTGGGCTCTGACCACATTCAGATCCTGATCCCAGTCTAGCCCCCCCCAATAGAACAACAGCCCCCCCCCCCCACCTCGGCCCATGGCAGAGGGTGGGCGCTTATGGTCATTCACAGACCAGGAGAGAGGACAGAGCCTCACACACTGAGACCCTTGTGGGAGTGTCCCAAAAGCTCAGGAAGCACCCCCAAAACCAGGACCAGGCTGGGAAAATGAGCAAGCAGAGAAATAAGAGGAAGACTATTGAGAAATATTTTGCAAATGAGCCCAAGAAGGATCAAAATACTCAGTCTGAAGATAAGGAAGCACAAGCTCCTGCATCTAAAGACTCCAAGAAAAACAGAAATTGGGCTCAGGCTATGACAGAGCTCGAAAAAAGACTTTGAAAATCAAATGAGGGAGTTGGAAGAAAAACTGGGAAAAGAAAGGAGAGAGATGCAGGAAAAACATGAAAATGAAGTCAGCAGCTTAGTCAAGGAAATCCAAAAAAATGCTGAAGAAAATAGCATGCTAAAAAACAGCTTAGGTCAAATGGATAAAACAGTTCACAAAGGTATTGAGGAGAAGAATGCTTTAAAAAGCAAAATTGGCCAGATGGAAAAAGAGATAAGAAAACTCTCTGAGGAGAACAAATCCTCAGACAAAGAATAGAATTCAGGGAGATTGATGAATTTACCAGAAATCAGGAATTAATACTTCAAAACCAAAAAACTGAAAAATTAGAAGAAAATGTGAAATATCTCATTGAAAAAACAACTGATATGGAAAACAGACTTAGGAAAGATAATTTAAAAATTATTGGAATACCTGAAAGTCATGATCAGGAGAAGAGCCTTGACATCATTTTCAAAGAATTACTACAAGAAAATTGCCCTGATATTCTAGAAGCAGAGGGAAAAATAGAAATGGAGAGAATCCACCGATCCCCCTGAGAAAGAGATCCCAAAAAACCAACCCCCAGGAATATTATAGCCAAGTTCCAGAACTCCCAAGTCAAAGAGAAAATATTACAAGCAGCCAGAAGGACACAGTTCAAATATCGTGGAGCTGCAGTCAGGATCACACAGGACTTAGCAGCAACTACATTGGAAGCTCATAGGGCTTGGAATACAATATATTGGAAGGCAAAAGAGCTTAGAATGCAGGCAAGAATGAACTACCCAGGAAGGCTGAATGTCCTCTTCCAGGGAAAAAGATGGACTTTCAATGAACCAGGGGAATTTCAAATGTTCCTTTTGAAATGGCCAGAGCTGAACAGAAGGTTTGATCTTCAGATACAGGACTCAGGTGAAGCATGGAGATTGGAGGAGAGGGGGGAAATATGAGGGACTTAATGAGGATGAACTACATGTATAGAAAAATGATACTGATAATATTCATATGAACCTTCTCAGTTAATAGAGCAGGTAGAGGGAGCTTTTATAGTTGAAGCACAGGAGAAAGCTGAATTCGAAGATAAAATATGGTGTAAAAATGGAGTCAATAGAAAAAAAAGGGAAATGTAATGGGAGAAAGAAAAAGGAGAGGGGGAATAGTCCAAGATATTTTACATAATAAGATTTTTTTATTACAATGAGCTATTGCAATGATATGGAACGGGGGGCAAGGGGGAATGAGGGAACCTTTGCTCTCATCAGAGATAGCTAGGAGAGGAAACAGCAAATATACTCAATGGGGTATAGACATCTGGAGTAAGAAGGAGGGGGGAGCAGGGGGGAGGGGGGGAGGATGGGAATAAAGGAGGAGAGGATGGACCATGGGGGGAGAGTGGTCAGATATAACACATTTTCTTTTTTACTTCTTGCAAGGGGCTGGGATTGGAAGGCCTACCCAGGACCATAGGGCCAGGTGGATTCTGGGCCTAAGGGGTGGTATGGGGGCTTAGGGCTTCTTGGCCCCAGGACCAGGGATCTGTCTGCTGCGCCACTCAGCGACCCTACAGCAGAGTCAGAGTGAAAGGAGAGAGAAAATATAGTACATGGTAGTGGAGAAATAAGAAAGGAGGAAGTTGTGATCAGCAATGGCAATGTTGGAAAAATATGAAAGTAATTTTTGTGATGGACTTATCATAAAGAATGTGATCCACCCATGACAGAGTTGTTGGTGTTGGAACAAAGACTGGAGCACATTTTTTGTTATTATTATTTGGGGGGAGGGTGCAGGGCAAGTGGGGCTGGGTGGCCTGCCTGGGGCCACATAGCAGGGTGATCTTTGGGAGTCTGGGGCCGGATTTGGAACCAGGTGCTCCTGGCTCAAGGGCCTATGCTCTGACTGCCACCCAACCACCCCTACTATTATTACTATTTTATTTTATTTGGGGTCTTTTTTTTTTTTCTTCTTTTTGGTTTTTGCAGGGCAGTGGGGATCAGGTGGCTTGCATGTCACATGGCTGGGTGATTGTTGGGTTTACGAGGCTGGATATGGACTTGGGTGCTCGTGGGTCCAGGGCTGGTGCTTCGTCCATTGCGCCACCTGGCCATACCTACAATTATTTCTATTATTTTTTTTAATTTTAATTTTTTTCTCTCCCTTTTACTTTTTTTCGCCCAAGCAAGTCTATCTACATGGGGGAAGAGGGGTATTTTGTTTACTTGTAAACAAGAATATTTTATTAATGTAAAAAAACATTTGTACAAAATGAGAATAAAAAAATAAATTTAAAAAAATTTTGGGGTCCCCAGATTAAGGTGCATCTTATACATGGGGAAATATGATAAGTTTGATTTCCCATAAATCTAACAGATTTCCCAAAGATTTTCATTTTTTTCCCATTTGAATTTCATAATAGAAAATATTGGTCAGGTAAAATTGATTTAAGGTGCTTTAGGGAGAAGTGATGCCAAAGTTTTTTGAAGTCACATATATTCTTTTCTGAGAAATGAATTTGAATCTTAATAGAACAAATGTTGCTGAGAATGAGACAATAACAGCAAAAAATTATTTTATTACAATTATTCATTCAAGTTTATGTTAGAGCTCATAAAATGACAAGTTAAAAAAAGTGAAAAGAAAGCAAATTGGAATAAATGTTTAACTAAAACTGTGTATGCCTAAAGGGGAAAAGCATATATTATCTTATGAGCACACATATAATTAAATATTGATCTTATTTTATTTTCTCACTTATCCTTGTCACTTATTGAATATATGGATTAAAGCAGAGAGAATCAAACCTGGGACAAGCAGTCTGCATTGTTTCTGAGAGACAGACCACATTGAAATTAATTGGGAAATATTTAACAAAATAAATAAAAATATAATAGATCATAGATGATGTTGAGAGGTGGCTTTCCATATCATATATCCATATTGCAACCAGCCAGAATCCTTATATCTAGATTAATAACCCCATTTCTATTTGAATCTGACACCACTATCTTAAAGCATTGACAAAGTGATTATCCTACAATAAAGTTTCATAATTAGTCAGTTTATGTTTATATATATATATATATATGTTCATATATAATATATTATATATATATTACTTTACAATATGTTTTTTATTCTCATTTGAATATATAGCTAGAATAAAGGATATTTCATTTGTATACATGCATACATACATACATATAAACATATAAATATGTATATGCAGTATTTATATACAGGTATTTGTATGTGTATGTTGCCTTTGTAGAATACATATATCCAAATGGTGTAAATGTTTCTAGATGTGCATGATTAGTTAGTTCATCTAGTCTCCATTCACTCCTCTCCAAGGAAGATTTTGACTCCCATAAGGGAAGGAAGCAGATTGACTCCAGAATGAATAAATGTTTCCACTGTCAGTGAGAGATTTCTGCTCATTCAAGAGTTCTAATTCTTATCCCAAGAGGTAATTCCCTAAGATTCTAGTATCATATGCAGGAGATAGGCATATGGTCAAAATGAAGACTCTTTTGTATACCAGTTTCTTCCCAGAGACCTTTCCTCCCTTAGAAGACCTCTGTTTGAAAGGAATCTGGAAGCATATGTCTTTTCTGTGGCAAATGAAAGAGAAGAGATCAAAATCTCTCTCAAGAGACACCTTCAGCCTTCATATAGGTACAGAGCATTGATTAATCAAACTCTACCAATGAGGAAATTCTCATGTAATTGAGCTCTGGGAGCCTGGTCACATATAATACACATACATACATATGTATGTGTATTATGTGTGTATGTATGTATTTATATATACATACAAATATATTTTTATATTATATACATGTATGGTTACATAATCATGGATATATTTGTATACATTTTTTTTTTAGATTTTTTTCAAGGCAATGGGGTTAATTGGTTTGCCCAAGGCCACACAACTGGGTAATTATTAAGTGTCTGTGTCTGGATTTTAACTCAGGTCCTCCTGACTCCAGGGCCAGTGCTCTATCCACTGTGCCACCTAGCTGCCCCTATATATATATTGTTTTTAACATTTATATGTCATTTCATTTGATCCTCATAGCAATCTGTGCAATTGGTACTCTCCTATAATGTCCATTTTACAGATAAAGAAACTGAGACTGAGAAGTCAAGTGACTTGCCTATAGTGAATACAATTACGTAAGGGTGTGAGGCAAAATTTGAGCCTTGGTCATCCAAATCCCAAGACTAGTACTCTATCCAATTACATCTAGCTGACTCAGGGTAAATTAAGAGAAATATTTAATTTGAGATCTCAGCCCATAAAAGTAAATAAGTTCCAGTCCAATATTCCATCTTGGGGAGGGGGGAAACAAGGAAAGAAATGAGACTGGAATCATTTTTCTAGTAGCAAATATAAATTTGCACTAATAGAATTTACACTCCCTGAATCTCCTTCATGATCAATGGCATGTATTTACAGAATGAATATATAAAATGGGAACAGCCATGTCTATACACTGCTAAAACATGTGATTGAATTGCAAAGTGGTTGAACTTTCTAGACTTCCCAGTAGTTTACAATGTCTAGATACAACCTTAGTGCAAAAAAGATGTGATAAGAGTGAGAAAATGCCATAGACCTTAAATTCAAATTCCATCTTACAGGGCAGTATTTATATAATTATCATAGCTGGTCTTTTTAATAGCTTTCTTATCCAAATCCAATATATATAAATATCCAAATGACATTTTATATTATTTTTATTTTTATTATAAGCATATGATTTTCAAAAATCAAATATATTATAAAACAAGCAACCAAAAAAGGGGACAAAATCCTATATGATATTCTCATTAGCATTTAGCATGACAAACTCTATCTTGAATTAAAAAGCCACAAAGAAGTAAAAAAAAATTTTTTAAGCTTTTTTCTATCTCCTTCCAAGTTTGTCTAAAAGTTCCTTACTTTTTTCTTCCTCTCCTTCCTTCCTTTTCTGTTTTCTCCTCTCCTTCCCTCCTTTCTTCTTTCCCTACACAAGTCTATGTGTAGATACATATGTATATGTGTGTCTATATCTGTGAATATGCATGTCTATGTATGTATATTATTGTATGTGTATGGTATATATAAACACATACATATTCTCCTTCCCTTTCTTCCTATTTCCTTCCTTCCCTTATTCATCCCTTCTTTCTATCATTAGTTTTCTTCTTCTTTCCTTCCTTTCTTTCTTCCTTCCTTTCTTTCTGTACCATCTCCATTCATACTGATTTATATCTTGCCACTGGATCCAGATGACTCCAGAAGAGACAGTGAGACTGGTGGCTTGGCACAGCCCTCTCTCACTTAAATCCAGTTCACAAGACATCATCTTTCTTATATCATTGTTTTTTTTTTCTCCAAGAACCAAGGACAAACAAAAGCCCATACCAGAAGTTCCGTACACTGAGGGAATCATAGCACTGGACCACCTCTTCCATCCCCACTAAGAAGAAGGGAGAAAGGGTGGAAAGGAGAGAAGGAAGGAGGAAAGGAATATATGTGTGTGTGTCTGTGTGTGTGTGTAATGTATATAGATCTATATATGTATATAGATCTATATATATATTTACTTGTATATATATATATGTATATAACAATACATATAAATAGATAGATATTGCAATTTTACAGATAGACCTTGTTTTACCTTTCATGGTGTTTTGGGCCTGAAATCATAGCAATTGGATATCTTGAGTGAATTACAATGATCAACTTATATTTATATATTACTTTACAAAATGTTTTCCTCACAAGAATCTTGTGGAATAGACAGAACCTTTATATGTATTCCCATTTTTAAAATAAAGAAACTAAGTCTCGAGTAGTTACGCATCTTGCCCAAAGTCACCCAGTTCTTTTTAAAGTCACATCTTCTTGACTTTTAATGTAGTACCTTTAAAATAAGCCTTACCAACTCTTATCAGGCATATTATAATCTATCTATTACATCAAAACATGAATCTTCAGTTAGGATTCACAGACTCTGAACTCCAAGTGACATTTTATCTTCCTCTTTTAAAGCAGGCCCTATAGGCAGCCATGTAAACTTTTCAATATTCTGTGCTATGGTATTCTCACAATTGTCCTAGAATTCAAAATGGCTACTCTTATCACATTATTTCTTATTAAACTAATTCTTAAAAAGTGGATACTATACTATAATATTTGAAGAGCACGGAGCACAATCCTAGCACTTTGTTGTAATGATCCATTCCCTTCCCCTTTCTTCCCTTTGCCTTAGTTTTCATGGCAGATGACTTAAAGATGAAAAGCTCATTGAACATGTGGAAATATATAATACTCCCTGATAACAATAAGGTTCTGTTGCTCCTCACAGAGCCATTTGAGCAATTAGTTCCTCATCCGTAAAGTAAGGACAATGTTTAAACTACCTATCTTTTAGATCTGTCACAAGGATCAAATTCATTATTCTATTTAACATGCTATAGTAAACTGTGACTATCACTATCGATTAATCAACCAGCATTTATTAAGTACTTAATGTATGCCAAGACTATGCTAGGTGATGAGGTGTTGTTTCCTCTTGTCAGGAATAAAAATGTCGGTAAGGGCATGTTCCTCTTTCAGTCTCCCTTGCCAGAAAAATTGAAACCAAATGTCTTGTTTGACTGAATAATTTGCTTGACTCAACACCTAAAATCATATTTTCCTTATGATCTTCTGGGATGAGTTCTATTTTGCTTTATGTCTGAATAATTTTTTGAATCTTGGCTCTATGTAGTAAACTGGGAGCTCTGTCAAGTCCTCCAAGGAAGCCCCGGTCTTAAATGAAGGATTCCAGGGTTATCCAGGAAATAACCAGGGCCCCAGCACAGTTTCCAAATGGTGACCTCTATCAATTGCAGTGGGAGATCCATGCTGGTTGTATTATGTCCAACTGGATAACTTAAAAGCTATCATTGAGTTAGTCCTGCTCTGTTCATTTAACATATCCCACTTGGAGGCTGCATCTTTTATTTTCTTTTATTCAGTCATGTCTGACTCTTCCTGACCCTATTTGAAGTTTTCTTGGCAAAGATACTGGAGTGGTTTGACATTTCCTTCTCTAGCTCATTTTACAGATGAGAAAACTAAGGCAAACAGGGTTAAATGACTTGACTGAAGTCATATAGCTAGGAAGTGTCTGAGTCCACATTTGAACTCAGGTCTTTCTGACTCCAGACCTCTGTTCTATCCACTATACCAACCTCTCTACTCTTGATTATGACAAAGGATCCTAAAGTTGATATTCACCCACTGGGAACCTATTTCTCCCTCACAGACTATCAGTTTCAGAAGCATCAGACCATATTTTTTAGACAAACCAAGAAATGTTTGTAGTTGCCAGAAACTCCTTGTACCCTGTGATTGAGGATGAATCAATGGAAACTGAACAGCCTGAATACCTTGAGCTAGTTAGCATTGGGCACTGCAGGTGGAGACATTGAATCTAAGGTCAACCTTTACCTATAATAACTAAGGTGGTGGATTAAATCATTCCTAATAGTTAGAATAATGACAATAGTGATACAGTTATAGAAAGCTTTAAGATTTGCAGAGCTCTTTCCTCTCTGTAAAGACTTGTCAAAAAAGACAAGTATTATTATCCTCATTTTACAGGTGGAAAATTAAAGTGATTTGCATATAGTCTTGGAGCAAATGTGGAACAATGTTAGGTAATGAATAGAGAATTGTCCTCAGACCTAAATTCAAATCTTACATCAATGTATATAGGCTATTCAACTCCAGGCAAGTCATTTAACATCTCAGCACTAAAGAGTCTTGACAATTCTAAGACTATAAGTAGTAGAGAAGATGCAAACCTGCATAAATATTTACCCAGGAGATATTTGGATCAATGAAGGCAATTATGACCCATCACAGGCAATGACGTGCTAGAGATGTCTCCAGTCAGTTTTTGGATGTGGGGCATCTGGTTTAAGATATAGTTGTTTGTCTTTCATTCTCAAAGAGAATCAATGACATCAGGACAGTTGGATTTAAGTGAGGCAGATAAAAGTCGTCAGAAGTATTGGAATCCAGTGGTGAACACAAGTCAAGACAACTGGTGATAATCCAGCATCCAGTTTAAGATATCCAAGAAAGAGTTAGAGATACAAGCTTGGAAGGACTGAATAAATAAATCTAAGAATCAGCTTCATAGAAATGAAGTGGATGAGATCATCAAGTGGAGTGGTGAAGAGTGAAAAGAGGAAAGGACCTAGGCATATCCTTGGAGGATATCCACAATTAAGAGCCATAGCTACTGAGAAAGAAAGATTAGAAAGATAGGAGAACTAGGAAAGAGTGATGTCCTAAAAACCTAAAAAGAAGAGAGTATCAGAGAGAAGAGATTGAAAATGTCAAAGGATATAGAGGGCTCAAGAAGCATGAAGATTGTGGCAAGACCACTGGATTTGACAAGAGATCCCTGCTAACTTTAGAAAGAGCAATTCCAGTTGTAAGAAAAGATCTGAAGTCAAACTGCAGAAAGCTAAAAAAAAGAATGAGAGAAAGGAAGTGGAGACATGAGTTGCAGATGGCCTTCTCAATTAATTTAGCCACAAATTAAAAAAGGAAAACTATAAATCAAAAACTAATGTGAATGGAAAGGTCAGGTGAAGTTTTGTTTTGGAGTTTTTTATGATGGGAGAGACTTGGGTGTGCTTATAGTCAGTAAAGAATTAGCCAGTAGGTAGGGAGGGATTGACAATAAGTGAGACAGATGATTGAGGGGCATGAAATGGAATGGGGTCACTTTGAATGTAGAGGGAGTTTGCTATAACACAAGGGATCACCTTTTAATGAAAGACAAGGATAGAGGAGAGAGTAGTAAAAGGCAACCAGTCAGAAAATAGAAATAACAAGAATTATTTTCTTTCATAAAAGCCAGTAATATTTTTTCTCAAATGTTCTCCATTGCTAGATGGGTCAATTTTAGAAGAGCTGAGACAGAGCATACCCTGTAAAATGCCTTACTGATTATTTTTCTCTTCACTGTGTTTCAGTAATCCTCCCAAATTCCTTTTAATCCAACCCTCCTTTTAGCATTGACATGCAATTAAGAAACTCCAAAAGCAATGATAGCATCCTAAAATGTATGTAATGTTGGACAGATAATAAAGTTTTCACTGGACAAAATACAACACCAAAAGTAATCAAATGCTTCAGTTGACAGCTATGCTTAATAAGGTCAGGAATACTGGTTAGATAGAGGTGAACAATGACCTTGACTCCTTAGTTTAGCATTTGTTCTCATTCAAATTCATTTGCACACTGTAAGAGAGGATGGGAGAATGTCTAACCCAAAGTGAGACAGTTATCTAATACAGAGAGCTGAGATTTCTGAACAGATATAAGGGGTTAAAATAAATATGCTTTTACCTGGTGGCACTGGCTTTAGTTAGCTGAATTGTTCTGATAAAGAGCTATCAGTTTGCCCTTATCATGGAAATATTTTGCCACTAAACTCTAATGGATTGAAGTAGGGCTAGCTAGTAGGTGGTCCTGAAAAAAATAAAATCCAGAAATTGTAGCAGGAATGAATACTCATATAACAATAAGAACTATATACCTACAGACCGTATCCAACAGCAGTCACAATACCAACAGCACCTAGGTGAGAATAGGTGCCAAGTTGGCATTGTGAGATCAAGAGGAACTAGCAGAGTTCCCTCCTTTATGTTCACAGACCTAGAGGGGAAAATGCTTAGTGACAGAAGATCAATGCCATTACAGAACCAAAGTTTCCTCCAACCATGGGCCCTCATTACATATGATTGATTCTATGTATATTTTCCTTGTGTATGACCACTATGTATGTTAAATCTTCTCATTGATAATATATGAATTTATGAGAGAGTGTGTCCCAGCCTCTACACCAAGGTCTTCCCTAATAAACAAGCTTGCTAGGTGGCACTGGGAATAAAGTACTGATTCTGGAGTCAGGAAGTCCTGAGTTCAAATTTGACCTTACTAGCTGTATGACTCTGGGAAAGTCACTTAACCTCTATCTGTGTCAGTTTCCTCAAATTTAAAAATAGAAAAAATAATATAATCTACATCCCCTGAATTGTAGAAAGAATCAGATGAGATAGTATTTATAAAGCATTTAACATTGTGCTTAGTAAAAGATTATTTCTTCCTTTCTTTCACTAATGGTTCTCCAATTTCTTTGCTATAAGGAAGGAGATATGTTTCATTATCTGATCTCTGGGGAACATCTTTCGTTTTTCCATTTCTTGAAATGTGGCTTCCCTTTAGTGATATTTCCACTTCTAATGCTGTAGTCATTGTATAGATGGAATATATTTTGCATGGTTCACGGGTTCTTGAATCCCTCCATGGATACACACTTACCTAACTTCATTTTGATGTGTGTAGATATTGGTTACTTTTCAGAGATTGTCTTTGTAAAGGAGTTTATATTTTACCAGTGGCATATATGTAAACAGAAGAATGTAAACATAAAACTAGGTGTATATGAAAAACTACATGAATTGAATGTGAAAGAAATTAGGGTGTGGCAGAGGGGGAATGAAGGGGGGGGGGAGAAATTTATTTAATGTAATTAAATATCTAAAAGGAATAGAATTGCATGTTTCAGTTAAACTAACTTACTTTCCCCAGACTCAACATTCTGTGTCCCATCTCCATTCCATCTTACAAATTGTATCTTATGCCTGAAATGCTTCCCTTCCTTACCTCCACTTCAGGTAATCCCTAATGGGATTTCAAAGAAGATAATGTGACAAATATCTGCAAAAAAAGAGGTCCTCCACTTTCCAACATTTTCCCTTGCTATCCCCGAAGTACTTAGTATTTACTTTGTTTACATTTTTATAAGGGGGGGGAGTATATCAGGAGAATCTTGAAGAAATTGAGAAATTTAGCCCAACTAATGAGATTTTAGAACCACAGTCTATTTCTTCTAGACAAATGGCGCCCTTCTGGTCTCTTTGGTCATGTAGTCTCCATCCATTTACTACTCCACTGGTTTGGAGATTACTCTGTTTGATCTGTAAATTTAGCTGAGAGTTGCTCCTTTCTTTAAAGTCATCTTAGCCATTTTAGCTTTAATCTGCTCAGACTTAATGACTGTAATCTCTCCTAGAGGAGGTGGAAAAGTCTTCAGTCATAGCCATCATATCCAGATGCCAAAACCTGGGTAGAGTACCCCAGGCTAAAAATAAGTCATTTCTTTTCCTCCTCTATATCTGGACAGATTTGAAAGCTATTTCCAAGACCTTCTTAGGTTTAGCATATAAATGAATCTAAGTCAGAAAAAAAACTTATTTGTATTTGTATTTTTTCCTTCTTCTTTACTTCCTCCTCTCCTCTACCACCCCCTAGTTAGTTTCAGGCTCAATTCATGCAGTTTTTTCACAATCACCTACTGGGAATCCCCAGTTCTCCCCAAAAGAAAATAAGCAGGATAGGGCAGCTAGGTGGCACAGTGGATAGAGCACTGGCCCTGTAGTCTGGAGGACCTGAGTTCAAATGTGATCTCAGACATTTAATAATTACCCAGCTGTGTGGCCTTGGGCAAGCCACTTAACTCCATTTGCCTTGCAAAAACCTAAAAAATAAAAAAATAAAAAAACAGGTGAGAAAACCTGTATTCAAAGGTAGGTTCAGTTATTCCAAATCCAGTGCTTTTATCAATTACTCTCAATCTGGTAAACTTTCTACTAAGTCACATTGTCAGCAAACACCAGAATGAAAACAGAAAAATGCAATCAATTATCTAAGTATTTCAAAACACTGGATGTTTGACAAAACCGGGACAAGGTCTTAATCTTGTTTGTTCTGCCTGCTGATAAGAGAGGGTGAAAGAATGAAAAGAAAGGAGAAATTTCTTTTTTTGATGTTGCATTCATATTGACCAGTCACTGGGAGTCCTCATTGTTTTACTTTATTTTTATTTATTTTTTAGGTTTTTGCAAGGAATTGGAGTTAATTGCCCAAGGCCACACAACGCTAAGTAATTATTAAGTGTCTGAGGTAGGATTTGAACTCAGGTACTCCTGACTCCAGGGTCACTATCCACTGTGCCACCTAGCCATCCCCATTGATTTACTGTAGACAAGAAAAAAAAATACGTATTATAAACAACACACAAGGGAGACTTATAAACCTGGAAATTGGGAAGTTGTCTGGCATACTTGGGAGCTTCATGTGGAAATGGTTTCAGATAGAGTCAGGAATTTGTTTAGACGTGATGGTCTCCACGGGACTCTAAGCATTCAAATTGCTTTTCTTTAGGAGAGCTTCTTTGCACGAAGAGATTCCTTGAATGTTAATTTGCTTTTTGTGTTTCTATTTAGTAACACTGTTGAGATTTTGCTAATGCTACAGGGACTTGCCTATAGTGACTGGACTTTATTGCAATGTTTAGGCTTCCTTGGTTGCAGGAAAAGATCTTGACTTGAGGCCAGTTCACTGGGTGTGGGTTTGAGAAGATGCCGAGCAGCTGCCTTCCCTTCTACTGGATTTTTTTTTTTGCCTTGCAGCAGTTTCAAGTAATAAAAAATTGGATTTCTTTCTAGTATATGCTAAACCAACTACCCTTAAGAGAAATATCCATTAGGCTAGCCAGGATTAAGTTTTACCCTAAGAGTCCAAGAATGCAAAATGAGTGGAAGTGTGTGGACACACACACACACACACACACACACACACACACAGACACACACAGACACACAAAGACAAAGAACTACCCAGAACCTTTAATTATCAGAAATGGTATTGCTAAGTGGAATTTTTTTTTCAAATGAGTGCTTTAAAGAAGTCTTTGAATCCTTGACCATGATCTCTTAGGAATGTTGCCACATCTTACAAATTCTAGTACTACATAGGCCAATTAGTGAGTGCAAAGATATCCTTTTAAAAAAAAACCTACTCATTTAATTACAGTTTTTCTGCATCTTCTCTTCCCTTTCATTATATTGTACAGTTAGAAAGAAGAGCAAAATGGACTGTTAAATAAATAATCGGGAAAGTAAAGTTATTGTGGTCAGTGGAATCCATCTGTTGATCAAATAAAATAATGTCCTCCATGAAAAACAGAAAAAGAGGAAATAAGAAAATATTTAAGTTTTTGACTCCTTTGTCTTAGCTTCCAGTAAAGTCTTCAGGCTTCCCTATTAGGAATTAACTCCTTTAAGCTTTCATTAGTGCAAACAGCAACCACCACAGAGAAAGTGGCATAATAGACTTGGATTGAGCCAGCAGGGGAGCTGAGCTCCCCCCAAAACAGTTCTCATCAATGCCCTTCAATATGCTTCAGAGTCAAGGACACAAGCTGAGCAGCATGAATGAGAATTCAAAAACTGTTTTCCACAGGCTGCTGAAGGTCAATGTCTAAGAATTAGAGCTGAAGGGGAGTGAGGGAGGGGAAGGAGGAAGGAGAAGACAAATTCATCATGGATTCATCATAGTACCTTGAATTGGCAAAGGACCTAAAATGAGGAAAGGGAGACCTCAGAGAAGACAAGTTGCCTGCCTAAGATCAATGGCAGATTCAGGACTAGAATTCATTCTTCTGGTTTAGCCTGACCCAATGCTCTTTCTACTATGAATATTACCCCAAGCAGGGGAAGACTTCACCTGGTGGAATGGGTGAATGAGAACAATTTGTTTCAACATGATCATTCATGGGACCCTAGGTCATTGTCAATCATCCTACTCTTTGTCCTAACAGTGAACTTCAATGACTCAGAAAGAATGAGGCCAGTGACTCTATGAAATTCTACTTCACTTAGATCCAATTCACACAAGTGAAGACGTCACCCTGTGATGGCATTGGTCAAACATCGTACAAACAATAATAACCTGCTCCAAAATCATCTCTGCCGACCATATGCAATTGATATAATCAAACGCCCATTCTAAACATTGTTACTTGTAATGGAATCAGCTTATATTAGGGTACGAATGAATAATGGAATTAATCTTCTCTGAAGTCTTTGCCTTATAAAAGAACAAAATAACTCAAATGAATCTCTAAAAAGTGTACTCATCTGAACCTTTCTGCCGAATTGAAGCTCCATGGTAATAGCCTTGTACTTATTATCCATAGATCCACTTTTAAGGCCCTGTAGAAGATCGATTATGGGATCCCATCATTCCTAAAACCATTTCCTGAACATAGATAGAATTATTCCTGGGCAGTAGGAGAGAAGAATCTAAAGCCACTTCAGGCCCTACTCAAGGAATTTCACTAAGCACAAATGACTTTGAGAGCTATCTTAGCTAGCTGTTGTAGTCTTACCCATGCCTCCCCACTCCTTGGATTCCTTTCATCTTTACTGAGGAAATTGTGCCCGAAGAGCCCAAACTGACCCCAAATTTGACCCCACTTCATTCCCCAGCCTTCAGCTCTGATTCTTGGACGTTGACCTTCTATTTATCTGACCAAATATTTAACCAAGCCCCACAATCACTGACTGTCATCTGTTTCTCCATTGCCACCACAGTCTTATTGATCTAACTTAGGGCTTCCCAGAAGGGGACTGCTGTTGCTGGAAAGCATTCTAAACAATTATATACATGGCTAATGTAGGAATTTTGTTTGTTAGACTATGCGACTATGCATTGAGGGCTTTATTTTTCATTTTTAAACAATATGCTTAGCAAAAGTGAATATGAAAGAAGGGATGGAATAATTAAACATTTATTAATTAAAAATAAAAATAATAAACTATTTTAAAATGAGCAAGCATGTTGATGTGAGAGTGAGAAAAGGTCATGGTTCATATCCTATCTACAATATTATTTAGCTATTTACCTATAAGTAAACCACATTGTTTTTAGACCTCAGGCTCTTCATCTGTAAAATGGTAATAATTATGATAATAATAATAATAATAATAATTTCTTTAATCCAGAAGATCAATTAAGATAACATGAAAAAACTTTGAAGTGTTTTATAAATAGCTCTATCATTTCTGCCTTTATATCCCCTACTTCTAGCATACAATATATACTACTGACCTTATCATGATGCTGCAAAATGGTTGCATTCTGAGCAAAACCACCTAGACCTTATCCCATCATTCAAGTTTTTCCTGGACTGGAAAATAATTGGAAATGAAGAAGGAAACTGCATTTACTAGAAGGTCCAAGTTTTTATTTTATCTAGTCTAGGGAGATTAGGAAGGGGTTGGGGGGAGGGGGTACCCAATCAAATTCCTGAAAGAGTCCTGGTTTGAGTGTTCAACTACTTTCCTTTGTTTTACTCCTCTTTTACCTCCATAAGTAAATTATAAGAAAGGATTTTACTGACTTTTAGAGCAAAACAATTCCATTACAATGTCTCTATTTAAATATCCTTTTTCATTAAGAGAAATGAGCTAACTCTGGTCACCAGTCCCTGTCACTCAGTCTTCCCTATTCAAGGCAGTATCTAATGACAGATAAAGAAGGGAAATTGGAGCCAGGAGGAACTAGGTTTGTATCCAGCCTTGGATATGGCAGACACACCAACTCTGTGAGCCTACGCCCCCTCCCAAACAAGACACTAAAACCCTCTGGGCCTCACTGTCCCTTTCTTATTAAAGGAGTAGGAGTAAATGAACTTTGAGGTTCCTTCCAACTCTAAATGTGTTTTCCTATGCTCTTACCACATGGTGTTTTCCCAGTGTTTACTCTGCCTAACTCAGGGTTGGACTGTAATTGTGCTATGTTACCAAAACACATAATTAAGTTTTCACTTAACCCATTTGAGAACTTGGTACAATCTAAGTGGCACTAAGTTCTTATATGAGGTATGAAAATACCCAATCTTCAAGGCATTGCTCTCCCATGTTTTTCATAACTCTATGAGTCATATCACAAGATCCTGGCCAAGTGCAACTTCTCCATCCCTCCCCTTTTTCTCTTCTTTCTAAAACTGAAGTGCAATACTTACAACTCCTTCCAAATACCCAGGAGTTGAGCAGTTAACTGAGTATAAGATCATTTTAACTGAACAGGGCTGGGTTCTTAAAAAATCACCCATATGATTCCCCATAGCCCCTCAGATCAAGATTCTCATCCTACCCACCCCAGGCATTGATTGCTCACTCTTTCCACTCTCTTCACTTATGTGGAGTGGCATAAGAAACTTCTTCTTTTATAAAAATTTTCCTTTTGAAAGGACTTTCTTGTAACTTTTTTAATTTGAGGATGCATGAGAGATATTTTAACCACTATCCTATCTAGTCCTAAAAGAGAAAAGCAGAAAACAAAACTCATGTAATATTCTTTTCCTTTTTTCTTTTGTTATTGTAATTTGACTCATTTCTGGATTCTGTTTTTGTACTTCTGGCAACCTGATCCCCTGGGCAAAATTGGTACCAGTAGGAGAAGAGAGAGATGTGTCAGTCCTGGAGGAAAGAAATACATAATAAACCCATTCCTTTCCATTTCTGGGCAGTATAAAGGATCATCAGATTATAACTTTAGGACCAGAAGGGACCTTAGAAGATAACTCCAATTCCTTCATTTTACAGATGTTGTAACTGCATCATATTAGATGACTTACCCAGCATTCTACATCTAGTAAAGGTTTGAGAGAGGATTTACACCCAAACCTTTCCTGATTCATACAGCAATGCATTATCTCCTATCTCCTAGTTTGGACATACATGTAAAGACACTTCAAATTAAGTCTGAGAAAGGTTGATCTACGTTAAAGCTCTGGAATGGAGAGTAAGTTCACCAGGCTTGCTCCAGCCCCAGACTTGGAATTCCAGGTTCCCCCACCCCCAAATTTCCTACTTCTCTCAACCCCTCTAGAACTGTCTATTTCTCATTTGGAAATTGGAGTACAATGACTTGCACTAATATTTGTCTTTATATGTGCTTATAGTCCTTATCCAACAAGGGACAGGGATCATATCTAACTTCATGTACTAATAATGGCCCTTCACTCCATGTTCTGAGTGGATAGCTGATATTCAACAGAATAATGCTAAATACCCTAAAAGGTGGAAGAAACCATTAGAGGTCAAGTTGCTAAGTATCATATGACTGATTAGTTAATGTGTTCCTTCTCACAACAATCTCATGAGAACCATGATAAATCAATCTTAAGTCCTAAGATTTCAATGGCAAAATACAAGCAAGTCTTCTGCTCTAAGAAATCTCAAATGGCCTAAACATCTAGGTCAGTAGTCTTGTGTGTTTTGTAACACTTAGTTCATTAGATCATAGAATTGGACAGAAAGGGATGTTAGACCTAGTCCAGTCCTATTATTTTGTAAATGAGAAAACTGAGGCCTTAAAAAAAGAGAAATGTCTTGCATCAGATTATGTAAAAAAAACAAGAAATAGAGCCTTCTTTAGGGTTCACGGGACAAGAAAGTTTACACACCAAAAAAAAAAAAAATTACTGTGCAAATTATTTATATTGTTAGCATTTAGAGATATAACATATCTATGTCTATATAATTAACTAAAAATATTTAAACTAACATTTTTCAGGTCCTACATGATTTTGCCAACATAAAGAATACTTTAAAAAATTTAATATTTTTATTTGAAGTTTTGAGTTCCAAATTCTATCTCTCCTTCACTCTTTTCTCCCCCTCCCTGAGACAGTAAGAAATCTGATATAGGTTGTATATGTGCAATTATGTAAAACATTTCCATATTGGTCATTTTGTACAAGAAAACTTAAATTAAAAAAAAGGAAAAAATAACAATGCTTCAGTCTGTATTCAATTAGTTCTTTTTCTGGAGACAGTATGTTTCATCATTAGTCCTTTGGGGTTGTTTTGCTCACAGTTATTCATTCAACTATATTGCTGCTATGTACACTGTTCTTGGTTCTGTTCACTTCACTATGAATCAGTTCATCTAAGTCTTTTTAGTTTTTTTTCTGAAATCATCCTGCTTGTCATTTCTTATAGCACCACAATATTTCATCACAAACATACACTATATCTTGTTCAGTCATTCCCCAAATGATGGACATCCTTTCGATTTCCAATTTTTAGCCACCACAAAAAGTTACTATAAATATAAGTCCATAAAGAACTCTTAATATGAAAACTCCTCTCGCTAATGTATATTAGCAAGTTATATATAACTTATAGTCTTAGAGAGTTGGTAGGTAAACAGAGAAGTTAAAGCACATAGTCATACCATGAATTTGTATCCATGACAGGACTGGTCTTCCTGACACCGTTAACAAAATAATACTAAAGTCAATCAACAAAAAAACAGAATTTTGGAACAATTACTGAATTCAAGAATAGAATTCATTTTAAATACTTGACAAAATAAAACTAGTTTCAAACAATCATCTAACTCAGCCCCTTATATAAAATGAAGTAGGGGTGGTTATGTGGTACAGTGGCTAAAGTACTGGCCCTGGAGTCAGTAGTACCTGGGTTCAAATATGGTCTCAGACACTTAATAATTACCTAGCTGTGTGGCCTTGGGCAAGCAACTTAACCCCATTTGCCTTGCAAAAAAAAAAAAAAAAAAAACCTAAAAACCTAAAACAAAGTAGATGTCCAGATATTTTAAGTGATTTTCCCAAGACATTAGAAGAGCCAGAATTTGAACCCAAGTCCTCTGAATTTATATCTAATGAATTCTCTATGGAACTCCTACTGAAGCTTCAGTTTCTTTAGAATCTTCTTAGTTCAACCAGTTTCTCAGAGGTCTAGAAGATACTGCTGACAGACTCTCAGATGAATTGGAAGATGTTCTTCAGAAACTAAATCAAAGTCTGGTCTACTCCAAGCCAAAAGGATAAGTTTCTCCAAGTTAGAAACCAGAAATTGTTTTGCTCTTTGGTTATTCCCAGAATGGCAAAATAACCCTTGCCCATTCATGTAGAGCAAGGAGCAAATCAATGAAACCAGTTGGGTATAGGGTTGGGGGTAGCAGGGAGGGGGTTGTGAAGGAGAAGAAGAGCAGCAATCACATTTGTAGGCAGCAAGGATTGTAGAAGGGACCCCTGACAGCAGTTTTCATTACTGAGCACCATGAATGTTTCTCATTAAGTTTAACTGCTGTTTCTCCTGCCTATTATATATTCAAAAGGGAAAAGAGCTAGATTTTTAAGAGAAATCCCACAGGGGAAAAAAAAACATGAAAGCAAGTACCTAGAGATGAAAACTCTTCATATTTTCCTGAAAGTATTTATCCCAACTTGAACCCTGAATATTTTGCATATCTCCATGACCAGAGCAGGAAGAAAGCTAAAAGATCAAAGAATTTTCCATTAATGTCATACCAGGCTGTGGGCAGTGCCAATGTAATCAGATGCTTGACCTTTGTGAAAAGATTTCCTGGGCCTGGCTTCACCACCATGCCAAATATTGCATCTAGGCTGGTTCTTAAATGAACCAGATGGCATGAGTAGGTGTATGGATCAGGATGCTCCTTCCCCAATCTTTTATTTTGGGCTGCTCCCACAGAGAGCTGTTTGAGTGTTCAATCTCTTGGAAGGAGGAGAAAATGGTTACCCTATGTGATCTAAATAAACCCCATTTCAATGACCTCTGACAATAACATGTCCCAGGGTCTAATCATGGAAACTACTTCTAGCCACCCTGAACAGACCTAGTTCATATCATAAATGTAGAGTGGACAGGAAAGCAGTAGGCAGATTCAACTGTCAATTGGGCTAACATCCTTACCCAACTCACCCCAAGACATCTACTTCCAGTCAATCATTGCAAATTTTCCTCAGGATAATAAACCATGCAAGTGGTCCTTTTACATCCTGGAAATGCTCTGTTCCCCTTCCCCTTTACAACAGTGTCTTAACAATGGATAAGTCTCCTGGACATTACAAATAGAGATGACCTTGAAAAATACAAAGGCTAAAAAAAGTTTAAGAGAATAATGGGAATAACTATTAAGTTTAGTTTTCTAGATAGTTTATTGTTCTTGTCAATGAGACTCAATTACTCTGGTACTTATACCTTTTCCCCATTCATGATTTACTTATTCCCACGTCTGTACCTTAACTACATTCCTTCCATCATAAAATCTCCTTGTTGCAATTAGAATGTCTTTTTCTCCATTAATTCTTATTCCTTCTCTCCTTGAGGGGTTGTTAAAAACCCATCTCCAAGAGGAAATTTAACCTTTCCTGACCTTTTAAATCTTGACTTTCTAACCTTCTGTGCTTATGTATATAGTTCTGGCCACTTTGTTCATTTTTATAGTATTTGGAATTTGAACCACTTTTCATGTATTTATGCTTTGACTGCCCAAACTAGATTTCATATTGTTTGAAGGAAAGGATCATAGTTTTGTTTCAATCCTTATTCTCACACCTTCTAGTAGTCATTTAATAGCAGTGTCCTGGATTCTAATATGTACTATCATTAGCTATCCATATGACTTTCCATAAATCACTGCTTTTCTCGGCCACTTTTTGCTCATATGTAAAATGAACAGCTTGTACTAGACAATTCTAAGGTCCCTTTAAGTTCTGACACACCACAATTCTATGACTATTCCTCTATATAATTCATTCCATTCTTTGGACCTGCCAAATCAGTCAAAGCTGCCAAAGAGATGGAACAAGATAGCACTCTTTTTTTCTTTCTTCCTTCCTTTTTTTCCTTCTTTTCTTTTTCCTTTTCTTTCTTTTTCCCTTTTTTCTTCCTTTTTCTTTCCTTTTTACTTTCTTTTCTCCTTTCTTTCTTTCTTTCTTTCTTTCTACTTTCCTTCATCTCCTTTTTCTTTCTTTCTTCTTTCCTTTCTTCATCTCCTTAATTTTTAAAAAAATTCTTAACAAACAGGCAACAAAATGAGCATTCATTTGTACAATACTAATATATGGGCTGCTTGGTGGTACAATGCATAGAATGCCAGACCTGGAGTTAGAAAGATTCATCTTCATGAATTCAAATCTGATCTCAGACATTTATTAGCTATGTGACACTAGACAAATCACTTAACCCTATGTGTCTTAGTTCCTTCATCTGTTATTAAGTGAAGGAAATGGCAAAACCTCTCCAATATCATTGCTAACAAAACCCCAAACAGGGTCTTGAAGAGTCAGACACAACTAAGAAACAACTGACAAAAATCAGCCACAAAATCAGTGCTTAATACATTTTTATTGATTGATCGATACTGTACTTTGTAGAATAGATGGAGAGGATCTAATTTTGATTATTTGCAAAGCAATCCCTCTTCTGAGCTAATCAGAAGGCAGGATACCTTTATTTAAATAAGGGAGAAGTAAGAAATTGGAATGCACAGATTGTATCTTTCAATCAACTTCTTTAGATATTTAAGGTATTGAAAAGAGAATGAGGTTTAGAGTCAAAATCCCTTTATTTAAATTCTGACTCTGCTTTCTACTACCTCTATGACCTTGACATGTCACTTCAACTCTCTGAGCCTCAATTTCCTTTTTTCTGTAAAATGAAGAATTGATTAGATGATCCCTTTAAGATAAGCCCCTTTAAGTTCTAAATACTATGACAAGAGTCAATAGGGTCTCTGAGTAGAACTGAAAGACAGCTAGAATGGTGAGCTCTTAACATGTGAAGTTTTATTTTAACCTTCTGTCTAAATCTCCCAGGAAAATCTTGAAACACACAATGAATTCCCTAATAAATCTGGCTTAGTGTTTCACAGCTCTAGGGTAAAATCCACATAAATATTTTTTAAAACAAAAGACTTTGTTTCCTATAAAGCAGAGGTCCCCAGGGTCTATTGAAAGGCTGTGAAGCTTTACCTGGCCCATCTCCAAACTAGTTACAACCATCAAGCTCTTGATTTTCTGGGATGCCACCCCACAGTAGTGTGTGTTCCATGGGGAAGTACTGAAATACTCATATCACTCTTTGCTAGTCTATCCCTCTGTATTGCTTTACTTCACTCCTAGGATTATAAAATCCCAGATTCCAGAAGAAGAGGAGGGGTTCCTGCTCACATGTAGGGATGAACTCCAGGTTCTTTCTCATACCACTCTCCACTTTCATCCTGGATCCTCCCTAACCAGGATACTCAGCACTGTCACCACCAGTAAGCAGACATCCTCAGACAGGGAATTCCTATGTTATCCTTGTTCAAAGAAAGGTGGAAAACTAGAGGTCTCCCCTATGTTGCCAATGTTTTCAGCAATGCAAATCCCCAACCAAAGGTGGGGGTGGAATGGGAGATGAAAGGGAGTTCATATTTAATCATTACCCACCCATCCAGGTCTCTTTGAAAGGACTTTGTATATTTGAGGTTAGGTGCACATTCGCATTTTTAAATCAATTTTTATTTTAAATCTGTAAATAATCAAAAATGGTCTCTCTGACTTCTTTTAAAGCTAATAAACTAATCGACTTGGCTACTCTTAGAGGAAGTCATAAGGAGGTCACTTTGGAGGACTAAGCATTTCTCTTTCTTGCCACTGTTATGGGTCATTAGGGTGTTCATTGTTTTATTTTTGTGGGGGAGGTAGGCAATACCTAACAATTTATGTAGTGTGTATTATGTAAACAATTACTATCTCATTTGATCTTTTTTTTGTTTTGTTTTGTTTTAGGTTTTTGCAAGGCAAATGGGGTTCAGTGGCTTGCCCAAGGCCACACAGCTAGGTCATTATTAAGTGTCTGAGACCAGATTTGAACCCAGGTACTCCTGACTCCAGGGCCAGTGCTTTATCTACTGCACCACCTAGCCACCCCTCATTTGATCTTAACAGCAAGTACTATTTTTAACCCAAGTTTACAACTGAGGAAAATGAGGCATAGAAGATCAATCAATAATAAGTGTCTGAGGAAGCATTTGAACTCAGATCTTACTGATTCAATTGCTCTATCCAATGTGCCACCTAGCTCTGGGAAATTACTGCAGTTTAGAGTAATAAAACCCTCTCTGTGCTTGGCACAGCACCATTTTCTTGTTCTGAGATGAAGACCTTTCTAGTTTTGTGTTCTTGGTCAAGTTACTTCTCCATAATCATAGAATCTTAACTTGGGAAGGAATTGAAGACATCTTATAATTAAACATCCTACAAAGTAATAGATCCTTCATCCATATTGCTAGCTACCCAGTGTATGTTTGAAGCTGTAAGTGACAAGGAATTCAATAATCTTCCAAACTGAAAAAGAAAGAAAGGGAGAGGAGGAGGGGGGAGGAGGAGGGGGAAGAGGAGGAGGAGGAGGAGGAGGAGGAGGAGAAGAAGAAGAAGAAGAAGAAGAAGAAGAAGAAGAAGAAGAAGAAGAAGAAGAAGAAAAGAGGTGAAGAAGAAAGAAGAGGAGGAGGGGGAAGAGAAGAAAACTGAATAAAGAAAAGCTAAGAAGAGGAGGTACAAATGGTAGTAGGAATAGAAAGTTTCTTAACATTTGCTAACCCATAGACTAGACATTCTTTGATTCTCAAGATTTTGTACAAATCTATGCCTTGGAAGCCAACATTTTCTGGCAACTGGATATGTACCCACAAAGTGAGGAAAATGGCAAATATACTGCAGTTGCTCTAACTGTACTCTCCCTCTCCCATCTTTTCCTCTCTCCCTCTTTCTCTCAGTTCCAGATGCTTGGAAGAGACTATTATCAGTCAGGGATTAGTAAATGGAAGGAAACAGACTCTGGTATGTCAAATAAACAGAACCACTTGTCATTGCTAATCTTTAATACAGTTGCTTTTCTTTCTGAAACAGAGCTCCTTTTTGTGTTTTTTCTTTTTCTTCTTTCTTTTTGTTTGCAGGTGACACCCACACATATCCTTCACTGCTGGCAGAGATGCTCATGAGATAGCTGCTGGAGTTCATGATACCCATTTTCATCTTTTTGTGTCATCATCACTGTGAAAAACCACAATGATAGGAAAACAAAGCTGTTTGCAGCCCTTCTGCTTCAACTGTCATTTCCACACAAGTCTCACAATTCAAGCCAATGGAGGGAGTAGAGTGTTTGAATGTCTCACTTAACTCTATCTCCAGAAGCAGAGGGAAAGATAGACCTATCCCCATTCCCAACCCTCTACCACATCTTTCAGAGATTTCATCCCCAATGCAAATCCTTTCATAATGCAAAATCATAATAGGATGGAGAACTAAGTTTTTGAAAGGAGTCCTCTGTCCCCAAGGAGGCTAGAGCAAAAAAAGCCAGATCAGCTGGAAAGAGCTGATATATTCATGGGGTGAAAAATAACATCTTGATAGCATCCAAAATTTCTGAACTCTGCTAATGTGGTTGAGTAAGCATCCCCAAAGTAAATATCATACCTTGGACAGTAGCCTGGATTTCTGTTGCCAAGAATGAGTGACCCTTCCAAGTGAAGCAACTCATTTGTCTCAGAGATCAAGGGTCAAATTAGGGGGAAAGTTGTGAAATCTAAAAATGAAGAGACTTTGCTTATCACCTCTCCAAAAAAGAAGGGCTGCTCTGAGTCTCATGGTCTGGCCACTGGAGGCCACTGGAGTCAGAGCTAACCAGCAGGAGAGCTTTATTTTGATTTGGAGGTGGGAAGACCCCTTGAAGAAAGTTCTGGAGAGGCCAGTTTGATCCCAAACTGGTACTATTAGAACAAGGAAGGCAGAGCCACAATTAAAAGCCCAAGATGGAAGCAAGAAGATCTAGATCTGAGTCCTATCACAGATATTTATTAACTGTGTGATCCTGGGCAACTGGCTTAAAAATTCCCTGTGCCTCAGTTTCCCCATCTTTAAAATGAGATTGGTTCAATAGATAAAGTGTTGGACTTAGAGTCAGGAAGACCTAGATTCAAAGTTCTCTCTCATATACTTGCTACGTGACCCTGACGTCCTTAAAATCTCTCTGTGTCTCAGTCTCCCCTTCTGTTAAAAAGAAGGTATGAGATCATTGACTTCTAAGATCCTTTCTAGTTCTAAATCTATGATATTATGAAAGTCAGAAATGAAGAGGAAGCAAAAACCTGCTTAAATAAAATGCTTAATGCTAATAACATTATCACAGTTAAAAGACAAACTGTTTACTACTAACAACCTTTTAAGCTAATTGCTTTGGAGGAATTATTTTGTGGGGATGGGGCAGGGTGAGGTGGGGTATTGTTTGGATGTTTGTGTCTGTTGGTTCAAAACAAAATGTCTTCATAAGTCATAAAATAAAACAACACAAATTGAAATCGTTAGCAACTTTTAATGTGGTAGGACTGGTCCCCGCTGTTAGTCTAGTTGCTTCTCTGAGTTCTCTGACCCACCCTTCATTTCTGTTTCCTTTCCAAACTCATATGCTGGGAAAGGAATCAAAATTTAGAGTAAAATAGTTTATTTTGCATCTAGCATTTTCAAACTGTACTATCTTTGCTACACACAAGAAAGGTGAAGGCCTTATTGAGTAAAGATATTCATACAGATGGATGGGAGTTGGGGGTAAGGGTCCTTTAAAATAAGACAACTTGAGAGACTTGTACTGGTTGTCATTTTTTTTAGTTTGAGCTTAAAGGAAGAACAAAGACCTTGTTTTCTTTTTTTTTAAATTGATTTAGCAGAGAGATATTCAGAGATCATGAAAGTTAATGAGAAGGGTTGTTCCAGTTATCCATGAGGATTCACTGTCTGCTTATTTCTGAACACATGTGCAACTCAGGGTTAAGGGGGCTTCCATATTGTTTTTTTACAAGGCAATGGGGTTAAGTGACTTACCCAAGGTCACACAGTCAGTGAGTATCAAGTGTCTGAGGTTGAATTTGAACTCAGATCCTCCTGACTATAGGGCTAATGCTCTATCCACTGTGCCACTTAACTGCCCCTGGTACACTGCCTTAAAATGCTGTGATATATTGCTTCTCACACTGCATCACAGTCCTAAGAGTTCAAACTTTTGGAGATGCTGAAACAATCCCTTTATCATCCATTAAGTAGTAGTATGAATCAATAACTTAATGGACCTTCAGAAAGAGAATGACTTCAACCCCATATCCTCTCTCTTTCTTCAGCCCCAGTGGTAGTTCTCTTTCAGTGGAGAAAGGAGGGAAAAGCAGCTTGCCTTGAATTCAGCTGCCATGCTGACGTGACCATATGGCAGTGAAAGGCAGTGAAAGGCCTTCCTCTGCCAAGATTTATTCCTTGGTTTGAGTCTACGTCTTTTGTGGGTTTTGTTGTCGTTGTTGTTCTGATCTTAGGTAAACAAGCAGAGATGCCTATTTGGAAGTGTCTAGACTTGAAGATAGCCTTGTGAGTTAGAAAGGTTGACTGGAAGCAAGGCGGAGGGATACCAGGAGTAAATAACCACTAATTAGAGTACAAACTTAATCTCCAGGTCAGCTTTCCATATATGAGAGTTATAGGTGAGGTCCCTCAAAATGCTTGGGACTGGCTAATGAGATAGAAAGAGAGATGACAGAGATAAAGAGAGAGAGGGAGAAAGAGAAGGAGGGAGGGAAGAAGGGAGAGAGACAAACAGAAAAGGAGAAAGAGAGGGAGAGAAAAAAGAAAGAGAGAAGGAGAAATGGAAGAGAGAAGAAAGGAGAGAAAAAAATGAAAAATACAGACAGATGTCTTAGACTAGCTACACATACACACATTTATTGGAGAATCATCTACTTAGGGTTGATAGAGGTGATCACTGAATCAATGGGAACTAATGAGATCATCAAGCAAGATAGTACAGAGGGGCCAAAAGAAGAGGATCAAGGGATAGAGTCTTGGAAAATACCCATTTGAGCATGATATGAATGAAGAACTCAAAAAGAAGCAGCTAGGTGGCACAGTGGATAGAGCACCAGCCCTGGAGTCAGGAGGACCTGAGTTCAAATCCAGCCAAAGACATGTAATAATTACCCAGCTGTGTGGCCTTGGGCAAGTCACTTAACCCCACTGCCTTGCAAAAAAAGAAAAGAACATTGAGCAACATATTTTATTATATTGTCAGATTATGTGTATATACATATATAGACATATGCATAAGTATATATAATATACATATTATATATAATATCATGTCAGATATTATAGAAAGAGAACTAAGAAAGAAGAGTGTCATGAAAACCTAGAAAGAAGAAAATACCCAGAAGAAAGAGATGATCACTTATGTCAAATACCACAGAATTGTCAAGATAGAAAAGGAGCAAGAAGAGGTCCATTAATTTTGGCAAATAAGAGATCATCAGGAGCTTTGAAAAGTGAAGATTTGACTGAATAATGAGCATAGACCAGGAAATTTACTCCAACGTTTTCATATTCTAATGTCAATTCTTGATTATTCAAAAACTCAATTATCTGGTTTAGGGATTTTAAAGATATTTCTCTTCTTTATTCTATAGTCAGGATCATTATAGACTCCTTCCTCCACTTGAGGTCATGGCTTTGGGGCTAAAAGAGACCCAAGAAATCACCTAGACCAATCCTCTTATTTTATTATGATAATTGGCATTATATTAGAATATGTTGTCTAACAATATGAGCATTCAATTTCCTCTTTTGTGAACAGTGCTGGACTTTCAAAGATGCAACTTATAATCCAACACACTCAGATCATTTATATGAATAACTGTGCCTGCTCCCCCCGCCCCACCATACACCTCCATATTAATCACCAACCCTAACACCACAGGGATTCTCTCTACAACAGGAACCACTGTAAAACAAATACTTTTATAGAGACTGTGGATTCAGAAGAAAACAGCCTGCCATGAGAACTCTTGGATTTATTCTGGTGATCTGAGCTCAAATCTTGGTTCTACTTCTTCTTACTCTCTGTGTGACCTTGGATAAGTCACAACCTCCCTGAGCCTTAGTTTCCTCATCTGGAAAAGAAGGGGTGTTGACTTGGATGATCTCTTAGTACTCTAGTGGAAAAAAGGGAGAAATTTTGAAAAATAGGAAATACTGAAGATTTCCTTCTAAGCAAAACTTGCCAGCTGACATCTGGTCTCCCTGAATAAAACACATTTTCCTCAGCATTGCCAGAAACTTTTTTTCCCCAAATTTCATCTCTCCTGGATTTCTACTGAATAGAAAATCATTTAGATGAGCTGACATTATTTTTTTAGGTTGTTTTTTTTTTTTGCAAGGCAAATGGGGTTAAGTGGCTTGCCCAAGGCCACACAGCTAGGTAATTATTTAGTGTCTGAGACCAGATTTGAACCCAGGTACTCCTGACTCCAGGGCTGGTGCTTTATCCATTGTGCCACCTAGCTGCCCCGACATTCTTTTTTTAAAAATATTTAAACCTGTGTAGTGGTTAAGGAATTATTAGATAATCACATGTAACTATGACTTTTTACTCTGGTCCTATTCTCTGTATGTTATATTCTCCACCCTCCCCATCGCTCAGGAGTTGTCCAAAACCATGAACAGATTGGGGTGGTCTTCTCTTCCATTGACTAGATACCCCACTAAATGTGTCCTCACCAATATTTTAAGACTCCAAGCACCCCAATTCAATTTAACAATCAGATTAACTTTTGAAAAAAAAATTTTTACTTCAAAGTATAGAAAGAAGAAACATAGAAATATTGCCCCAGACACCTAGAGAATAGAATCTTCTCTGCATCACTTCAGTCTCTGGGAAGGGTAAGGATATTATGCTCACATCTTAGTTACAGTTCCCCCACAGTATTAGTTACACTTGAAGGCAAAAATCCTCCTTCTCCCCCGCCCCCCACCAGTACCCCAGGACCCTGGCTTCTCAGGGCCTCTGCTGCTGGGCTGACTTCGACATCCAATCATAGTCCCCAGGGTCTTCATGGGTTGAGATTTCAAGGCCAGGATTTTATTTATGAACCTAGAACTGAAAAAGACAAAAGAAACAACCCAAACCTCAAACTCATTCCCTGAATCTGCATGTCATAAAGGAAGGGGAAGGTAGCCCTAGGGCTCCTCCCCATTTATTATTTCGTGTCTCCTGTTCATGAATGAGTGAGTCTTTTACCTCCAGATACAGTCAGTGGGAAAGAAAGCCACCATGCCTCAATCAAGTAAACTGAAAAAGCCTGCAGTGGAAAGAGACTAGGTGGACCCAACCACACTGTAGGTTAGTTCAGTGTCCATGCCAGCCCTAGTCCTCCTGTCCCCATCTCCTTTTCCAGTGCCTCCATCATAGGTGATTTGGACATGTTCCAAAACCCTTACGTTCCATATTAGTGTGAGTTATTTAGATACCTTTACTTTTCTCCTAACACTTAAGAAAAGTTGTTCCAGTAAGTTTTGCAAGTAAACAGGAGAGGAAAATCAGGAAGGGAACCAAGCATGTAATTCAAGACTATGTAGGACTTTGAGAAGTTTTATTATTGAATTGTTTCAGTCATATCTGACTCTCTCTGACCCCATTTAGAGTTTTCTTGGCAGAGATCCTCCAGTGGTTTGCCATTTCCTTCTCCAGCTCATTTCAAGTCAATGAGGAAACTGAGGCAAACAGGGTCAAGTGACTAGTTCAGGGTCACACATCTAGTTGATACCTGAGATCATATTTGAATTCATGAACAAGGAGTTTCTGATTCCATGTCCAGTGTTCTATCCATTCCACTTTAAGGGGTGAGAAGGCTAATATGAGTGTTTCAATGAGGGACTTTAGGGCTTATAGAGAGTGCATTAGAAGGTTGGAAGGGGTGGGGAGCTACAAAAAAAATGAAGGAAGTAGTATGCCAACAGAAAATTTCACATTTGTCTGAAGTTCTAGACTCAAGAAAGAAGGGAAAAGGAGAAGTAAATAAACATTTCTTAAGTACTTACTATATTCTAGGCAATGTGCTAAGTGCTCTATAGATATTATCTCATTTTTGTCATTTGACCCTCACAATAGTCCCTGTGAAGAGGGGGAATCATATCCCCATTTTACAGTTGAGAAAACTGAGGTAAATGACTTGTCTAGGAAAGAAGAAAGAATTTTCCTTCTTTGTCTTTCCTATATTATTAGACTTACTTACTCCAAGATGATGTCAGGTTAATCTTGTTGGTGCCACAATCTGGTGCCACAGATTAAATAGGCTTCAACATGCTTGCCCAAGAACCTGTTCTCTATTGATAATTTATTTTCTATGAAAATTTATTAAGCATTGAGATGGTGAGGTGAACTAGAGTCCAGAAGACCCATATTTACTCCCACCTCAGATTAGCTGTGGGTAACTGACTGTGGAAAAATCATTTAATCTCTTTGCCTCTTTTTTCTTATCCCTAAAAAGATTTGGGTATTTTGTTTGTTCTTTTTTTCCCCTTAGAGGCAAGTGTGGTTACAAAACTTGCCCAGGTATCTGAGGCTGGATTTGAATCCACATCCTCCTGACTCCAGGGTCAATGTGCTTTAACTGCTACATAATCTAGCTGCCCTTCAAAAGAGGTTATATATAATAAAAGGAGCTACCTCATGACACATCTGTTTCCTTATTTGTCAATTGAGAATAGTAATACCTCTTACCACTTCCCTCAAAGGATTTTAAAAATCAAATTCAAGTGGGGTTGCTGGATGGTGCAGTGGAGAAAAAAAACTGACCCTGGAATTTGAGGATTTGAATTCAAATCCAGTTTCAATATTTACTAGCTATGCCATCCTGGGCAAGTCTCTTTAAGCCCAATTTCCTCAAAAAAAGAAGAAGATCAAGGGCAGATCTTTATGGAACAAGTCACTGGAAACCATGAATTATATAGTCAGATACTAATTTTGGAAACAGGAATATCAGTTCATCAGTTTTGAGCTATAAAGTAGCTTAGAGATCATCTATTCTAGATGAAGAAACTAAAGTAGAAGGACTCTGCAAAGAGCAGAGCCAAGATTTGAACACTATTGTCATCCAATTCCAAATTCTGTTCTTTCAGACTCTTTCAGCAGTCAAAAAAAAACCCAGATGGCCTCAGAATCCAGCCAAATAAGTCATATTTCTTTATTCTCAATGGCTGAAATTAATGTTAATACATTATTAGACACTGACCTCAGGCATTGACCTGAGGTCTCTCATGCCTCACTCCTTTCAGAATGCCTCCATTTACCTCTGGTCCTTATCTATGTCCATGCTATATTTAGTTATGGTCATAGTGTCAGAATTCTAGGTTCATATATGGCACCATCCACAATTTCTAGCAGCCTGGTTGACCAATCTGACTAGAGAATGTTGAACCCTAATCTAAATTTTTTTTGACAGTCATAAGAGCTGAGACTTCTCCTAATGGACTTCAGTGACCTGTACCTTATAATCCACCAGAATTGTCAAGAAATCATCAAGAAAGTTCAGTAAGCTTAAGGGCATTGATGTGCTTAAGATAACAGGTTCTATTCCATATAATAGGTATATCAGGCTCAAGTAAACATGTAGACTTGCTATTCAAAGATGAAGCCACTTGAATCTCATTAATTGGGCATGTACTAATCTACAACTACACCCAGCTCCAACAAACCATCACACAAATGGAATCCATTGGCCATTTTGGGGAAGAGGAAGAGAGTAGAGATGGAGCAGATCAAATTTCCATCACAAGTAGTCAAACTCACCATAAGCATGATTAAACCATGAAAATCTAGTTTTAAAATGAACACAGTGACATGCACAATAAATTAAGGAATGATTTCCTTTTCAAGAGGAGGTTCATTTTTATAAATAACAATATTCCATTCACTCACCATCTGTTAGTAGCTTCATCTTTATATACAAAGGATCATAGAATGTCAGTGAAGGAGGAACCTCAGAGTAAGTGTGTACTGGAGCCAACTCCTGCCAACTCCTGAGAGCTAATAGTTAAAAAAAATACTATGTGAGCATTTTCACTATGGAAATTAGAAAATGCTACAAATCAGGGGTTGGTTTATTGTCCTGTTGAATGTCTAGACTAAAGAAAATAATGGAGAAAATGTTAATAGTGTAGATCAATCATAAAAATATGTTATACATTATCTGTTTGCCTCAGTTTCCTTAGCTATAAAATGAACTGGAAAAGAAAAATGTCAAAACTAGTCAAGCATCTTTGCCAAGAAAATCCAAAGGGAGATCATGAAGACTCCAATATGATTGAAACAAATGAACAAAACAAAAATATATTTTCTGAGATATGATTATTAAACCTTTATCAGAGCCTGTTGTTAAACTTTTTCCAGGAATCTTTTTAATGATATTCCCAAAAACACTTGGGGCTGATTTAGAACAAATCCAATCATTTGTCTAAACAATGGCACTTCAGTCACTCTTTTTCTTTTCCAGGGTAAACATAAACTAGTTCCTTCAACCAGTTCCCATATGGGATAAATTCAAGATCCTTCACCATGTTGAGCACAGAAATGTTTCTTTTTTTGTATTTATATCCATGACAGTATGTAGTATACAATAATAGCTTAATAAATACCAGGTAATTGATCATGTTTCTCTAACACTCCATTTTATCTGTTTTCTCCTAAAATGTGGCACTCAAAACAGGGCCCAATACTCTTGATGATCAGAGCAGAGTACAATGAGGCTATAATATCTGTGTTACTACTTAATACCAGAGCCCTTAACTGCAGAGTAATATTACATTCAATTTCTAGGTTGACATATCACACATTCTCAAATGTTATTCAGACAAAATATGATCTAGTTGCTCTTCTCTCATTTTGTAATTTTGAAGCTGATTTTTTAAAAATAAAATGAAAGATGTGGCATTTAGTAAATTTCATGTTAGATATGACTCTTTCAGCCCCAAATGGTCAGAATATAATGAATTATAATCTATTTATGATCAAAGATAGCAGCTATTGATAAATTTGTTTTCATAACAGGGTCCTAAAGCATACTTTAAACTACTTTTTTCTTTGTGAAAACTCATAGTGAAAATGGACTTCCTTATGCAATATGTCTACTTTGGTCCTGTTTATAGTAAGTAAGAAAATTTCAAGGGTGAGTCATCTTTAGTAAACCTTTTCCAGTCATGAAAAAGTGGAAAGAATTGATCTTTGGTCATAAACAGTCTTATTTTTCTACCCTTGCCCTTTTGAAAATGTCTCCAGCTGTGTGGCTTACAAATGCAGTCTGGTAGCTTGGGGCTCAGTATGCCAAACTGCTAGTAATGGGTCCTACTTGCCAACATAAATTTAACTGTCCTTTGGAATTCAAAGTTAATGGATGTTGATCTACTTTAGTTTAATTAAATTAATGGAATAGAAACATTACAAGTTCCATTAATTTTTTTTAAATTTAGAATTCAATTTTCCTTCCTTTATCACAAGTTCAAAATGAATACTCTCCATGTATTGAGAAGCAAAAAAAAATTCTCTGTGTTTTTTATTAATACACAAGGGACTTCAAGAAATGAGAACATGGTAAGAGCTCCTTGCATTATTTTTTCTTACATTTTAATGTGTATTACTTACAAATACACATTATATATAATTACATCATCCTTTTGGATGTCTTTCTTTTTCTCTTCCTCATTTCATGATGTGTTGATAATCCTTGAGTTATTTTTCCCAGTTCATGTGTTTAATGAAGTTCATAATTTAGCAAAATGCATCACACTCACTAGTAACTCACAATACTGGTGAGGTCATGGGTCAATGACATTGACAATTTGTCCAAAATCCACATCACATATTCTTCAGAGTTGGAGGCACCAAAAAACAATCCATTGTCTTTTCAGAATTGTTTCTGTAATATCTATTTATTAGTTCAATCTCCCTAGAGGTAATAAATGTCCAGAAAATCTCTTCCCTCTATGTCCATTGATTTCCTGGAACTGATGATGGGGACTTGTTCAGCTCGCATCTCTGAGTTTAAACCACACACAGGGATGAAATCATATGAACATATGTTCCATTGGGGCATCTTTTAATCCAAGTGGTAGCTGCTCTCACCAAGACTGAGTTCTTAGAGCTGGGTAATGAGGCTTTTGGATTCATGTCATTGCCTTTGGTAGCTCTTTTTACCCTCTAGAAGATATATTTAAGCAGATTCCTTTCATCCTTATGGAGTGAAAACATAATTTTTCACAGTAGATTCATTTATAATACATATACTTCTGCAAGAAGCTCCCTCCTTCAGATTTGAAAATACTTCAATACTAGCTGTCCAAACCTGAAATCTATCATGAATTCAGGCTTTTTTAGAACTTATTGACACAAAGGTAAATTTAGTGGCACTGTCCCATTTGGATTACTTGGTGCCTAAATCCCTATCCTGCCCCAAATCCCACACTATTATTTTCATCTCATAGTCATATCCTATAACTATTCCTGGAGTCCAACAAAAAAAAATCTTCCACACAAATATTCCCTTTTATAATTTGTTTGGGAATGGATTTCTGAACAAACAGTCTTGATTTTATTGTGATTCAGAAATGGAGGTATGTCAAAATATGAAATAATTACCACTCCACAGCATCACAGAGCTAGATTTCCTTAAGAAAAATCTACCAGTCCTTCTAAACTAACATATTAACAATTACAATATTAAATGTAAAGGAAGTATGTGACTTCTATGTGGGCAAAGAATGGTTAAAACAAAAACTTTTTCAAACTATCAAATCCCCTCATTCAAAGGAACCTTTTCTCTGACTTTTCTTATATCTGCACAATTGTTGGGTTGAGGCTGATCTTAAGTTCATTGAGATTGGGGTAAGGGTGAGGGAAATGGTGCTAAACCAGTTGTTTCCTGACAAATTGGAGGGTTGGCTATATACACTCTGCATAAAAATCCAATTGACTTGGGTTCCTCCAATTCCACATTCTTCAGTCAAGTCAGCTAGTTCAGGTCAAGGTTGAACAAGAGTAATCACCTCGCAAAACTGAAGTTGCCTACTTATGAAAAAATGTTTTAGAAGTCCCTATTTCATAACATTTTAAAATGATCTTAAATACTTAGATGATCCTCTTCATGAAAGAGGCATGGGAGACCTGCAAAAGGCCAAATATAACCGGCTAGAAATGGGAGACGATCATTTCCTATCCAGAAAAATAGGGTTGAGGAGATGTGGGGGTGTTAGCCGGCGAGCTTCTGGATAGGCGTCTGTGTCAGGATCGATAGGCAGCATAGTCCCTGGATGGGGCATAAGGCTGATGTTTTTTAGTTGGTCCTGGTCTCCGAGGAGTCATGTTCATGTAGTCACTGTGAAGAATTCTGTTCTTTTTGCTCTTCAACTGTGGGGGGGAGAGGAGAAAAGGAAGGTTTCTCAGACTACTTTTTTAAAAATGTGGAACATCAAAAACTTGTCTTTATGAAAACTGTTCAGGGTCTCACCTATGAGATAAAGATGGCTATCAACAATCCTTGAGAATATTGCACATTGATATGACTATTTTTTTTTGCAAGGCAATGGTGTTAAATGACTTGCCCAAGGTCACTGAGCTAGTAAATATCAAGTGTCTAGGGCTAGATTTGAACTCAAGACCTCCTGCCTTCCAAGACTGTTCTATCCCCTGTGCCCTCTATCCTAGCTGCCCCCACAGAGGAACTTTGAAAAGAAAGTGGGCAGCAGGTTTAAGTGTTTTATCTTGACAACAAGACTGTGTCTAGCTATATGAATTTTGAGAATCTACTCCTCTAACACCCGCCATGAGGGAATTTCCTCTCAACAAAGTCTACCTATGATTCATTTGTTTTGTTTAGTACCTACTACTCCTCCACTGAAATTCTGTTCTGATGCCATAGTGTGATGTGTAGGTGACTGTGTTCTTGAAGACTAAGTTAGTCAAACTCAGTGCTTCCTGTTCATGAATCAGTCTGCTCAAGTTCAGAGAGGTTTAAAGGTTAGTCTCAACAGATGAATTGATTTTTTGGAGTATTAAAGTGTGTAGTACACTATTACAGTATTCAGGCTTCTTAGTCCTTAATGGTACTTGATCATAATAAAGTCACTGTAAGTAGGATTTTGCTTGAAACTATAAGAGATTACCACTATAAACTTGGTTTGTTTAGAAGACCTGTACTATACAAATAAATGCAAATGTCTCCCACAATGTAAGCAATATCTATAATGTAGAAATGCTGTTCTTATTTCCTACTCATAAATAATGTTAGACATAGTGCAATGGATAGGGAGCTAGTATCAGAGTTTGGGTTGAAATGTGTCTCTGTCACAAACTATCCCAGAGTTAAAACTAAAACTACAAAGGAGCTGACATGTTGGTAGAGGAAATTTAACCCATATCAGTTAATTCACAGGTCTAGTTAAAAGCAATTATCAATAATTAAATTAGTTGTGGTAATTTATAAACGTTGAGATTACAAAGCACTTTGCAGAGTGGTATAGGGAAGTTAGTCTCTGCTTCCTGTTCAGACTCACTAAAATTGAATTGATGCTTAGGTATCTCCTACTAGGCAAGTAGATTCTTGATCTCATAAAGAATCTTCTTTACGTGTTCTGTGGGGATGCAGAAACATTCTTTCTTTTTGTACTTAAGTCAAAAAAAATAAGCTTTTTCATGATTACGTAGTCCAAAATGTCACATCATCAAGAACCTAGGTACTTGGTATTATGGACTAATTAGCAGGAAAAGGAATATTCACATTTTAGACCTCTGGTATGTGGTTCAGGCAAAGAAACATTATTTTAAAAAAGATTCAGGCTTAGTTTGTTCTATATGATTCCTAGGTTATGCTATTTGAGGTTGTGCCCTTGTAATTTTTCAAAAATTCATTTTAAGATCTGTGGGGATAGGGATTTTAGTGGACCTAATCATTGCTTCAACAATATCTCAATGATAGCTTCCTATACTGCCAGAACCAAATTGGTCTGAACTTGGTCTCAATTATTCTCAGTAAGTATTACAGAACTATTTGCCAGCTTAGAAAATAATAATTTAAGCAAGAAGAGATTGAATTTAAAAGCTCAATAAAAGTTGGTAGAGGATCCAAATAGACCTAGCCAATCCTGCTGAACTTAGCCAAAGACCAGCAGAGATTCCTCAGACTTTCAGAGGATCATCATTCATTTACCCTCAGGATTTCTATCCCAAAGTCACTTCATACTGCCCCAATGCTTTTCAGTGAGCACTCAAGGTCAAAGAGAAATTAAGTTATCTAAAGAATTCTCATTTTATTTACCTTACTATTGTTATAGTGAACTCACCTCAACCCCCAAACTACAACTTCTTAAGCCTTGAACAGAATTATTACTAGTGGAAGAGCTAGCTGAGCATGTCATCCAAGAGATTTTGGTGAAAGTGGAGTTAGAAAGAAAGGAACTGAGTTCTAATGAGAAACTCTACTAAAATAGAAATGACAGAATTTGACGACTGATCAAGCATCAAAGGAGAAGACAGGAAAGAGATGAGGGTGAAGAATCTAGATCCGAAGAATAATGATGCCAGTAATAAAAAAAATAAGAAGTTTGAAGGAAGAGATATTTTGAAGGAGGAATGATGGTTTCTGTTTTAGACATCTTTTATTTAAACTATTCACTAATCATCTAGGTGGAATAACAAGCCATTAAAATTGAAGATGAACATGGAGAGAGACTGGGGCAGAAGCAGGCAGATTTAGAAGTCATCAGTGAGAGACTGGAGTCATGCAAGGCAATGTGGTAACCAATCAATAAGAAAAGAGAAGCCAAGAACAGAGACTTGGGGCATTTCTACTTTAAGGTGTTGGGTCATGAAAGAGTATCCATCAAATGAGACTAAAAATAAATGGTCAAAGAGATAATAGAAGGATAAAAAGTGTGCAGTGTCCTAAAAGCAAAAATAAAATAGAGTTTCAAGAACTGAGCAAGCAATTATGAGAAATGTTGTAAAGATATAAAAAAGAATAATGATTGAGAATAAGTCATTGAATATAGTGATTAGGAAGTCATGGCTGAGCTTCAGAAAAGCATTTTCAATTGAGTGAAAGGAGAAAAAAGATATTATAATGCATCAAGAAGTGAGTGGTTAATGAAAAAGCAAAGACTTCAAGTCTCCTCCTTTGGATTCCATGACATTACTCTCTCTCCTGGTTTTGCTGCTGCCTGTTTGACCATTATCATCATCCATCTCAAATCCGCTAAACATAGGTAGCCTCCAAAATTTAATCCTGCATTCTCTCATCAGAGAGGCATTCCCATGGCGATTTTATCAGCTCCTAAGGGATTGTCATCTTTATGCAGATCCAATCTGTATCTATACATCTAATCCTAATTTCTTTCCTCTTACCTTCATTACAAACCATCTGATTAAATAGTTCCATTAGATGTTCTACTAATGGCATCTCAAATTCAACAGATCCAAACCAGAGCTCATTATTTCCCTCTCCTCTAAATCCATTCCTCCTCCAAAATTCTCTACTTTAAAAAATTATTAAAGTTTTATTATTTTAATTATAGAAATCTAATTCCCCCCCCCCTCTAACTCCCCTTACCTGCTCACATTAGGAGTTTTAGAATTCTCTTTGACTTTTAGCTCTCCCTGACTCTCCCAGTCAGTTCCCAAGTCCAGTCCAACATCTGTTAGGTCAGTCCCCTTTCCTCTATTAACACTACCAAAACCCTAAATAGTCCTTGGAAAAATCTTAACGACTTCCTTATTTGTTGCTCTATTTTTAGATTTCCTCCCTTCCAAACAACTCTCCACTAATAGTCTTTCTAAGGTATAGATCTGATGAAATCACTCTTTTGAAAAACCTTCACTGACTCTAGGATAAGATGCAAATTCCTTAACCTGCCTTTTAAAGATACAGTCTTCTTCCAACCTATGTTTCTACTTTTGTTTCACATTTCTTCTTTCCATGCTTTCTATGTTCTAGTCAATTGGAACTACTAGCTGGTACCCAACATTCCATCTCCCTCCTCTATCCATTCACCCCAAGTCCAGATTACCCTCTGTCCTCATCTCTCTTTTTCAGAATTCTAAGCTCAGGTGTTAACTTTTCTGTGAATCCTTTTCTCTTCCCCATAGTTGCTAGCATTCTATCCTTCCTTGGACAGATTACATTTTATTTATATATCTGTGACCTCTAGCAAAATATAAACTTCTTTTGGGTGGGGACCTCATTTTGATTTTATCCTTATATTTCATGAACTTGAAATAGTGCCTTGCAGGAGTTACTTAATAAATGACTATTGAATCAGTAATTTATTAATTAAATAATGATTTATTGATTGGCTGGATGAAGGAAATATAAATTGTTTGGTAGAGAAATCTCACTATATTACTCATTAATCCTTCAGAGATCTATAATTTCATTATTAATGAATTCACTCTAATCACACAGAATGAAGCTCCCTTTAATTTAATAGATGGTCATCAAGGGCTCTGCAAGAAAAAGCGAGGCTGACAGCTTAGGCTAGTGCCCCCTCACATCAATTTAATTCATTTGCAAGTCATGGCATCACCTCTCTGATCTCTTGGAGAACTAAGGCCAGACAACAACAGCAATAACAATGGACAAAATAATTCACTATCCTGTGTTCAACTTGGTGAAAGGTCTTGCTACTATAGTTATGCCGGTCCTTGCACAATAGACATAAAACCCATCTAACTTCCTTATAGCGAACTTAGGAAGTGAGGTTATAGCTTCCTGAGACACTTCTTAATTCCAGGCCAACTTCCCATTTGTCCCTTCTATTTTCAGACTCCAGGGACAGGCCCATCTGTTCCCTTCTTGCTGACATAACTCATGATCCTCCTGAGACTTTTTGGAACTTTGGAACAAACCTGGGATGGAGGGAAATTTTCCCCTACTTTTCTGACCCATGGGGTTTTCTAAGGGTTTTTATTGTTAGAAACGACAGAAAAACCAGCATAAATTAAAAAAAAAGAAGACAGAAAGTTACCAAGTTACTGAAAGCCTTAGAAGTGATAGTTATCCCAGACATCAGTGGAATGTGAAAAAAACTTGGACCTGATCCTTCTTAGCTTCTCTCTTCTATCACCAACTCCTTTTTCTGTTCCAGTCTAAAAATTCATCCACACCCCAACCCCGCTTTATTCTTAATGTATTAGTGAATAAGCTTTCACCTAACCTTTCCTCAAACACTAAAAACTAAGAAAGTAAAAATAAGAAGGTAAAGTAGATGTCAATGCTAAACTATTTGTCTGCAAATGCTAAAATATAGAAGTGCAAACTAAAGAAGGAAAATCTAGGTCAGGTCTTACTATCTTCCTCCTTCTTTTAGGATGATCATCTCGGGTTATTTGTTGACAAAAATAAATATAGGAAGGTTTTTTGATGATAGATTAGAGATTCTTAACATGGAGTCCATGAATTTGTTTTTTAAAATATTTAAACAATTGCAGTTCAATATAATTGATTTCCTTCATAATCCAATGTATTTTAGTATGCATTTAAAATGTTATTCTGAGAAGGGGTCCCTAGGCCTCATCAGACTGCTAAAGAGATCTATGACATTCAAAAAATACTAAGTCCTGTTAGAGGATATTTGACCATGTTTACAGATAGAAAGGAAGGAGTCAGTGAAGAATAAGATTCAAGAGAGAGTGAGGATAAGTAGGAAGAAATAAGGTCACTGGGAAATAAGAGAGGATGAGTAAAAGAGTACAGGTAAATACTCATCTTGGAAAGTAAAAGGGATATGTCTGAGAATCATGGCATCTCAGAATAAATTAAAAACAAGTAAAAAAACTTCCAAAATCAAGTCCAATCCATTCCTGAAGCAAGACTGGCCCCTGAAACATCCCTTGCAATCAATCATCCAATACTACTTGAAGACTTCCAAGGTTGGGAAGCTCACTCTCTTCCAAAGCAGCTATTCCACTTTGAGGGGCTCTAATTATTCAGAAGATTTTTTTTATATTAACTCAGAATCTCCTTCTCTGTGACTTCTATCTAATATCATTCATTATTCTCTCCTGTAGGAGCAAATCAAGGTCAACTTCATCTCAAAAATTCTTCTATCTCCTCCTCCACTCCCATCTGCTTGTATACCTAGGAGAATGATTTACAGATTGGAATAGTTACAACAGAATGAGTGCCAGGGAGTAGAAACCCAAGAGAAGTAAGGAGATGGTAAAGAAGCACTTAGCTTCTTGGAGATCATCTGAATGGCTCTATTGCATGTAATCCAGATACCCTCTGGATCTGTTCCCCAAAATTTCTTGCAGATTATCTACTTACTTTTCAGAATTCAAGACCTTATCCATAGAAAAAGAAAATATAATCAGACTCTGGAATTACCTCGGAATATGCACACAAACAGGCAAATCTAATTATGGAATTTATAGTCTTCTGTACCACTCCCCATCTCCCCCCAAAATAGACATAGGTGCATATTAAGCGTGTGCCTATAGGCAAATAAGAAGGCTTGGCATTTTTTATGACTTCACATTTCATAGTCTTATTAATTTTTTAAAAAACCTGCCCTTTTTTCTCTCTGCCTTTACCTGTTCATTCAATGGTTTAATCAGTGCAAAAGTAAAAGATTTTTGCAGTTAGGATTTTACATGATAGTTATCCTGGGTCTTGTTCTTTTGGTATACATATAGTAACCACCTGCTGTGTCTAAAGCATCATGATGGAAATGGTTGAATCAGTTATATGACCACACATTCTGGTCAATAAAGTTTTCCTTTTCTGGGATCTGTTTATGAGGAAGAAGAGTGCTTCAATTCAGAAGAATACACTTTTTCCAAGGCAAACAAAAGTGGATGACTAAGAACTCTGCCTGGTTCTGACTGAACTAAAATCTTGAATCTATCTAACAAATTAAGTTACTTGGATAAACTCTCTCTACCATAGTTCCAAAACTCTGGAATGAACACACAGTCCAACTCCCGTGAAAGAAACCCCAAATGAGAATGTCCTCCCTGTCCTCCAGCCCACTTCCCCACCACACATCAATCTTTGTAAAAAATATTTTGGCTAAAACTGACTCTCTCCAATTCCAGGAAAATAGACATCAAATACAAAGGGATCTCACAGGCTATATAATACAAGCTACCCATTTTTCTAGAGGAGGAACTGAGATCCAAAAAAGTTAAAATCCAAAAATCCAAGATTCAAACCCATATCAGGAAACTCCAAATCCAAATCTCCATTGTATACATTCCACTGGTACAATTCATAGAGGACTAGATGTGAAATCTAGAAAATTTGAATTCAAATCCTATTTTAGATACTATCTATATGACTCTAGACAATCATTTAAGCTTCTGTGCCTCAGGCTACTCATCTGTAAAATGGGGGTAATAATAGCAGCAACCTCTAGGGTTGTTTTGAAAATCAAATAAGATAACATATGAAAAGCACTTTGCAAGCTTTAAAGCACTACATACATATGCTGGCTATTATTGTTATCTAAAAATGGAAACCCCAGAATAAACATCTGCATTTTCTTTGCAATTTGGGAGCACATAGACAATGGATTTTTTTTCAAAGGAGAATGAATTTACACAGCTGATTGATTGGAAGCATGAGCAAGTATAACAGATGTGGGCCTAAGATTATCTGCAGGGAAGGTTGTGCTGTATTCAACTACTGAGCAAGAGCTAAGGATGAATCTGCAGCTGTTCCAAGAGTTCACTGAACCTGTAACTGTTGACAGGTTGATATTAGGGGCACTCTGTGCTACTGAAGCACAACATTAGCTAGAACCCCCATCTAACCAGATCACTAGCAGTCATAGAGTAAGTTATCCTCAAGAAGGTATAATAAGAAATATATGGCATACTTATAGGACATGGTCAATGGAGGAGTTTGTTTTGTTAACATAGATTATTTTTTCAAGAGGGTTTTTTTTGGGGGGGTTAATAGAAGGAAGTGATGGGAGGAAGAGAAAACAAGCTTTTGTTCATTGAAAAATAAATATGTATTTATTTTGAAAAGGAGAGCATGATGTAACTTTAGTTGTGAAGAGAGGTTTCCTTGCTCAACACAAAGTATCTTTGGGTCTACATTCCAAGGAACTCAGAATTGAAGACCTCCAACAATTAGTTCCACTCACAGTTGAACAAGGATACTTCTGAATAGCATCCCTTGAGAAGAAGTATATGCAGCCTCTGCAAGAAGTCTTTCTGTGAGGGGAATATCATAGCTTTCTTGAAAGACCCTTTCACTTTGGATTGCTTTCATTTTTAGGAAGTTTGGGTTTCATCTTCTACAATCAATTCAAATGTGGTATTAATATTCTTTGAGAAATGAAGAACTTTTCTTTTCACCCCATTTGTCTTTGGTATCAGAGTTTAGAAATCAAATACAAATAAGGGGAAATTATCACTAGGAGACTGAATCACCTGCAATGATTTTGTCAGCCCCTTCTGTAGATGAAGTGTCTGGACTTCCCAGTCTTTGAGATAGGTGTGATATATTTACATTTTGCTGTAGATTTTTCCTCAGACAGAGCTATAATCAACTAAACTCTTACCCTGTCATTAACACGAGAATTACAGAGTCAGATCCCCTACAAATTCTATAGTTGAAAGTGAGATATTACTTAAGTAAGGACTTTGTAAACCTTAAGGTACTATCTATATAACAACTCATTAGTATTGCATTAATCTCCTTGAACCTTTCATTGAATTCAATAGACATTTATTAAGTGCCTATTATATGCTGAGAAGCAATGTGAAATTGTGACTAGTAAATTAGACCCATCTTGTACATAGATGACCTGGACAAGTCACCTGACTTTTCAGCATCCTAGAAAAAACTAACATTTGAAGAGGAAATGATGGGAGTCCTCTGTACCAATGAGTATTCAAGTCTAGTCCCTATCTCCTCCTGTGTGCTAGACACTAGGTTAAATGTTAGCTAAATACAAAAAATTAAAAAAAAAAAAAGAATGAAATAGTACTTGCCCTTGAGTAGCCTATCTTCTACTGGATCCTTTAACAAATTACTGTACCATTCTATTAATCAAATGACCATAATATTATAAATATGCATGTTTATAACAACTTGATCACTGGTCCCAAAGAATTTATGTAATCCCTAAAAGCACCTCATAGACAAGAGGTAGTGTCGGCTTTGGACTAATCAAAAATCCTGGCAATTTTTCCAAAATATCATCTTCTTTGAGGTTGTACCACAGATCCAACAATTACTGTCATGTGATTTGGGGGGACAGGAGATCACATAATAGAAACCCTAATCTGAAAAGTCAAAGCAATGGCACAGCATAAGAGTACAAGATTGGGAGTCAAATGTCTTGGATTCAAATTCCTTGTTATTCTACTTAGTTTTTGTATGACCTTGGTCAAGTCATTCATCTCACTCTCGGTTGTGTTTTTTTACTTGTAAAAAGAATCAATCTAGTTAACATGTACCATCAACTCCTTTCCAACTCTATATTTATGATTCTATGTGCTAAAAAAAGTCTTCTAGAAGAATACTTTCCTTTCTTAAAATAATTGATACAGCACACAGAGGAAATAAAGCCCAGAGTTCCATTTTTATTTAGTTTTTTGGTCTAGGGTTTTGGGGGAAAGTTCATAGGCTATATATATAGTCTGTATTTAACCTGGAACATGTAGGTATTTTCAACTCTTCTACTAAGAGCAATTGGAGATGAGAGTGAAAGCACTGAAATAGTTAATTCAAAAACATTTATTTAGCACCCTCTGTATACTCAACATTATGCTTGGTTTGGGGAGATGAAATACAAGAGTAGAAGGTGTGTCCCCATCCTAGAGGGAGATGGGGGAAGGTGACACAAGGAGGAGAAGGAGAAGTGAAATGAGGAACAGAAGATTCTAAAACCTGCACAAAAGAAGGGATGTAATGCAGAGTTGGGAAAGAAAGACCATTATTCAATTAGTTCCTGATCAACAAAGTTCTAGAATGGTCTAAATTCAAGAAGACAAAAAAAAGAAGGAAGGTCTGGGGAGGAGAGTAGAAGCTAAGACACTGCAGTTCTATTGCATTGTCTGAAGGTTTGCTAGGGTTAGTAAAATCTGATCTGGTGGTGAAGGGGGGGTCTGCTAGAAGTACAACCGCCACAATAGTTTCATAATGATATTTCAAAGCTTGGCCTCTAACAATTGAACCTGATCAGAGGAAGAAGAAAAATATGACTCATATAAAACTCATCTTGTTTCTTTGTTAGATTTGAAGACAGCAGAAGACTGTACCACAATTTATATGGTCCCTAGCCCAGGCTGACTGTAGAAAGGACATTTTTAGGATGCTCTGATTCTCTCCTTATTCCCTGGTCATCTATATCAGTATCTAGGGGCATAGAGAAATCTAACAAAGGTACTGCTTCTCATAAGGAAGAGTTTACCTTTCTTAAGCCTACTTGAAAAATGAGCAGTATTCAAGGACTGAGGGTCACCTACAAAGGCAAATGCTCAATTGGGAATTGGGGGGGAAAGCAGCAGTTGGATCATATCATTGACATAAGACAAGTACTTCATTTCTTACCCAGCAGTTACAAAAAGCCACTGTTATTAGCATGCTATAGAATGCAAGGACACACAGAGCTGCAACAACTGCCCAAAAGGGTTTGGGAGATTCAGAAGTTCCAGAGGGTGGACAGACCTTGTTCTCTGAAATAGAGAGAAAACAAAACGGGTCAGAATCATCAAGGAGGTGCATTTGAATTCATTCTCTGCTTTCACAACATCACAGCAGGAAGGATGCAGTGAAACAGCAACACCCTAAGGCTCCCAGATAACTGCTACAGAGCGTGTGAGCATACTCTTCGGTATCAGGTATTAGTCATTGCTAGAACTCAGGATGAAATTGGTTGTGTGACCTAAGAAAAGAGCTCTCCACAAATTAAATTATCTCAGAGCTTGACAGAATCTCACACACTTCATTGTAATTTGGAATCCTTCTCCCTAAAGTATCCTAAGCAGCATTAATATTATGAGTTTTTCATGTCAGAACACTATGTAATAATAGAAAGTGCTACCTCTATGATGACTAAGCCAAGTGATGTTGCTGGGTCACAGTTTCCTCACCTGAAAAATTTAGAGGAAGAGACTAGATAATGGTAAAGTCCCCTCCCAACTGAACATTCTTTGATTCTGTAAAAAGAATTTCAGGTAGTCTGAAAGAATGAATGCAATTTTGGTAGATCATAGGGTCATCTTAGAAAGATCATCTAGACTAACCTTTCCTTAAAACATGAATGCCTCCTATCCCAAGAGGGTCTGATTATCCAGAGTCCACTTGAAGTTCAATGATAAGTAATTCATTTTGAGTTAAGCCTTTCCAGGCAACCTTGCCTAAAAATGCTATTCTGAAATATTGTTGTTCAATTGTTCAGTCATGTCCAACTCTTTGTGACCCCATGGACCATGGTTTCCATGTGATTTTCTTGGAAAAGATATTGGAATCTTTTGTCATTTTCTTCTCCAAATCTGAAATATCTCATGGAAATGAGCATAATCTTCTGCTCTATCACCTATTCACCATGTAATCTTGTCAACTTTTTTACTTTTAACTAAACCTTAGATCCTCTCTTAAAATTGAAAGGCTCTAAAATGTTTACTATAGAAATAATATAAAGTGAACACAATGTTTCTTCTCTGAGTGGAATGAATTTGAAAAATTTTAAGTTTCTATTTAGTCCTTTTCATATTTTATTTTTAATTTTGTATTTTATTCTATCACTAGCTTAGAGGTAAACATTAAGAACTTCTAAAATAGGGGAGGAGGCATATCATCCATGATGGTGTCTATACTCATTATTTTCTAGCATGTTATTAATTCATTGTAATCAAATTCCAGAACAACATCATAAAACTCCTACTGATATGCCATATGATTAATGGGCCAAGATGTTGTTTCCTATTACAGTAACTGCCCCTTGTAATATTGTGCCATCTAATCCCATATTTTCTCAAAACCAATTAATGGTGTTAGGGTATGATTTCACATGTAATAACCAAACATTTTTTCCCTTAAACTTAATTTAATCATAGCATGCTTTATGTGTAACAAGGCAGTAATATGAAAATGTTGTTTAAAACTGCAATAGGACTCAACAAATAAAATACTTGCACATTATTTTATTGTATTTTGGATTTTTTTTTGATGACCAAAATAACACTACCAAATAAAGCTAACGAAGTCTCCTTGTCCATGTCATTATCTTTTTCTGGCAACATATCATCATTGACAGAGGAGAGAGAAAGCTAAAATTTAAATATTGCCTACAGGTACAATAATGAGAAATAGCAACATATGATATTGATTTTTCTTAATTAGAACTCTGAAAAGAAGGGGTCTGCATCTTTAAAAATGCCTGGCAAGTAATCATAGCTCACATTTATTTAACACTAAAAGGTTCATAGTTCAAATTCCACACAAACTTTTTACAAATGGGAAATTGAGGCTCAATAGAATTAATTTGCCTAATAATCATATGGTTAACAAATGTCAGAACCAGAATTCGAATCTGTCTCCTGATTCCAAGTCCTTTGTTTTTTCAGAATCTAAAGACTCAGTAACTATGATTTGTTTTATTCCTGTCAAGAAACCAGTTTCTAGCAATCACACAATCCATTAGTTTCATTTTACAGATGAAGCAACTGAGATGCAAAGAGACTAAGTGTTTTCTCCAATATCACATGGCTTGTTATCAGCCAAGCCAACAGTGGAATTTTAATGCAATGCTCCAATCAAACTATACCACCCTTTTGAGTAGACATTCCAATTAGACTCTGTCCTATTTAAAATGTCATTGAAACTTATAACATAGAGGCCCTAGAGAACATCTAATTCCTTTATTTAATAATCAAGGAAACTGAAGCCCAGAATAATTGTACATTACTTGCAGAAGTCATACAATTGGTTTTTAGGAGCTTGAACAGAGGTCTGTGGTCTATGGACCAGAGTTTTTCCCCACATCTTGACAGAAGGTATTTTTGCAAAAGAGGCTGACTCAGGAAGGTTAAGGGCCCAGGTCAATGAAGTAAACACAAATGGAAGTCATTCTTCCTTCCACCCAGTTCTTCCTTCAAACAGCACATACCTTTGAGGATACTGAAGCTGTCATAAGAATACTTACTGAATTACACTTTCAGAGCTATTATTATACCTGTCACAAAGATGATGGTTCCGTTGCTATTTTCATTGGAGAGATATGGAGGAGGATACAAGAATTCAATTTTACAGAAGTAAATATCCGTTTGGTTGCCACTCATATTCCAGAGTTGGAACTTCACTGTTTTGTTTTCAAAATCCACACGGCAGCTGAAATTCTTGGTTGAGGAAACCGAAAGATTAAGGGTTCCATTTACATACATGCTACAAACTTCAAGGGTTTCATTTATTCCCTTTAGGAGTGAAGCTCGAAATTCAGTTGGAGTTTTATCATAGGTGTAGTGACAGGCAAGGGTTACCGCTTCATGATTATTGGCAATAAGCCAAAGTGGTTGTTTGACCAAAATCTTGTCTGGGGAGAAAAAAAATAGCATTTCATTAATGCAGGATGAGAAAATTGAAAGTTTGGGCTTCTGAAATGAAATTTATTCTGCACAAAATAAATAGAACTTTAATAGGGATGACTTTGTTTTGTTAGTTGGGGTAAGTCTAGAATGCTTTGTCATTATTAGGGATGCTGAAGGCTAATAGACTTAGTCACTTTCTGCTTTTGAGTTGAATGTTGGGGAATGCTTCCACTCTGAAACCAGGATCTGACTTATGTTATGTTGGGTTCGATCAATATGGTCCTTAATGCTGAAGTTTTGAATCTGGTTGGGATTCCTGTTATGTTTACATGAAGCTAAAAACTGCTAAAGGGGTGGCTGGTTGCTGATTGTTTTAACCTGACTTTGAAAGTGTGGACCAATATAATTATTCTTCAACTGGAAATCTGATAGATAGACATAAAGGAATTTAAACATATTTTAAGATATTTGGCATTTTATTCATTAGTTATCCTTAAATAAGGGTAAGGGGATTTAAAAAGTAAATTTAAAAAGATTGGCTTAATTTTTTTTTTTGCACTATCCCTACTGCTGAGACTACGTTCCCTGAAAGAGGTAAGATTTTATCACCTCACAATTAGCTCATTTGTTTGCTTGTTTTTCATACAGACTTGTGATATCAATTAGGTGGTGTAGGGACAAGATAGAATGTTGGATATGTAGTCAGAGAGGCTTGAGTTCAAATCCTAACTGAAATACTTGCTAGCTGTGTAAGCTTGAGAAAGTCACTTAATCCTTCTTAGTCTCAGTTTTCATTTACTTCATAGAGGTGGTGTGAGGATCAAGCAAGATCATATCTGTAATGTGTTTCTTTAATCCTTAAATTACTCCCTAAAGCTATATATTATTACTCATAGGTATATAAAAATGCTAGTGAAGAAATATCCTCTACCAAGGCATGTCAGCCCCTCTCTGCTCTTCAAGTTATGATATCAGAGTTGCCAGGAATTGAGGGATGAAGTGACTTGCTCACTGGAGGTAGACCTTGAACTCAGATCTTCCTGATTCTGAGAATTGGAGCTATAAAGTCAAAAGGATTTTGTTCTGTGGCACAGTTTCCTCTCCCTAAAGAGATGCAGTCACTAAACACAGAGTATGTTTCTTTTTTGCTACTTTCCTATCTCTCTCTTCCTAAGATGCAGAAAGATTCTGTAAGTCTGCATGCAAGCCACTGATACAGCATAGTAGAAAACAAACCTATGTAAAGAATTTCATTGTGGAACATTGCTCATGAGTTATACAATCTTATAGATTTCCATCCTTAACAAAATACCCTTACTCACTGGCAGACTCTAGAGTTAAGGCTAGGTGTGTGAAGATGTAGACTATACTAACATGACCTGGGCAGGAAAACTATTTATCAGAGAGTCTCTGTTCTTGGTATGTTGTCACATCCTTAGTGGAGGTGGATGGAATTAGTTGATAACTTTCATTAAGTCTTTAAGGGCTAAGTCCTAGAGTTCACTAATTTCTAACAAAAACCACCCTTCCTAGCACCTGTAACTTTGTTTTTCTGAGATTAAATAACAGAACTATTTTCTAAAAGGGGAATGGGGAGGGCACCTACAATAGAGTAGATGGATAGAGTGCCAAGCCCAGAGTCAGGAAGTTCAAATCTGTCCTCAGACATTTACTAGCTGTGTGACTCTGGACAAGTCATTTAACACTGTTTAACTCAGTTTCCTCATCTGCAAAATGATCTGGAGAAGGAAATGACAATCCACTCTAATATCTTTGCCAAGAAAATCCCTAACAAAAAAGAAAGAAAATTCTTAATGGGATCACAAAGAATTGGACAAGACTAAAAAATGACTAAAACAATATTAAAAAATTTTAAAGCTCTTAAAAATCTCTAGAACTCTATCTAGAAATTCACTTTGCCACTGAAACAAGGGATCTAAGAAAGGACACTAAGAGATCATCTGATCCTTATCCAAAAACGTGTGCAACATATAACACCAGTGGACCTCCCACCTCCACAAAGGCATATCTTCATCTGGCTTCATTTGAGTCTTCCTTGATCTTTATAATTTTTTTTACATTTACTTTGGATTCTTTAGTGTTCTTTCCACTTACATTGTTATAGTTGCTATGTATATATATATATATATATATATATATATACATATATATATATATAGTTTTCCTTATTCTGCTTACTTTATTCTGCATCAGTTCATATAGCTGTTCTCAAGCTTCTCTATATTCATCACAATATATCATTTCTTACAGCACAGCAATATTTCATTCCATTCACGTACCACAATTTGTTTAGCCATTCCCCAATTGATGGGCATGTACTTGCTTTCCAATACTTAGCTATCATATAAAAGTGCTGCTGTAAATATTTTGGAGTATATGAGGACTTTCTTCTAATCAGTTATTTCCTTGAGGTATAAATTCAGTAATGGAGTCTTTGGTTCAAAGGCTATTGGCTCTATTTTTAATAGAAATATTGATGAAGAAATTCCTCAGTCTTTTCAAAAGTTTCATGACCATCATCACTGAAATGTTCCAGATCATCCACAAGTTCTGGGAAGATCTGGATCTTTTTGCTCTTGTGGCTACATTTATATTGTATCAGCTTAACCACTGAGCCCATTGATTTGAGGGATGGTTAATTAAATTATGGATGAAAGTAATGAAATATTATCACACCATAAGAATTATACATGTGAAGAATAAAGGAGAATTTGGAATACTTAGTTTAACTGATACAAAAGATTTAAGAAGAAGCAGGAAAATTATAAATCAATAACTACAAGGTAAATGGGAAGGGGAAGAACACCAAACTGAAATAGAACAGTGTTTAATCATTATTATTACTCAGTCAAGTAATATAATGGCTAGAGGGTTGGACTTGAAGTCATGAAGACATGAATTCATAACCTGTCTCATTTATTTATTAGTTGTGTTACACTACACAACCTCAGTCTCTTTCTTATTAAAATGAAGATAATAATAGCATCCACCTCTTAAGTCTCTAGTGAGGAACAAATGAGATAAGTAAAATGTTTCGCAAGCATTCAAGTATTTTATAACTACCGATTCATATTTTAGTTAATATTAATGAACAAGAGAGCTATGAGCACATCTCTCTTCCTTCATTCCAAAACTTGGAGTTAAGAAGCAACATGCTGTCTTATAAACCTTGCTTAAATGCTTTTATTTCCCCCCTTTTTTAATTTCTTGTTCTAGGAGATGAATATCTTGGTGAAGAGAAGAGGAGGGATATATTAAGAAATCAAAATGATGTAAAAATAAAAAGTGCCAGTAAAAATTAAATTTAAAAAAAATATTGAAACAGAGAACAAGTCAGTTGACCAGTTGACTGGAATACTTCCAAAGAGCCAATTTGACTAATGTTTTAATTTCCTATTTAACCCACTATGCTATTGTTGTTTATAAAATTAATTGATCAGTTGTTATCATGTAAAAACATTCTAAAAGTCAGAATCCCTAAGATAATAGAATTTTAAGGGGTTTTTTCTTTAAAAAAAGATCCATTCTAAATATTACAAAAGTGAGGCCAAAAGAATTGTTTTAAGGGTTTATAATGAAACAATATGACAAGGTTAGCTGATCCAAAATTGGTTGATAAGGTGCCATAATTAATTGGAACCAACTCTCCTAAAAGAGAGCTAAGTCCTTGGGAGATCAAAACAGAACAGGTTTAATTGTTGTAGATGAGTCTTGCAAAGCAATTCATAACTCTATAGGATCTGATAAAGAATCCTTTCTCATCACAGATTTTTATAAACATCAAATAGCTTTTCAAATAGCTTTGACTTGAATTTCAGAAAAAAAATGTTTTGTTTTGTCATAACATACTTTTTTGACTGCTTGCATAAAAAGAGAAGGGTTGAAAATTAATTTTTCCTTCCTATATTTTACCATTGAAAAACCAGGCAAAATCCAGACTTTTGTGTTTTTTAGGAGTGGTGAAGTGGTGCCTAGGTGGAATGATTGAATGGAGCTAAAATTTCAATTTCTATTCATTCCTTTTGGGATAAATCCCAAACTTCTAAGCCTGATACATAAGAATTTCCAGTTTGACTTTTTCAAACTAAGTCTTTTCCAATTCCTTGCAAGTACTCCCTACTTTATCAAAAATATCTATGTACCACAACACAAACATACTATGAGCTACATGCTTTTGTTTATACTGTTACTTCACATGAAATATTGTCCCCTTTCATCCTTTCCAATTCAAATTTAATCCATTTATTCAGTAACTCATTCAACAAATATTTATCAAACAGTATATATAAGACACATTGATATACAAAACAATAATGAGAGTACCTGAATTCAAGGCACCTATATTCCATCAGGGAAATCATCTTGGATGAAATATGGCAAATGTAAAATAAATAAAAAGTAATTTGGGGGAAAGAGAGCACTAATAACTGAGGGAATAAAGAAATACCCTTCAGCTGAGCCTTAGAGAGTCTAAGAGATGGAGGTGGAGAGTACATTCCAAGCATAAATACAAAGATGAAAGCTACCATGTTATACATACAGCAAAACAGATAGTTTGTCTAAAGCAAAGGGCAAATGAAAGAAAGTAATGTTTAAGAAACCTGAAGCTAGAGCCATTGTGAAAGGTGGTGGGAGTTTCTTAATGTCAAAGAGAGAACATTGCATGTCTTTTTTCAGTCAGCAGGGAGCTATAGGAACTTTTTGAAGAGGCAAATAACATGATCAGAGAGGGGAGAAAATGGAGGGTGGAGATTAATTAGGTGGCTATTATAATAGACCAAATGAAAAGTGATTGGGACCTGAAACACCATTATACAATGTGAATGATGAGGAGGTGATAGATGAGGAATGAGGATAAGGAAAAAGGGGAAGAAAGAAAGGAGTAGGAAAGTGTTGGGGAGAGAGAGAGAGAGAGAGAGAGAGAGAGAGAGAGAGAGAGAGAGAGAGAGAGAACCAACTGCTCAATTTTTATTTTACTTCTGTTTTCTCTGCCAAGAAGAATACTCATTTCATTGAAAATGATAGAACAAAAATTACTGATTACTGATGGGAAATTAGTTATCTTGGTTATCAAAATAAGGAAAGAGGTCTTAAGAGAGCACTTACATCCACTCTTAATGAAAGATACCTTGTCTGGATGAACTACATACATCCTTGAGTAGTCAAAGAACTCATAGATGTGACTGTTGATCCCTCTTAGTGGTAATCGAAAGAACATGGGGAATGGGAGACATATTATAAGACAAAAGAAGGACCAGATCCCATTTTTTAGGGAAGACATAATAGAACAGAGTGTGCAAACCTTATACCAGAGCGATTGATTCTAATTCTTAGAAAATTCCAGAATGGATCATTAAAGAGGTTGATGAACAATTCCAAAAAGAAGTCATGATTTGAGAGAGCCTGTGAAGTTTCATCAAGAAGAGTTAATGCCAAACTAACCTTTTTCCCTTTTCTTTCATAGTTAAATAGTTGGCACTTAATAAACACTATCCTCCTCCTCTTGATTAGAACTGTCCAAAAGTACTGCCCCAAGAGATGATGGGTTCTCCCTTCTTAGTCTTTAAGCAATAGATTGTTTTCTTGTTGGACCTGATGGCCATGGAGATCTCTTTCAATTTTCAAATTCTATGATTTGGGGATTATTTTTCATATGCCCTCTGTTGTTCATATATGAATCTTAGATTGCATGGATTCCAGGAATCCATGATACTTCAAATAAAAATAGAATTGTTTACCTTTCCTATTCAGTCAATTTCTCTGTTTTCCCCTTTAATTCTGGAAATGGAAAGCATCACTTCTCAGATTAATCTCAACCCTCCTCCTCTTTAAGTGTCTTCTCCATCTGATTCATTGTTTCCCAGAAGGGAAGGCAGAAGTATATCTCTGTGATATTAAATCAGTCTATTACCGAGAGAAAAAATTCAGCCAACCAACCAATTTTTAAAATCTAGTTGATGTCAAATGATTGGCTTGCCTGAAGTTTCTCCTTCTGACTTATATCACTGATTATTGAAGTGCTATATGTAGCATTTTGTTTTTAAATAGAAACTGAACCAAGGTATGGTGAGAGATAGAAACTCTTTTCCTTCAAACTTCTGTTTGACTGCAAAAGTAAGAAAGATGAAAAACTACTTCTCAGCTACTTACCAACTAGCTAATGAGAACTTAGATGTTTGCCACAAATAATCAGTAAGTCTATAGTTTATCTTCAAGAAAATTAAGTCTATTCTCCCATGAGGAAATTACTCACTTGAGAACATGAGAATTCATTACTAACTCCCATGCCTACTATCAAGTCCAGCCACACTCATGAGCAGAATAGACACCTCTTATATGGTACAATTAAGGGAAATAAAGGAAAGGGTCCCTACCCCAAAACGGTATCTCTCCTCAAACAGTTGATGCTTGAAATATCTCTAGAGCACAAAAGGTTTAAACTATAGATATGTCTTGGGAGGGTAGTATATTACATAAATTGGTAAAATGATCACAGAAGGGTCACAGATCAAAAACTGGAAAGGACCTCAGGGGTCACTAGTCTAAGCCCTTTATTTTATAAATGACAAATCTGGGATTCAGAGAATTTAAGTAACTAGCCCAGTCTCTCAAAGCTATCAAGTGGAGAAGTCAAGATTTGAGAGCAGGTCCAAAGCATTGATGTTCAACACACTTCCTTCTGTGCCACTCTTATAACAAATACTTTTAGTTTACAAACCACTTTATAGTCATTATTTCATTCCAACCCTGTGAGGTAGGCAGGAAAAAATGTTATTATCTTTTACTGTATAGGCAAGTCCAGAGTGATGACTGAACATGCCTAAAACTACATGGCTAATTTATGTCAGAAATAGTAATAGAAACTCCAAGTTCTGAGTCCTAATGCAGGGATTTTTCTATGGCAAAGATATTTCAAGTCTTATATCAGATCTAAATAATTGACAAGTAGTTTCTTTCTAAAGATTCTGATAGGTAGCAGGACCAGAAGTACCTGAAAGTAGAAAGAATGGAAGAATCCTCCAGAGAAATAAAAGGTAAAAGAGAGCCAGGTGTTTGGGGTTTGGATTTTAATTCACTCTTTTACCAAGGACTAACCCTGCATAGACTCAAAGAATCAAGATATTTGAACTTGAAGAGAATTTTTGAACTAATTCATCTAGCCCATTCCTTCCTTTTACAAATAAGGATATTGAGATACAGAGAAACAAAGTATCTGGTCCAAGAATACATATTTGCTTAGTAAAAGAGACAGAGCTACTTCCTCCATTTTATTATTTTACTATCTAGAGGAAATTATTTTAAGTCATGCCTGAACAAGAGAGCTATTTCTAAAGACAAGTTGCCCACAATGTGGTTTTGTCTACTCAATGAGGTTAGCTCATATAGTGGTCTTATTAGATAAATCTGAGTTCCTTAATGTAGAGATTTTTTTTGACCCAAAAGACATTTCCCTTCTGGAACAAGGTATCCATATAAAAATTATTTCACATGCACAAGTAATTTGTCTTATTATTCAACTTTAACTTAGTCAAGATAAGAATTATGAGTGTAAACTATTGTGATTGACTCCTCTTTCCAGTCTGTGCCCTTACAATATCTCCTCAAAAAAGTTACCAAGCTGATATTCATATATCATAGACATGATGATGTCTTCTTAAAAACTTTTATGGATCTCTGATGCCTCTAGATTAAAATTAAAATTCTCAGATTGTCTTTGAAAGTCTTTCACCATCTAGATTTAGGTCATCTTTTCATAAAGCTCTTCCAAATGCATTCTACATCTTGATCAAACAGGTCTACTTGTTCCTGGTACATAGCATTATATCTGTAACCTCTGAGCTCCTGTACATCCTGTTTCTCATTTTGAAATATTCTCCCTCCTCATTCCTATCTCTTGGAATCTCTATCTCCATTCTAGACTCAACTCCACTCTTCTCCTCCTTCTCCCCCACCCCACCACTCAATTTTCCTTTGGTTCCCAAATTTTTTAAAAACCACTTTTGGAGACTTGCTTTCTCTTGCCTTCTCTTCTTCCTCCTGCCCCACCCCGACCTTACCCTAGTGTCAGAGATGGAATTCCAACCTTCTCACTCAATCTAGCAAAGTTCTAAAGTCCTGCCCAAAATGCAAGTTACTGCCCTTACACATTTCTTTGATAATAATACTCATCTGTATACTCCTGTTTCCAGAGAAGCAGAAAAGCTCCTAATACAGGATTGTTCATATACTAAATGTTCAATAAATGCTTTAAATTGAATTGAATTGTCAACTTAGTTATTAGTTGTCCATATAAAGCCACTTTTCAATCAAAGATTTCCCAAACCAATCTATTAAAGATTGGAGTAGAAAGTGTAATAATAATCATAATCATAATAATCATAATCATAATGTTTTGTCCTCCATTTTTGAAGAAGACATCAATATTAAGAAGATGATACCATGACAAGCATGTGAACTGGGTTTGAGTGAGGGGGTGCTGTGCTAAGTCACCAACCTCATTTTCTCCTCCAGAGTCATCAGCGTCTAGTGGCCAGATATGAATCAGGGTAACTGGAAATGGTCAGTAAAAGCTGATAAAATGTTAAATTATACCTGGACACTTACATGCCTGGAAGTCCTTACATGCCTTACAATCCATAGAAGCATGGACTGTATACCCCATAAGGTTTTTGAAACAAAGTGTATTAGTCCCTAAGCATAGGTCCACTGCATAAGTAATTCTGTGGTTTTGATTATATAAAATGAAATTAGAGATCATCAAGAAGAATTCAATAAGCATGCAGAAAGAAAATTTAATATGACTTTAGAAAGGAATCAATACACATTAGGTTCAGATCATTTATACTGATATCAATTCTCTCTGACTTTATAAATTAAAATTACTTTTATTCAAAATTAAATATATTATATGAGAAACAGAAGAAAACAAAAGCTTTCTCTTCTCATAAGTTGCTCACACATGGGTATAAAAATATTAGAGTCTATCATAGACATAAACCTTCCTTCCTCTTGACCTCAGTTAAAGCTTAATTACATTATTGTAATCTCCTCAGTTCATTTATGCCTTTCTCCCATGATACTCTTTAACAATACTTTTCAGCATTCGTGTGAGGCTCAGTCATTCCAGAGAACAAACAGGCATTTTGTCCATTAACTTTGAGGAAGAATTTCATGCTCTTTGTCTTTAGGGGTTGAGCAAGGGAAGCACAAGTGACTTGTCTTATCCAGACATTTGCTCTAGAGTTCAGCATTATGAGGATTTGCCCAATCTTCTATGTAAAGCTCTGCCCTGAATCCATTAGCAGTCACCATTAAAGCACTTGGGCATCTTCTGAGTTTTAGAGACCAGGAAGAGTAATGTGTACCACCCATAATCTGAACTGCCACCCAGACTCATCTGGTTTCCCTAAAGTCATCTACCTTGAATTGTCTTTTTTTACAAGAAACACTTGTCCTAAAAAATATTTAATATATTTATAGATATAGATAGATGGATGGAGGGATGAATAGATAGATAGACAGACAGACAGACAAATAGAAAGAGACAGAGAGATAATATAGAGAGAGGGGAAAGGGAGGCAGGGAGGGAGGTAGGGAAGGATAGTTAGACAGACTGATAGATGAGAGAAAGAGAGAGAGAGAGAGAGAGATGCCTGATGGCCCAAGATAATTAAGTAACCCTGCTCTCTTCCCTCTTATTACACATACTTTTGGATAATTTCTTTTCTCACATTCTGCTAGAGGATTCTTGAAGATGAAAATTTTTTCAGATTTACTTACTTTATATGTATATAAAATAATATTTTGTCTGAAAACCCATTATACCATCAATAGCAACAACAACAAAAATAGCCATTAATTGAGGACCTTTTTGTGCAGGGTGCTATCAAAATTCCTGCAACTCAAATCACTCCTCTTCTAGATTGTCATTTGATGCAACTTAAGTATACAATACAATGTATTTTTCCTTTCTTGCTTATATACTTTGGCAATAGTAATAATAATTGTGGTTGTTATTATTATAGCAGGGAGAGTAGCTAGCATTTATAAAATATTTCATGGCTTGATTTGCAAACTGCTGTAAAGGTGTAATATAATATATATATATATATATATATATATATATATATATATATTATATATATATATATATATATATACACACACACACTGAGGCTCAAATAGACTTAAACCTATTTTTATCCTTCCAGACTCCATTTAAGCAATCCCCCCCCCATTTGAAATATAAGCTCTTAAGGGAAGGGACCGTTTTTCTTTTTGCTTCCTTGGCATTTGGGGAAATGGAATTGTTGACCAAACAAATCTCTCCCATCCTAGATTTGAGCAGTTAACACCTTTCCCACTATTGACACATTCATGGGCACATAGTAAGTGCTTTTTGACTTGACTTGACCTGACCCTCATTCAATTCAAGGCACCAACAATGTTCAATAGCATTGTTTTGGCAGTACAAAGATGAAACAAAAAAATGTGCTCATGAAATTTATATTCTACAAGTGAAATGCAATAATTATACATTAATGAGGAAATATAATTTGAGGAAGGAGAGGGCACATTATAAAACCAGATGCTGGAAAAACACTTTGTAAACATCAAAGCCCAATTCATATGACATTGGGCAAATAATTTTTCTACTTTGGGCCTCAATTTTCTCAACTGTAAATAAAGGGGATGAATTAGATGACTTTTAAGTTCTTTTTCCATTTCTAAATCTATGATAAATGTGAGCTGTTGATACCAAAGTAATTAAAGTCTGGAAGTTCAGAGGCACCATAATAATTGTTTATCCTTTTACTTGTCAAGTCATTGAGAAAATACAACTATCTAAGGCTGACGTGAAAAAAGAAATGCAGCTACACTTAATGTAATTTCAAATAATAATATTAAGAGATGCTGTGGCATAGTGGAAAGAGTACTTGAATTGGACCTGGGTGAAAATTCTAGCTTTGCTGTTTTCTACCTGTATGACTTTGGGCAAGTCACTTAATCTCTATGGGTCTCTTAACCTTTATCTGCTAAATATGGAGCTGGGACTAGATGGTTTATAAGGAATCTTACAGTTTCAAATGCATGATCCAGTGATTGGCTTAGCTTCCATGTCATTGTGCTCATTTATTTTTACAATGTGTGTGTGTCTTTATTTATGTATTTATGTATGTGTGTATATGTATAGATATAGATATCTATATATCGATATATAAAATAATCCTATGATCCTTTGTCTACTCCCAAATAAATATTGTCCTAAGATCTTATTCTGAGAGCCCCATTCCAAGACAGACCCTCCCTCTCCATGCTTATACATTTGGTTGCAAAGTTTAAAATACCTATTAAACATGTATGTTAACTAATTTTCCATTGTTAAGACAAATTTCCAGGGGCTAACACAAGTTAGTCTAATATTATTTGTTCCTTATTAGGGTAAACTCTGGAAGTTAACAAATATAGCTTAATTCTTATTTGGGGACAAAAACTCATTATATTTGTCTATAGATCTGTATGTTTGTATGTGCATGCATACCTGCATGTGTGTATATATGTAAATATATCTGTAGTTATATGAAATATAGGTTTTAGTGGGCTACAAAGTCAATGAACCAACACTGTGATATAGCAGCCAAAAAACTAATATAATCTTAGTCTACATTAATAGATACTTACTATTCAAAACAAAAAAAGTGATATTCCCACTTACTCTTCCCTTGACTTACTACATGTCAAGTATTGCAGTCTTTCCCTAAGTTCTTCCTTTCTTTAACACCCAGTGCTTTCCTCCTTCTCTTTCCAGCTCCCTCTAGTTTCCTGTTTTCCCACTCTAAAATGTAAGCTTCTTGAAGTCAGGGGGAATTTTCCTTTTTTGCTTGTCTTTGTATTCACATTATTTAGCAAGTGTTGAATCTGTGTTTGTAATGTTGCTCAATTGTATCTTATTTTTTGTGATCTCCCCCACCTTGGGGCTTTCTTGAAAAAAAAATACTGGAATGGCTTCCCATTCCCTCTCTAGTTCATATTTCAAATGAGGAAACTGAGGCAAATAGGGATAAGAGACTCAGTCACGGTCAGAGAGCTGGTAAATGTCTGAGGTCAGATTTGAACTCAGAAAGATTGATCTTCCTGATTCCAGATCTAGCCTGCTTTTTACTACACCATCTACCTACCTTTATGTTTGTTTTCCTGCCTCAAAGAAATACTGAGAAAACAGAAGCAGTAAGATGTGGCTAATTGGTTACATAGGACAAGAGGAAATGAGGCATAGAAGATAAGCTGCAATTATAAACCAGGCGATTGGAAGAACTGGGGTGCCTCCAGTAGAATGGGTTTTGGGGAGATGACGCTTCTGTTGTGGATGTGTTGAGTTTCAGTGCCTCCCAGTCATAAATAACAGAACCAAAATTTGAACTTCTTCTCATAATAAGTCTGATATCATTAGAATTATTATAAACTTAACTCGTGTCCTTTTAATATTTCTATTGTAAAAGATAATTACTTGCTACTTTAAATGAAGACTTGCACCAAAAATTATGATAAAGTGTTTGGTGAGGCAGGACAACTGCAACTTAATCCAAGAGCAAGGGCCTCAGGAAAACAAAAATAAACATTTTGTCTTTGTCCCTGGCGCCCCTCCATCATCATCCTCCATCCCCAGCTGTCTATTCTATGTTCCATTACCCCTTATTCTCAGCTATTAAAATTTCTCCTAAAATATAAATTAATAAAAAGTGTATATATATATATATATATATATATGTTATCCTCCCAAGTATATTGAAACCTAAAAAGCCTTCCAGCCTTGAACTAAATTAAATTTAATAGAATTAATATCTATTTATGTTATTCAAGCATATATTAATTGATAATAAATTAATAATGATGATAATAAATTTTAAAAGGCATAAGTTCAAGCAATAAATTGTTGTTGACAATAGATAAATAAGCATATGTTCCATGAGTAAATTTGTTAACTGATGTTACCTCTTTTTGGATATTGGCCTAAGTGTTGGTCTTGACTCATCCAAATATCTGGCACAAGTAAACAGAAATACTCCCATATAGGGTAATGCTTATTCTTACTTAAAAAAGGTATACCTCTTCCAAATTATCATAAGTAACATAGAAGTTAAACATTTCAAGAAATAAAAGAATTGTTTCCACATTCCACTTAGCATCTGCTTGGTTTCAATCCCATGGAACAAGAAAACCCTGGTGCTGGGTACCCCTCCCCTTTTATGTATTGACTCCTTTCTTGAGGGTAAGGTCTGACTTTCTTTTATTTATTGTATCCCAAGGACTTAGCACAATGCCTGATACATAAATGTTTATTGGATTGTATTCATTAGTCCTGCCCAGCAAACATCAATTCAGGAGATTAAAGAAATTAATAAATATCCAAGCCTCAAAAGATTGGACACTCTCTGAGAACAGGGACCATTTCATTTTTCTTTTTGTATCCTCAGGACCTAGCACAGTGGCCAGGACATATCAGATACTTAATAAATACTTTTTGAATTTCATCAAGCTTCCAAATTAAAGAAAAGAATTATTTCTTGACATCTATCCTAAATTTTTTTATTCATTCAACAAGTCCACAACATATAATGTGCAAGGAAATTTACTGAGAGATGTGAAAATATAAATGGGACTGTCTGTGTCTTCAACAAATTCACAAGCTAGAGGGGAGATAAGATGTGCACATGAATAACTTCAGTATAAAACATTACAAGTAACCTAGAAATTCAGAGGAAGAATGGATCTGTCCTAGACAGACTATCAGGAAAGGTTTTATGGAGGATTCAAAAAGAAAAATGAAATTACCCCTGCTCTCAAAGAGCTTCCAATATAGTGATACTTGAATAGTTATTAATTTCTTTAATCTCCTGAATTAATGTTTGCTGGGTAGGTCCAATGATATCTCAGCTAAAGCTCAGGTAAATATCATAGGGGAATAGTCATTCCAAATGGAGGGGAAAACATTATAAAGACAAAAAAATGAGAAAGTAGGGGTCCTATAGATTCTACAGAATTTAGAGGATACTGAAATGCTAGGCAAAACATTCTGGACTGTATTTAATAGGGTGTCACAAGACAAGGAAGCCTTTAAAAAAAACAGGAAAAATAACATGATCAAAGAGTTACTTTGGGAAGATTCATTTGCTAATAGTGTACAAAAATGAATGGAAGGTAGTTATGAGATAGCTACATGCAGGGAGACTATTTAGGAAGGTATTACAACAAGCCAGTCATGAGGTAATAATATCCTGATCTAGGATGGTCAAAGTAGGAATGGAAAGGAAGTAGTCATATTTTGAAACACTGAGGAGGTAGAATCAATAGAGCTTTCTTTGTGACTGAGTGAATATGAGTGAGGAAATTGAGTAAAGTGACAAAGATTCCAAGATCATATGAGTGGAGGGATGGCAGGAATGTCAACAGAAAAGGAAGAAGTTAGAAGGAACAGCAGATTTGCAATAGTCCGTTTTGAAAATAGACCCATAGAATTTTAGAGCTTGAAGGCATCCAGGTAGAATTTGAGGTCCTGGTCAGACATTTAGGTAGGAATATTCAATGGGCAAAAAAGGAGCTCAAAAAAAAGTTGGAGTGGAATTAGAGATTGGAGAATGGAAAGTTAATGTTTTGATGATCTGAATGTGAAATACCCACCATTCTCATTACTTTAGATCTATACTATTCAAACTATTGAAACATAATAACATGATGCAATGGTGTTGGCATTCTGACCAAATTTAACTTCATTCAAAATGTTAAACAAATCAAAACCAAGTGAACTGTGAATCAACTCTCTTAATTATCTGGTCTGCAATTTCCCTTAGGCCAGACAAGCAAATAAAGCAGAAAAATATGACAGAAATTATACTGATGTGTTCAAATATACTTCCTACCATGAATGTCATTTAACCTCCCTGGGTCTCAGTTTCCTCATCTGTGAAATGAGGACATGGCATTAGATGGACTTCCCTCCAAATTCAGAAGTATGATCAAATGATCCTATTAAATAGCCTCCAAAGAATGCACCTATCAAACTCCAAGGAACTCCTTTTAAAGGGTTCCTTAAAAACCTTCTATTCCTAAAAATTCTATTTCTGTTATAGTTTATACTCCAAAGAATAGACTCCCCAGGTCTAAATCCTGCCACATACAGGAATACATACATACATACACACACATACACACACACACATACACACACACACACACAGAAATTATGACAATTCATTCAACAGAGGCACTTCTAAGCTTTACTGTACATTTTGATGAAGCATATTTTGTGAATCTAATGCCCATGGCTTTTGATTTACTGTAATTAAGTTCTGCAAATTGATCTGTTGTGACCTGTTTCCTTAACCATAAAGCAGAATTTTTTTTTCTCATGCAACATACTTGCCCTCAGGTCAACCATAATAAGCTCCCTTAGCTCTCTTTGTCTTTACAACTCTCCCTTTCTTCTTCTCATGAGTCTCAGAGGAAGAACCTTTTCCCTACTCTAATGTCAATCCCCTCCATCTGTACCCTCCCTGACTACTCTCTCCTTTTTGAAACTTTTCTCTCTTGGTTTTGGTAATAATACCCTGTAATTATTATCCTCTTCCCTTTCCATCATTTCTTTTCTGTTTCCCTCACTTGTTTTTCTGTTTCCTCCTCCTTGGCTCCTCCCTGGATTATAGCTGTTTTTCAATGTTCAGTCTTCAGACTTAGCTTACCTCTCACATTCTCTCACATTTTTAATGTAATCCATGACTTCTGCAATTCCTTCTACCAATGACTTCCAAATCTACAATTGGTTCAGACCTTTAGGCCTAGATATCCATCTGTCAACATTTCCAATAGGATGTCTTTTCATCCCTTCAAACACTATATCTCCTTAGCAAGCTCATCAATTGTTCCTCCAACCTGTCCCTCTATAATTTTATCTTCTGAAAACCCTGAAGACATTTGTGATCCCTCCTTATCCTTCCCCCTCAATTCCTATTATATCTACCTTTGCAATAGCTCTTTAATTCATCCCTTTTCATTCCCATGTCAGCCATCTTAGTCCTAATCAACTTCACTCCTTCTACTATTGCTGCCTCTAGATGATTAGGGCTAAAATGCACACAGGAATAAAAAGGGTTTGAGTCTCAGCTCCCATACTTCCTGTATCTATGACAAAGCACTTAATTTTTTTCAACTTAACTTTCCTCATTTATAAATTAAAGAAAATAATAATTGAACTAAATACTACACAGGATTATTATAAAGAAAGTACTTTATGAATCTTAAAGTACAATATTCTTACTACTATTTCACATCTGGATTTCTATAGTGTTGACTAAGTAGTATCCCTGTATCCAATATGAGTCCATTCTATACTACATTGCCATAATTAATCTTCCTGAAGGACCAATGTGTCACATCCATGTTCAAAAACTTTCAGTGGGTTCCCATTGATTACAGATTAAAGTCTGACTTTAAAGTCAGTGTTCTATAAATAACCAATCATGTCCAAAAACTCACCAACATAAACTCACCATTCCATTTTCTACTCCTACCAGATTGACTCCTCCCTATGGCAAAAGGATATTGGCCTCATTCTCCCTTTCATTCTTATGCTCATACTGTTTCTAGACATCCCTCCTTGATGACTACTTAAATCCTATGTCAAGATTCAGTGGAGCACATTCAGGCCAGAACACCCTGATTCATGTTCATCTCTCTTTAAACTGCTAAGGCAGAGCCATGGACTTTGATTTGCAATCATGTAACTTTTAATGGTCTTCTAGCAGCTAGATAGTGCAATGAATAAAGTCCCCAGACTGAACTCTTTCTGCATTCAAATCTGGTCTCACTCACTAGCCTTGCAACACTGGGCAAGTGGCTAACCTCATTTGCCTAGGTTCCTCATCAGCAAATTAAGCTTAAGAATAAAATGGCAGATCATTCAAGTTTGAAAACATTTCAGTTGTTAACTCAATATATGCCTTATTATTAGCAATGAAATTGTAAGATCTTTGAGGAAAGCAACTATCACTTTGAGACAATATGACATTGCAAATAGAATGCCAGACTCAATTAGGTCCTGGATTTAGTCCTAGGCTTTGATAGCTGTGTCTCTATGGGTGAACAAACCACTCAGCCTCCCTAAGTCTCAGTTTTCTCATCTATCCAATGGGATAGTAAAACTATCAGCACATCACAAGGCTATTGTGGATCTCAAATAAGGAAATTTATATAGAGTGTTATTATTATTATGTTTTCTATTTCTTGTAGCAAAATGTTGAGTGAATAATAATTATTGTATATAATAATAAGTAATATGTATATAGTGCTTACTATAGTGCTAAGAGTTTTGTTCTCATTTGATCTTCACACTAGCCTTGGGAGATGGGTACTATTTTTTCCATTTTATAGATGAGCAAACAGGCAAACAGAGATTAAGTGATTTGCCCAAAGTCACACGGCTATTGCTAAATTTGAACTCAGATCTTTCTGACTCTAAGTTCAGCACTTTATCCACTGTATTATCTAGCTATGCTAAGTAGTCATAGGCAATGAATACTTTATTGAACAAAAATACAATTTTTTGAGGTCATGTCAACAATTAAAATAAAAAAATTGTGTAAATAAATTCATTAGTTCAGAGAAAAGAGAAATGGTTTTAACAGAAGATTTAGAAAGGAAGAGAGTGGTCATTAAGAGATAACAAGAGTTTATCAAAAACAAGTTTCCAGACCAACCTATTTCCTTTTTTACAATATTGCAAAGATGGTAAGTAAGGGAAATGTCCTAGACATTGTAAGCCTGTATTTTGTAAAGCTTTTGACATTGTTTGCCATGATGGATATTACCATGTGGAAATAATCATATTGAGACTTCCATAGGATTATAGATTTAGAGCTGAAAATTACCATGGAAGTCATTTTATAGATAAGGAACCCAAGGTACAGAGAGATTAAGGTTCTTACCCAGGATCACACAGTTATTAAATATATGACGTTGGGCTTGAACATGGGTCTTCCTGATTCCAAGCCACCTAACTTTCTTTTTTGGCCCCTTCTGTTGCTAGCACTCTCTTCTTTCTCAAATTACCTTTCATCTATTTATTTGTGTATGTGTTTTACTCACCAGTAGAATGTAAGCTCCCTGGAGCTAGAAACTATTTGTCTTTATAACCCCAGAGCATAGAACAGGACCTCTTAAACTAGGTACTTGATAAATATTTGTTGTATCATTCCTGCTGAGCTGGAAAGAAATGGAGAAATGTTTGCAGGATGATAAGTGGGGTTCAGAATCAGTTGAATGAACATAACTAAACACTAGTAATTATTAGATTAATGTCAAGAAAGACAGAACTCTTTAAGGGAATACTACTTAGAGGTTTGGTAGTCATTCACATTATATTCAATGTTTTAACCATTTTTTACAGTGTTTGAAGGAATTGATAGAATGTTTAACAAGTTTGCTGATGACATAAAGTTAATATATTAGATAAAAGAACCAGAATCCAAAAAACTTTCAACAGGCTAAAAGAATAAACCAAATCTAATAAACTTTTCAACTCTAAGTGTAAATTCCTACACTTGTGTTTGCAAAAAGTCAACTTTTTGAGTACAGTATGGAAGAGAGGTAACCAAATACTGTTTGTGTTTTTTTAAAAAAATGTTGGAGGGAGGACTTTTTAGCAGACTATAAATTCAATTTGAGTCAATAATATGACATGGCATCCAAAAAAAGCATTATCAAAAGATGAATAAAAAGAACATGGCACCCAAAATAAAGGAGTCCTGCTGGATTTTTCCATATCTGGAAAATTGTTTTGATTTCTGAATGCTATGCATTAAGAAGGTTGTAATGATTGTAGTGACAAAGTGTAAGGGGTCTAGAAATGAAAAAATAAGATGATTAGGAGATGTGGAAACCAAATCACAGAAGGAACAATTGAAGGAAATAGGAATGGCTTACCTGGAAAAGTTCTCCAGGTCATACTTAAGAGTAACATAATTATCCTCAAATATTTAAAGTTGTCACATGATGACCATTTTTGTATGACCCAAATGGCAAAATTTAGAGCCATGAGTGAAAGATTCAGAAAGATAGAATTTGGCTCAATGTGATGATGATGATGATGATGATGATGATGATGATGATGATAAATTCTGACAATTAGAACTATTCACACATAGAATGGCCTGTCTAATGTTGGAGGTCTTCAAGCAGAGGCTAAATGGTTGCTTCTCCAGAATCTAGTAGCAGGTATTGTATTATAGTAGGTTGTATTGAAGAACCCCTAATGATTTTCCCAGTCTATATGCCATGACTTTTTAATCTGAGTTTCATAAATGTCTTTGTTTTATCTAACAGCTGTATTTCAATATAAATGGCTCTCTTCATATTCCTATGTATACAATTTTATGCATTTAAATCTGAGAAGATTCCATAGTCTTCATCAAACTACCACAGGGATCTGTGACATAAAAACATGCTAAGAAACCTTGCTCTCTACTGAGCCTTGAAGGATATATAAGATTTGCATAAGCAGAAATGAGGATAGAGGGAATGACACATAATGGTCAATGCTAGAAAAGATGAATATAAGAGACTGGAAAAAAATATATGTGATCTAAACTATAGAATATCAAGATCAAAGGAGACTGGCTTGCCTAGAGTAGAAGGATTTTGTAGAAGGAGGAAAAATGAGATATCATTGGACAGGAAAGGATTACAGGAAATCATTACAACCTTAACATTTTTGGCATCATCAGGAAAATATTGAAATCACTTCCTTATTACTAGAATCATGGGGTTATACTACTGTACATATTACCCCAAAGAGGTCAATGACAGAAATAAAAGTTCTATATATAATAAAATATGCATAGTAAAAACTGTCATAGTAACCAATAACTGGAAATAAAATGGTTGCCAACCATTGAGGAATGACTAAGAAAAATGTAATGGAATGTAATTGAATCATTAAATTGACAAAAATTAGGAATTCAGATAATCATAGAAGACTTGCATGAAGTGATTCAGAGTAACAAAAATAGAACTCAGAAAATTAATATTATGACTACAACAATGTAAATGAAAACAATACTGAAAAAACTAATCCCAGATAAATTTCCATGAGTGACCTTTGTTGCATAGGCTACAAGTAAGGAATGCAACATGCATTTTTCAGGTTTGGTTGCTTATGCTGAACTTTTTTTCTTTGTCAGAGGTAGAGAAGGAGGCGAGGGCAGAATATATCAGAAAATTTCTGAAATGTAAAAATGACAGTGATAAAAAGTGATGGCAAAACAATAAAATAAAATTAGGAAGTCATACTAGATGATCACTAGAGTCCTTTCCATACTTGAAACTCTACGATTCTTTGGTCCTAAAATAAATACTTCTAGAAAAGGTTAGCTTTCATTTTTTTCCTTCTCCCCACTTCTTTTTCTCTTCCTCCTCATTTTTCTTCTTCCTTCTCTTCATTTTCCCCTTCCCCCAATAAACTTTTCTTCTTCCTTCTTTTCCTTCTTTGTTTTCATTTTCTCTTTGTTCCAATAAAAGAGAAAACCACGGAGGAATTTCCTTGATAGCAATGAACTTGGTGCTATACCCTTCACAATCCCTTCTAATTCTTAATCTGTGATCCAAAGGAACACAAGAACCAAGCCCAGAACCTTGAAAGGAAGTTCTACAATTAAGTCAACAGTGAGGTGAAGAAGCGTTGGAAACCAGAGGATCCTATTTGTCCTTCATCGATCATTTTCTAACTTTGGAGAGTAACCAAAATAAAGGGTGACTGGAATCTTTGGAGAAACAGTAGCTTTCTCTGCTACCACTCTTTCCTCTTATATTATGTGGTCAGGCACTCAGAACAGACCCACAGGCATTTTATCTCCTCCTGGTCTAAGATTAGAAATGCTGGAACTGAATTGTCCCTCACTAGCAACAATTAAATAAATGGTCCATCCCATGTCGAATTCAGTTACAATTCAGTTCCTTCACTTAATCAGGTTGTCAGATATGACACAACAATGAAAAAAACACATTCTTTTACCTTCTAAACCAAAGGAAAACATTACTCATGCAGAATTATACAAGGGAATCTACATCATAGTTAGGCAGTGGCTCATAAAGGAAATTCAATTCCCGTAACTGTGCTAACCTTGCATACTGAACCAATTATGTCTGAATCTACCCCTACACTGTAGTTACTGATAGCATCTGTACCTTAGAAGATATTGTTCAAGCAAGCAGTAATATCTCCAGGTGAAGTTACTACTCAACTGTTTGTTCTACCATCATGAATAGTCCCCAGGTAAGCAAAAACAACGAGGACCTAAATTCAAATCTTCTCTCAGACACTTACTAGTTGTATGACCCTGTTGCAAGCTATGTAGCCCTGATTGCTCCCAAAAAAAGATTTTTAAAAAAAAAGTCATCAACACAACTTTCCTGTAAGCTCATGAACCTCAGGTGATGATCAAGATGATAACAATGATGATGAGGATGATGAAGTAGAAAAAATTTATTATCGGAAGGAAGGAAGAAAAATAACCACCACCACTTTATAGCTAAACATTCAGCTGAGAAAAAGAAAATATATAAATTCCCATGGTACACGTGCAGACCTAATTAGAAAATATATGTGATCTAAGCTATGGAATATCAAGGCCTATGAAATATCTAAAGCCATACAGAGTATAAGCAATTTAGCCATTTGTGTTTATTTTCATCACACCAACCTCTGATGTAGTATACTGCAGGGATTCAATTGCATTTACCCTAGCTCCAGGAACAGCTATCCTGCAGAGTATTTGAGACAGAAAATGGAGTAGATTCATAGAATACCACATTATATGGCTTACCAAAGTACCAGATGAAAATTAATGAAAAGATTAATAGTCAACTGGCACATTAGAAAAGAAGCAAGATATTTAAAAAAAAAAAACATTTTGCCTCGGGGCCAAGTCCTATCTCTGCTATTTATTGGCTATGTGAATCTGAACAGGTCCAAACCTCAGTTTCCTTATATTAGCCATATCTCTAATAAGATCATGGTTGTGAAGAGTGTTTTATAAACTGTAAAGGATAATAGAAAATTCATTTGTTGTAGAAGTCAAATGGTCAGTCACATTGAAAGAAAAGAAACTAAAATCCTACTATTCTGTTCCTAGAATAAAAGCCATGTTTTGCATAAATATTCTTTAGACATTTAAAAATCTAGGCAGGTATATATATATATACATATATATATATATATATATGTATATATATATATATATATATCATTGTCCACTCTTGGTACCCATTACCCATTGGCAAAATGGGTTACATCATAATCACAAATAAAACATTCAGTTCTATATATGGCCCTTGACAAGTTTTTGCTAGGCTATGAGATCCAGAAAAGCTAAAAGGTTAGTCAGCCATGATCTAGAGGAAGGCTATCAACATATAGGATAGATCTACCTTGAAGCACTTAAGGTAAGCCATAAGGATAAGCCAGGAATGTTTAACTGCCTGAATGAGTGTGACTGAGCCCTCCCTCCCATCAATGAGATCACAGACTTCAAATTAATTAGTCATCCACTTTTTCTAATAAAAGGGGAGGAGCATGTATCTGGTATACCAAGCCAAAGAAATGGTTCTCTAAAAGAACTTATTCACTTATTTCTGCTATGTTTGATGTCAAGAACAAAACAAATTCTCCAAACAAAAAGCATGTAGCGTTTTAAAAGTTGGGAAATGGAGAGAATATTGAATATATTTTTCTAAAATCCAGACACACATATAGGTACTGGTCCAAGGTTGCCATATCCTTTTCTAAGAAGAATGGTAACCCCGGGCATAAACATTGCCAGCTAAATTTTCTTGGATTTTTTTTTATGTCTTAAGGAAGACTAAAATGGATTATTTAATTTTTCTATCAACTTGATGTTTTTCTTCAATCAAATCAGTAACTTTATTTTATTCAGGTACAATAAAATGATTATTCAGGTACAATAAAAATGATAGCCCTAAAATGTAATTTTTTAAGCGATGTTAAAAACAAAACAAAACCCTTTTTAGTAATCCAATGTCTTCATGTGTTCTTTTTTATCACTTTTGCTCATTTCACAAGTCACATTAAGAAGGAATAATCATGTCTACAAGAGACAAGTCATAGTAGATAGAGGACCAGCCTTAGGGTTATTAAGACTCATATTCAAGTACTATCTGACTCCACTAATTCTGTAGCCATTGGTAAGTTATTCCACTTTTTCAGATCTGTTACTTATCTGTGTGAGTAGAACGAGTTTCAACACTAGGAGGAACCTACCCCAGTGAAATCATAAACTCATTCCTCCCCATCTATCTATATCTCATAAAAAAGTAATGTGATCTATATATACAACAAAAAAATTCCAGCATGATTAATCTCAATTACAGCTTCATGATTATAATAGTTCTATGCTCTTAAAACCAACTAGAAATACTAAAAAGGAAAGTTTATTATTAGTATACAAGTGAGTGGATCAAGAGTGAGGTACTAGAGATTTTTTTCTTAGTATAAAATGATTTTCATAGAAATTGAAGTCAGATAATAAATTCACTCCTATAATAATTCTTAATTCAAAATAAATAATTAAAAATGGTGATTAGTTCCATAATCATTAACAATGAGCGCTTTTAAAATTTACTCTTTTAAACAGGAAACACATTTTTAGTGGTTTTATAATGTGCTATGGTATAAATAAATGCAATTTCTTAGGTAGTGTCTATAAAATAACAAAAATATCTGACTAGTTCTCTCAATTCAATATAAAAATTGAATGTATTTAAATGGTTAAAATATAAATCAAATTATACATATTATTTAGACAAAACAGTTTATTGACTGCATTTTTCACTGTTGATCTTAACCTTTTGGCATCAAACTATATAACCTCATAGAACTCACAGACTGCTCTGTATCAGGTGAATTAATGCTGGGTAAGGACTCCCACAGGGCCATTAAAGTATCAAAGCAAAAATAAAAGCCTTTAAGTCAACTTGCTTCCCTGGTTTGTTTTAGGTTAAATGAAGATAATTTTCTAATTTTTGTGTCTTTTAAAAAAGAACCATTTAGAGTAATAGGGCTTCATGTAGGAAATAATTCCATTCTGATAGTTTATTTATTGAAGTTTGGGAAAGTAAACACTTGGAAAACAACTCAAGTACTGTTTTTATTGCCTCATAAGTTTTAGAGTTGCTTTACTGAAATATAGCCAACAATGGCCTTAAATTACAGTCTTGTAGTTTTACCACACATTATGTAAAGTCTCCTGTAACCAATCACATGTAATTGCCTCTTTATGTATCTGCTGACTTGATACTTTTCTAAGTGTTAGTTCTCATATTCCAAGTTATACAAAATCTCCTCTGGTGGCTTCCCACTAGACAAGTTAAATAATCACCTGTCTCTAGTTGGTTCATAATTTTAGCAATGAAATTTAGCAATTTGTGAGGAGGAAGTACAGAATTGGAATTGAGCCAACCTTTCTTTGCTAGGGAATACAAATTTTTCATAGGATCTCAAGAAACATGAAGAATTATAAGGATTGTGATTAAACCTTCACAGTATGCTTCACAAACTTTAATTCATGCTGTGGTCTAAAATAATGATAATATAGATGATAATGCTAGCATAATGATGACAACAATGACTTTGAAAAGAGCAACTTAAGGCATAGAAGAGAGGAGGTATCAACATATTACAAATTTTAAAAAACCCCTAAGGAGAACTAGAATCAAGAAGACCATTAATCCATAAAATGTCCTGTCAAAATAAAAGACTGGTCATATGATCAGAGTGAGGGTCAAACAATGTACATATAGTGCAAGAACTAGTGTTCTTGCAATATCAAGAGAATGGAAGAAAATCTCCTAGAATGTTGTGTAGTAACTCTATGGAAAATTGATAGAATTTGGACGAGTCTCACAGGATGGACAGGTATGGATATGTTTGCCATTTGAATCTTTGAAGGGAATGTCAAAATTAATGATATAGTTGCGTTTAAGTTTTTGCACAAAATTGATAACTGATATTTACATAATATTTTAGTTTGTAAATTACAACATATGTAATAAATATATATATACATACATACATATATATGTCATTCCTATTGCTGCAGACACTATTTACTGATATGCATTGCTGGTGTGGCTGCTATTTCTGATAGTCTTAGGGAGTAAATAAAGTCAGTTACTTGACCTCAAAGAATATCTTCAAAAATATATTCATAAACCTAGTTGTGTGACCTTGGTCAAGTCACTTAACCCTATCACCTTGCAAAAAGAAACAAAAAATATATTCATAGACAATCAATAGAGGAGAGAACAACTGGTAATTGACAAGAGGCTTTGAACCACTGGATTAGGATGAATTGGGTGTATATTGTACACTAACTGATTGATATTGTTTCTTTCTCTTTTTCTTTACATTTCTGAGGTCACTTATTTCTGCTATGTTTGATGGCCATCTTAGTAAAATTAAAACATTACCTTCACATGGGTTGTCTTTCAGTATTAAACAGCCATTCAATCACTAACAGTCACTTTTTTTAATTTTTAAGAGGATCCAGTCAATATTTATATAAAAAAATTGATGTTCAAGAAACTTTGATTATCCTGAGGTAGAAGATCAAAGACATGGCACAAATACTAATTTTCCAACAATTGTCGCTAGCATAAACTTTTTAAAAGAGTAACCACTTTGAAAACAAGGTAAGACTTCTCTTCCTCCCTTACCATCTTTTCTTTTCTAAGAAAGGAAATCCCCTTAGGAAGAAACTTGATTCTGAATATTAGAACTTTACAGTTTTGATGGGAATAGTGAAAAGAGTATTTATCATTGTGAGACCTCCATTAACAGTGTAAGATTCCCAAAAAAATGACTGGGAGTGCAATCTGATGCTATCTACTCTGGCAAAACAAGGTTATGAGGGATTTTTGTTTTTTGCTGGTGTCAGCAGGGGTTTTACACATGGTCTCAAATCTGTAGGACATTGCGACATTTTGTAAATGAGTGATTTTTTTGTGTGTGTCTATGAATCAAAAAGTGGTCATATATGAATGCAAATAGTAGAATTTGCCCATGCATGGGTTAGAAAATTACAACCTTCTAGTAGTCTAAAGAAATGCTATTTGAATAAAAAAATGGAGTTATGGCTGCATAGCAAATAAATAGGAGAAAGGGAAGGGGGGAGGAGGGAATAAAGATTTATCTAGTGCCACTCTGTGTCAGACAGCTTTTTATAAATATAAGTGAATTTTTTTTAAAAAGAGGGTGTTTAAGGGAAAGGCATTTACATTCATGTTTAACCCTCCAAAATAATTAATTTACTTTCAGCCCATGTTTAGTCAGTCTAATTATTGAATATAGAAATGGAAGAGAAGGGGAATAAAGACTGATAAGAGCCTACTATGTGTACATTGGTGCTTCTAACTTTGGCTGTGGGAAACTTGAACCAACTGCTACCTTCTAGGGCTTTGTGAAACATTATTTTACTCACATATATCTGAATCAATTAAATATAAATCATTATATAATAGGTTTGTAATATATTTACAGGGAGATGTTTCTTATTTTTTAAGAAAACTACTTTGGGATGGTAATAAAAGGAGGCAAGTAATTGGGGAGAAAAGAAGTTTAAACTGTAAGCATTTCTTCTTTTATCAGATACCTTCATCATCTGGGGAATTTGCCAGATTTATCTTAACAATAGAAATTATGATAAATTCTACCTTGTAATATTTTGCTTGAGTAAATTCCAATTTCAAATGTCAAAGGCAAGGGGAAGAGGAATGGAAATCCTGCTACAAGCTAAGTAAAATTTTCTTTTAAAATGAAATTATATTAACTGAGAAAGTTATGACAAGAATATTTTGGTCAGATATCATCCTCTACTCTAAGAATCAAAAAAGCTTTTTATCAACAATGTGTAATTAGAGATGATTATTCAAGTTTCTTAAGGCTGTGTAACCTAAAACTCAATAGAATTCTAGCCTTGTCACAACCACCAAAAGAAAAATGCACAGAATTCAAATCAAAATGCTTTACCTGTTACTTGAACTGAAGGGAAGAAGCTGAGGACCAGGAGTACCCTGAGGATCATGGTAGCGTTGAGCTGAAAGCTGTGGCCTCTTCTTCCTTCAAAGAGATAGGAGAAAGGTCAGTGAGTTGAGCAAGCCTACCTGGTGAAACCTCACTGGTTGTATCATTCACAGTCTCTGCTTTTGTTTCTTCAGAGTAAAAAGGATTCAACCACAGGCAGTTGTAGTAATATCTCAAACAGGAAGCTGTATTATTTTGATGATTTTAGCCTTTTTTTTTTTGCCTATTGCTTTTAAAAAGAACAACAGCCATAAGTGGAGAAAGATTTTTTATGTGCTCTTAAGTGGTTTCTGGTAATAATCATGAAAAGGGAGATGCTAGAGAATAAATAAAAAAATCAAAGATAGACACAGAAGACTCTGCTAGAACAGATATTCTTAATGTTTCTAGTATCATAAGCCCTTTAGGAATAAGAACCCCTGTACTAAAGGAAGAAGAAAGTAGTTAGTAAAAGCAAGGAAACATGACCTAGAAGGGAGAATTGGGATTTTCCACAGCAGAGAGAATATTCTAAGCAAGGCACCATGGTCCTGGAATAGAAAGATAAAACAAAAACCAATACTTACACTGCCAAGAAACATATTCAACTGGAGGTAGAGAATATGTATATATGTAGGTTGCTCAAGAATGGGGTAATTAGGGGGCAGCTTGGTGGCACAGTGGACAGAGCACCAGCCCTGGAGTCAGGAGGATCTGAGTTCAAATCTGGTCTCAGATACATAATAATTACTTGTCTAAGGTCCCACAGCTAGGTCCCCACTGCCTTGCAAAAACTGAAAGAAAAAAAAAAAAGAATGAGGTAATTAAATAGGATATATGATGATGAAAAGAGATTTTAAAAAATGGATCCAATGAGAAGTTAAAGGGCATAGAGTTGATTAGAAGAAAAGGTTAAAGTCCCAATTGATGGACAGTTAGTTTGAAGTGACTGTTGCCCATAAATTACTATTCTAGTAAGGGGGTTCAGTTCAAGATGAAGGAAGTAGCTGATAGTGATATAGCTCTCAACCTTCTAAATAGAAGGACCAGCTATAAGGATGCAGACATGAGAAGCCAAGGAAAAGGGAGTTTCTGAAATATTGTTCTTTCATTGAAGGTGTGGCAAAAAGATTCAGGCATTTTCTAATTCCTGAGCCAAGTTCATCATACCCAAATACCAGTATCATCTCCCTTAGAAAGTCCTAAGAAAGGACAGCTAGGTGGTGCAGTGGATAGAGCACTGGCCCTGGAGTCAGGAGGACCTGAGTTCAAATCCAGACTCAGACACTTAATAATTGCCTAGCTGTGTGACCTTGGGCAAGTCATTTTAAAGAATAATTATAAAAAAGGAAAGTCCTAAGAAAAAGATAAAAGTTTGCATAAACAGATAAAAGAATATATATAGATAATTGGATAGACAGATAGATGGATAGATTAGATAGATAGATAGATAGATAGATAGATAGATAGATAGATAGATAGATGAGAGAAAGTACTAAGAAAGACTAAGAAATCTCCCTTTTCCCACTGTGTCAAGAGATTAACAGGTTTATGGGAAAATAACTGCCTAGTCTTCCCTTCCTACATGTATCTATAGGGGATTTGGGGTGGGGCAGAGAGTAGATCAGACTCACAAACAGATCAGGAATTGGGGTTAGACTTGCCAGTGAATGGAGTGGGAAAGGCAGAGAGGCAGGGAGGACAACTGAACCAATGAAAGTATCAAGGACTCAGGGAGCAATAGGAAAAGCTCAGTAGTAACTTCATGTCCCTGTAACTTTAATAACTATCTTCAGACACATAAAGCCCTAATGAAGTCCCAAATTACTCTAATTCCAAAGCTGGAAGGGCAGTTACTCTTTACCTACAAATATAGAACATAGATTTAAAGCTAGATGGGGATCTGGCAGATTGTATAATCCAGTGGAAAGAATACTGTGTCTGGACTTTCTTGAAAAATCAAATCTGATGGAAAGGGAAATATTTCAACAGAGTTTATAGTAATTTGAAGAATAATTATGATAATCTTGCCTTCTATCACAACAATCTGTCCTCTTTCCCTGTTTCCCTCTTCCATTTCAAATTTCATCATCCTTCAAAACCCAACATAAATTTTCCTTTCTCAAATAACCATGTTTGCTCTTTCTGATTTTTTTCAATAATAGAAATTGCCAACCAAATATCAATCAATTACTCTTTGAGCTAGCTAGTCAATCAGTTAGTAACATTTAATTAAGGCCACCTACAATTTAATTTCTATAAATATTGTGGCATTTCATAACTTGCAGTCTCCATAACTTCATATTAATAGAAGCAACCACCTATTTCAGGGAGCTAACTGACTGAAACCAAGTGTAGCTACTATATAGTTTTTGAAGTTGGAGCCTATTTCTTAAGTAGAAAGAGATCCATAGTAGAGACATTGGGAGTACTAGAAGAGTACCATGTTCCTAATCAAAGGACTCAGGTTTGAGGGGCGGCTAGGTGACACAGTGGATAGAGCACCGTCCCTGGAGTCAGGAGTACCTGAGCTCAAATCCGGCCTCAGACACTTAATAATTACCTAGTAGTTGCAGCCCTGGGCAAGTCACTTAACCCCACTTGCCTTGCAACCCCGCCTCCCCCCCCAAAAAAACAAAGAACTCAGGTTTGGATCCTAGCTCTTCAGCATGCTGAAATCTTGTGACCGTAAGCAAGTCATTCAACTTCTCAGATTTCTGAACTGTTAGATGTGAAGTTTGTATAAGGTGAGCTCCCAGTCCCTTTCTAACTCTATGCTTATGACATTCTATGATTCTAAGAATTAGTAGTCATTGATTTACAGGTACATCCGATATTCAGCCTTCAACATGATAAACTAGAATCTCATAAATGCTCTTGCAAATTTCTCCCTTCTTTCTTCATAACAATACGTCTGCTTTTCTGCATACACAATTAAGAGGAAATGGCCAAACCACCCCAAACCCTGACATCATCCTGGAGGAACAAATCTAGCTCAGTCAAGGAGACTGTCTTATTAGCAAGAAAGATATCTTCATGATCAGAAATCTAGAGGTGGCTTCACGAAGGTAGGTCCAGCCGCCTGATATACTGACAACATAAAGGAAAAGACACTGAGGCCTCACCCTTCAGATTCTGAATAAGAACCTCCAATAGAACACGCTTTAAAGATAGCAGTAATCAGTTCTATTTCCAATAAAAGGAAGAAAATGAAGATGGATTGAGAGTATTAACTAACATTCTACTCCATAGAAGACCTCAGGAGAAGGGATGCCATGATAAGCACATGAATTGGATTTTAGTGAGAATTGTGCTAAGTCACCAGCTTCACTTTCTCCTCCAGGGCTATCTGGATCCAGTGGCCAGATATGAGTCAGGACGACTGAAGATGACCTTGGTTGCTGGTCAGTTGGGGGTTAAGTGACTTGCCCAAGGTCACACAGCTAGTGTCTGGGGCTAGATTCTAACTCCCATCCTCCTTGAGCCACTGGAGAGAGCACTGACCTTGGAGTCAGGAGGACAGGAGTTCTATCCAGCTGTGTGACCTTGGGCAAGTTACTTAACCCCGACTGTCCAACAACCAAGGTCATCTTCAGTCATCCTGATCCATATCTGGCCACTGGACCTAGATGACTTTGGAGGAGAAAGTGAGGGTAGTGACTTAGCATAGCCCCCCCATTCAGATCCAATTCATGTGCTTGTCATGGAATCACCTCCCTGCTGTCATTGTCTTCTTTGAGAATAAAGGATAAACATCACTATTCATAAAAGAAGATTGTCTCAGGGAAATATTTTGGACAAGTTTTCATTCAGCCAATGATTATTACTTTCCATTGCCCTGAAAGATCCAGTTGCTTACTCCACAGCTTTGAAATCACTACAAACTCTGTTTAAACATTCCCCTTTCCATCAGATCTGATTTTCCTATTAACTCTGGTTCAATGGAAAAGACCTCTAGTATCCCCTCTCTGATCATGACTGTTCCTCAGTGTTTTCCTAGCATAACTCTTCCCTGAAACCATGTTGATCATCCTTAATCACTGGCATACTTTGATGCCATTTCTGCTCAGGGGCTGAAAATTCAACAGGCAGAACAGCCTGGTCTGGGCAAGACCCATAAGCCCCAAAGAAAGGTTTTGTTTATCACCAGGAAAGAAAAGAGAAACATGATAGGCAACCAAAATTCAAAAATTCATTTAATCAATCTGGGAGCATTGATTTCCAAAAAGAAAAATGAGAAAATGGAACCCAAGGTCAGGCAAGATCCCAAAGAAGTAAGATCTTGAAGTATTTTAGTTCATAAAAGCAGTATGACCCCTCATTTTTTGAGGTCAGCTCTTTAATCTTTACTATATTATTAAACTATAATCAGTTCCCTGGCACTACCATTGCTCACTACATTGGAAATATTTGAGATACTATGATGGTAGACAGTGTAAGGGGACAAAAAATATCACAGAATTATAGGTAATTCCTGTGTCAGAAATGCCAAAGTATGGAAAGACCATATTACTTTGCAGGAGGGGGCAAAGGTATCACACTTCATTTGCCTAAAGCCCCCATAGTTGGAGGACTCATTAACCTACTAATGCCATGATTTCATAGTTTCAGTTTATGGTTGCTATGACCCTTCTTATGATGTGTGCAAAGATATGTTTGCTTCTAAGAATTCTTATAACTAAAAATGTCATCCTGTTAGAATGCAAATGAATTGGTATTACTTGATAGAGACGGTGTATATATATATATATATATATATATATATATATATATATATTATATGCTAAGTGGGGGAAAGAATGTGGAATGGAACTTGGGGTCAGAAAGTCATGTTTGAATCCTTTCTCAAATATTTATTAGCTTTGTAACTGTGCACAAGATGCTTAATCTCTCTTGGCCTCAGTTTCCTAATATTAGTACATATTTCACAGGATTTTTGTCACAATTGAATGAGTTAAAATATGTAAAGTCCTTTGCAAACCTTAAAGCACTATATAAATGCTAGTTATTTTCACACAGGTATATGAATAACAGAAACCTTTTCCCTTAGTTCATTTTTTCAGGTATTAGAAATTTATTTCTCTAAACCCTGTATTGAATTGGCATTCAAATGTGAAGCCCCAGGAGAAAAGTCATAAGTTTCAAAGTTTTCCTAAATTTCCTAAGTTGTTTTTTTTTATCAAAGAAGTCTCCATCTTTCATTTGATAAAACAACCCAAAACCATCACCCTGGCAATGGTCTGGAGATTTAGAGTTCTCTGGGAATACTCATGCATATGCTAATTTGGTTACTATCCTATAAGCTATATAGATTTAAATGTTTCTCATTCATTTCTATTTTCATCCTTAAAACCAATCAAGATCTCCCCTTTCTCAAATTATGTTTTTGTAAATAAGTATTTACCTGGGCCCAAATAGTCCCAAAGGTATTGAGATTACAAACATGATTTCCTATACCCCTACATTGAGTAGAGAGAGGGGGACAATTGAATCCTATGCCTCTCATCTCCCTTATGAATTGTAAAGCCCAGAGCCCACAAAGTAGAGATTGGGAAATCCAAGTGGGAAACTGGAAATCCATTTTAAGATTTGCCATACTACCATCCCAAACTGGATATATTTGGAGGCCCTCTTCTTTGCCCCATCCTAAGCAGGATTCCATAAATTACAGAGATATTCTTAATTATTCTCATCAGGACACATAAACATAATGCGTGATTTTTTTTTCTTTTTTCCTTCTCTAGGGCAGGCATTTATTTGCCAAATATATATTAAGAAGTCTTTAATAACAATATAAAGAATTCAAATCCAAATATCTTCTCATGTTAACATTCCCAGAACTCATATAAGTAGCCTTCATTCAAATCACTGCAATGATTATATATGATATATATATGTATGTATGTATGTATAAAATGACACGCATATAAACCAGAAGAGATTGTTCATCTAGATAATATGGGAGACTAGTACCAGCCCTTCAATTACCAGCATGGTGATCATAATGTTTTTGGTTTGTTTTGGGGTTTTCTTTAGGTTTTTGCAAGGCAAATGGGGTTAAGTGGCTTGCTCAAGGCCACACAGCTAGGTAATTATTAAGTGTCTGAGACCGGATTTGAACTCAGGTACTCCTGACCCCAAGGTCAGTGCTTTATCCACTACACCACCTAGCCACCCCTAGATGATAATGTTTTAAAAGAAAATTGATGATGATGATGATGATGATGATGATGATGATGATGATGATGATGATGTTTGCCCTTCATTCTCAAAGAAGACCATGACATCAGGAAGGTGATGACATAACAAGCATATGTATTAGATCTGATTGAGGGCAGGGTCGGGTAGGGGGCACTGTGCTAAGTCACCAGCCTCACTTTCCCCTCCTAAGACATCTGGGCCCAGTGGCCAGATATGAATGAGGATAACTGGAGATGGTCCTGGGTACAAGGCAATCAGGATAAAATGACTTGCCCAAGATTCCCCCAGCTAGTATGTATCAAGTGCCTGAGGCGGGATTCAAACTCCATCCTCCTGACTCCAAGGTCAGTGCTCTATTCACTGTGCCACCCAGCTGCCCTAAAAGAAAAATACAATAAAAGAAAGCCAGTCCTATAAAATCCACAACAAACAACAAGCATATTTATATAGAAGTAAGTTGTCATACTCTCATCCTTGTTTTCAATATCCTGCTAAAGGCATTCTTCAGTGCTACTCACAATTCCCCAATAAAGAATCTATTCATACCAGGGTCCTCCATGGCCCACCTCATTTAAGGTATTGCTATAAATCTGACATCTGTTGAAATGTTTGTTCTTCACCAACACATTTTCTCCATTGGTGTTACCTATTTGATGTTTTCCACTGATATAGATTTCATTTTCCTCAAGTTTGTATCCTCTACCAGTCTTGCAGAGCCATGGTCTCCAAACTTTTTTGGCTATGTATCCCTTTTCAGTGAAAAAAAAAATGATAAGCATGCATACTCAGTATATGTGTGCTTATAAATTATAAACATGTGCTTCTATAATAAAACATCATTTATTACTAACTGCTATATGTGTTATAAAACATACAAAAAATAGAAATTTAAAAGAATGAGCTAAAGATAAACAATTTTTAAAATATTTATTTGATGAAACAAAAACTTCTTTGCTCTCACTAACCTGTTATTAATAATCATAAGTGGGATGTTATTATGGAATGTAACAAAATTTGTAAATATAACTAAATCAATTATATGGTAAATATAATGTAAATTGAATATTATTAATAACATTTTAATGTGAGTTTAATTGAGCATGCTTTGTTTAAATCTCCACAATATCTAGATGGAGTAACTCAAAGGATGAAGGATTATTAAGTGATGGCAGAAAGTCATAGTTTGAAAATCGCAGTATGGAGCAAAGAGTAGACCTATTCTTTCTCTGAATCAGTGTATCATAAATCATAAGAAAATTGCCACCCAAAGAGAGGACAATCAGAAATGTAGTTTCTCCTGGAAGGAGTCAAAATTCTGTGAACCCTAAAAGATAGGAAAAGCATCTAAAGAAGATTATGTTCATGAAATAAAAAACATTCCAAAGGATATACTGAAAGCTAACAACAGAGAAGGTTGGGTAGTGGAGAAGGATGGAAAGGAACAATTTTTGCTTTACCAGACTCTGAATCATACAAAGGGGAGAAGGAGCTATCCAAAAGTGGAAGAGGAGCTTTGTAAAAATGACCACCTGGACCCTAGAACTTCCCAACCTCATCCCAGCCTCAACCCACCCAAACATCAAGTCTAGGGGACCTGTCATCTCCAAGATATTTCCAATAATAGCAGGGAAAAAATGTTCTGAGCAACAGAGGGAAAGAAGGTAGCTACAAGAAACCCTGATTTTTGCAGACTCATTCCTGGATTCTTGTACCAAGGTAGTGACTGCATATTCCAGAGTGACACTGATGACAATTTCATTGATTGGAAAACTGTTGTGTTGATAATGAGAACTTCATTCTAAAGCAGAATACTTCTTGTCCATGGTAAATGTGGGGCCAGATTCAAATACCTTCCAATTCATTTGTGCAGCTAAGCCTGGTTGGTTGAAAAGTAAGCATATGGTCTTTGGCCAGGTGAAAGAAAGCATGAATATTTTGTAAACCTGATGTACTTTGGCTCCTGGACAAAAAAGTAAGACCTACAGGAAGATCAGTATTGCTGACTGTGAACAATTCATTTGTAATTTTTGGGTATTGTTTTTTGTTTTAACCACCAAAACTTTCCTTTTGTAGCTGGGGAGAACAACTTCCCTTCCTCTCTCTCATTTGCTGCAGCTGACTTGGGGGTTTATTTCCTTTTTCCTCCCCACATCTGACTAGATTACAGAATTAAGTTTAAGATTACAAAATAAAAATTAAGGGAAAGAAAAACAGAGAGACAGACCCAGAGAGACCAAAAGAGAGAGAGACAGAAAGACAGAAAGAGGAGGAAGAGACTGACAGACAGAAGGGGAGAGAGACAGATGATAGAGAGAGAAGAAGAAAAGATAGAGACAGAGACAACGATAGAAAGAAGAAGAACAAGAACAAGAAGAAGAAGAAGGGATAGAGACAGAGACATCGATAGAGAGAAGAAGAAGAAGAAGAAGAAGATGATGATGATGATGATGATGATGATGATGATGATTTGATGAAGCAGAAGAAGAAAAAGTAAAGAAAGGAGGAGGAGAAAGGAGGGAGGGGTGGAAGGACAGAGACAGATGAAGGGAAGAATAGAAGAGGGATAAATGGAGAGAAACCAGGGCCTAAAGAGGTAGTGAATTCTCTATTATTGGAGTCATTCAAACCAAGATTGACCATTTGTCACATATGGATTAGACTATAAGACATCTGAAGTTCTTTATGTCTGTGGCTCTTTTCACCTGTGAGATCTTGTCATTTGATTTGCTGATAGAATAATGGAAATATCACCCCAAAGCTAGTGCCCACCTATGTTAAAAAGTGGCCATGCTTTCCCTAAAAAAATTCTTTTTTGCATGGAAGATGACAATTGTTTCCCAGTTAATTTATCTTTAGGCTATGGATGGGATTCATTTCATCACAGAGGCCTTCAGGAATCAATCCTAGATACTATTTCCCTACTACCAGTGACTGTTATTAGTAGCACACAAAACTCAACTTGCCTTGAGGGTTTGCCCTGAAGTCTCACAAGTCAGACTGGAAAAATCTGATAATTCTTACTTAATTTTATCAAGGTTGGTTGAGAATTTCAGACTAAAGTGGCCCTAAGACCATCTGGCTGATCTTGGATATTTATCAATAAAAAGTTAAAATAGGCTCAGAATTCGAGTCAGATTGTTTTCTGCTTTCTTTTAAAAAAATATCCTGAAAATTGTGTTCCTAACTGAACTATATTAATTGCAAGTATTTTTAGGTGCCTAAGTACTTGTACTAAGTACCACACCTTATGATCCATGTAACTGAAGGGATATTATATATAGTGTGTATGTAAGTGGGCATACATATATGTATTGCCTACATATGTGTTTGTATGCATATGTGTGGAAAGAGAGGAAAGAGACAGAGAGAGAGAGAGAGAGAGAGAGAGAGGGAGAGAAAGAGAGAGAGTTCCCTCACACAAAATGAATTCTTGTTTGTCAAAACTTCTTGGAACATTTAGATGTTTTTTGGAGATAATAATGTTCTCTAGATGTGATGGTAGCAAAAGAAAAGACAGGGAGGATATATTTCTTTCAAAGTGTTATTCTTAACACAATTTCTCTCTTATAAAAAGCATTCTTTCTCCTATTCCTCCTATTCAATTAAAAAAATCATAAGGAAGAGATCCCTGACATTTTCATCTTAGTCTCATTCTGAGAAAGTATACTGTTAAACTTTACTCCTCCATGAACAATTTGCAAAGGCCTCCATCCCCTAACATATCATTCAGCTGCACCTAGAAGAAGTAGAGCCGTTGCATTCCATGTTTTTTCCAATGTTCTGTCATGTCATTGGTCCCCCATGAGAACATCCTCCGTTCCCACACTCATTAGATTGGGAGGTCACTCTGGACTCATCTCTCTATAGCTTTGGAATGCTGAAGAAGAGTAACAGCTGCTGACACCCCACCACCACCCCTTCCTTGCAGCATATCATCCTGTTTGTCCTATAAATTGAACCTCAGCCCTCAATCACATCCTCAGCCTTACACAGAGATGCTCGAAGGACAGCCAGGGTTGCTGTACTGCCAACTTGAACTATTCAAAGGATCTTTCTAGTTCTAGTTTCCAAAACCTATTATCATTAACATTTTCTTTATATGGTTAGAAAAATCAACCTTTTTGATGTTAAGTAAAACTCAATGTTCGATCTTGGGTATCAGGTCAGAAAACAACAGCAAAAACAAAAATCTACCATCTTTAAATGTAGATGATTACATGTCTTCATTAAAAGATTTTGTTTTTATCTGAGAGCTGAGGGAGGAAAAATAAAGCACAGAGATAATAAGGATAGAAGCAAAATAATAGTAAAGTTGATTGGAGTTAAAGAAAGGAAGAAGCAGTATTGGAGCTTGTATGTATTGTAAAATAATACTGAAATTTCTACAGTCAAACAACCTACCCAAAAAGCCCTGATTAAGTCTAAAACCTTGGAAAATAATATGATTGCCTCTGAGAAAGAAAATGAGATTTAGAATCCAGATAAAAAGGTATTCCTTTGGGGAAAGCAGTGGCATTGTAGTCTATCACTTCACTGAGCTATGGCATGCAGAAATCATTTGGAAGCGGTCAGCATGACCTGATCAGTATTCATCTTTTGGCTAGGGTACAAATTCAAAGAGTACAAATTCCCACTTCAAATCCACCTTGGGCTTATACATATATACATATATATATATATATATATATATATATATATATATATATATGTATATATATATATTTTTTTTTCCTGAACATTATTGTCATTGTTCTTTGTCCTTTTCCCAAGAGGACCAATGACCATCATATAACAATGGTAATACTTTGACTTGTAAATGAATTAGATTTAAGGGAAGAAGAGCTTTTCAAAGTCAACAGCCTCAGTCTCTCCTGAGAGTCTTTGGAGTCTAGTGGCAAGGCATAGATCACATATTAACTGAACAACCTCTGTTATTGTGCTGGCACAATAGAAAGAAGGAAGGTTTCGATCCCTTGTGACTCACCCTCCCACCCACCCAATCCAGACTCCACTCCTAGAGTGAAAGTCTCAAACTAACCTGAAGGGTTAATCAATGTCCTCTTTGTCAAGAACCAGGCAGTCCTAGAGACTTTGCTTATGAGGGTGAGAATTAGGAATAACACAGTAATAAATGACATTTGCAGCTTGTTTTATTTCATAAATGTTTTCTTATTTGACTTTCATGATGATATGGTGTCTACAAGAGACAATATCATATCCATTTAACAGATGATGAAAAAAGAAATCACCAACATGCCAATCTAGAAGTCTTAAACCCATGTCCCCTTCCAAGGAAAGTCCAAGTATATATATATATATATATATATATATATATATATATATATATATATATATATATATATATATCAGTATAGGACTTTCATTAAATAAGTTGATTTCTGTGAAAAGTTGGATTAACTATAATATCAGAGAGTTACCCAGCTGATCACTACAAATATCTAAAGGAGCATAAACCATTAATCTGGAGAACTTTAGATCTCTGAAGAAAAGTGGGACTTATTAGAGAAGTAGATGCACTGTATTGGTTGTTTTGGGGTCTCTATGAGTCATGTTAAAGATTTTCTGCATTTACTTAAGGGTCCCATTAGTCCTTTGCATTTTCTTAGTTTTCCATAGAGTAGAATAAAAGGATATCTTACATTTAATAGGCATACTGTTACCTTGAGTGCTTGTATGGACCCTGGTGTTTTATCATTCATAATTTTATAGACTTAAAGATTAGTCAAATGCTAAGATTTCCCCCAAATAAAATAAGAACAGGAAGAACATAATAAGACAAATATTTAGTGATATGAGAGTAGGGGAATCAGACTTGGACTATTTGAACCTTGAATTATGGTTCCTTTACTAGGGTTATATAGTCACCTAGCTTTTTCTGAATAATATATAGATCAAAAAATTATGGAAATAGTTTAACCGTATTATCAATTGAATAAACTATAAGGGGGCTGTAACTGGGGGGGGGGGGAGAAATGGAAATTTTAGTGTTGACTCAAAAATCTCAATAGAGAACTTCATCACAGTGTCATAACATAGGAAAATAGGAGTCACTCCATCGGTTCAGTCCCAGTTGCAACCAAACCAGATTAACAACAAGGAGAAAGTATTGTGTATGCCACCTTCTTCTGACAGAAGAAAAGGTAAAGTGTGAATGGCCTGCTCTGTCTTTTCAGTTTCTAAAAACCTCTGAGTAGGTGATCATTCTTCCACCCCTTCCTACACCCATCCTCTCCCTCAGCCCTCCAAGTTACAAAAATAGAAGCATTAGAATGTTCAGTAGGAGGTGGAGTAAGGCTCTGGCACCTCAAACTGTTAGGAATAGAGGCTGAGTCCTCAGGACTTGCTGGGGGTGTTATGTCACTACTGAGAAATACTCATGTTGATTAGACTTTCTCAAAATAGCAGCAACCTTGATCTAACTGAGCAACAGGAGGTGGCAGACAGGCTAATGATTCCTGCAGTGTTTGACAAAGCTGCTTGTGAGAACCCTGTGGCAGGAATCCTAAGGGAGTGGTTAAAGCAAAGCCTGGCCAAGGTTGGAATCCCTCCAGACCTTCACTGTAAACCCTCCAAGAGTTTGCTGTTTGTTCTTTTCTTGGACCTATACTTATGGAACATTTGAAGAAGTGTTCTCTTGTGGGGAAAACCATATCCTCACCAATCTGTCTGTAGTCTACCCTTCCCTGGTTTATTTGTCAGAGGACATGAGTAGGAAGTTTTTTCTCTGAAGTGGTCCAGCTGTGATCAAAGAATCTTTGTATTTTTATGGGGGCATGAATACATGTAAGTGTGTACGTGCTTGTACGTCTGTATGTGTGTGTGTTTCTTAGGTATGTGGTTAGACACATATCTAGATTGCTTCTAAGCAGAATGAATGGCTGCATTTTATGTACACAATTATATCATACTCTAGTACCTTATTGTGCCACCAAAATGACATTGACTTCTCAAAGGGTATGTCTTTGAAATGGCAGAGTTGAGCATTCATTTCCTTGGTCATCTATCCTCATGAGCAACTGCATTTGACCTTGACTACCCTTGTAATGAATATACTATGTGACAAAGAAGCAATGGCACTTAAGAAGATAAAATCAGGAAGAGGAAGCTGAACCTGGCAAAATTCATCAGGAAGAAATTCATGCTGGAAGGAGTGATAATGATCCTTGTAGGGGGTCCATTTTCAAGTTATCGCATAAAGATTCCAAAAAAAATGGAAAATTTTTCTGGGGATGAGTTTTCTTTGGACAAAGTCTATGATTTCAGTAGTAAGGGGTACTTTTGGTCAATAAATTTTCCTTATCAATGCAGAACAGCACTTGATTTAAAACTTGTAGTCACTTCAATGCACTGAGAGCCAAATTAATTTTCCCATGTCTTGTAATCACTATGGGAGAGGTAGAACTTGAACCCAGTTCTTCTGATTCCAAAGCCAGCTTTCCAAATGCTATCCTTTGTTGCTACTCTCTTCACCTCTCCAAAACCAGAAGTCTTCTTATCCTATTAGTATGCAGATTTTATTATCTCTCTAAAATTTTTATGAGAATGCTATAGGCATATCCACCCAACATCCCTAAAGCAAACCTAATAGCGAAATGTGTCAAACTTTGTAGACAACTACAATAGAAAAATAAAGCTAATATGAATTGTATTTATTATTTGTTGATGAAAAATGGAGGGGGGGACATTTGGCTTTATAAAAGATTCCATGTCAGACTTAATCAACAGAATGAGTTTGTTCAACGAACTACCAAGTATTGTTGTTAAGTAAGGCATCAAAAAAGGAACTATGTGATCTCTAAAGGCAGTGACAAGGAACTCTATGTCTCTAAAGAGTCACTTCCTATGAGACCTTTTCTTGATTCTTTAGTTACCAGTAGTTTCTCTGTCTTCAAATTATTATCTCATTATTTATTTATGTAAAATTGTGTATCCCCAGTAGAATGTAAGTTCTTGGAGGATAGGGATGAGTTTTTTGTTTGTTTGTTTGGTTTTTGCATTCCCAAGGTCCAGCACAGTTTCTAGCAAGTCATAATCTTTGTAAAATGAAATTGAATAGAATATAGGTCATACTTTAAATCCTGTGCTCTTTCTATCACACTATGTTTTGCTTTTATTTTTAGTGTGCCTGTAGCTACTTTTGTAGATTGCAGGTGTTTCCTGGCATTTTGACAATAGAATTGTCAAATGATGGATTTATTACTCAAAGGGATGTTAAAGTTCATTTGAGTCAAGTCTCTTATTTAGTGGATGAGGAAATTGGGACTTCAGAAAAGTATCAAGACTTGCCTAAGGGTTACATAGCTACGAAGTGACAGAACAACTTAGCTATTGTGACTCCAATCTGGGTGATGCTGAGCTAAGTGATATAGTTTTGGTGGTACTGCATGACTCAGCTGCTACCTTGGAGGCCATCTTTTCCTTGATGTGTCTATCAGGGTGGAACTAGGAGGACCACAACAACACTGTCTTGGTAGGGCTGCCTGAAGCACATTATAGTGGAGTTGACGTCTTTGCATTTGCTGCCAGACTGACATCTGGGCTTCCTTCTTTCTGTCATTCATAGACATGAAGGCTAAACTAACCACTGGGCCCATTTCCAAGTCTGTCTTTGTCATCCATGTCAAGAAGTCTCACCAGGTCAGTCTTTTTACATCTGCTCTCCACTTAGAACTTCTCCTAAGTTTTTTTTCTCAGACTATTCCAGTTCTTAGCTTAATGATAAAGTGGAGAATAATGGTATCATCTTGGGGCCATGACCGCACTATCCCAGCAGGTAGGCTTAACCTCACAAAGTATCTTAAATATAGTTTATATAGCAAAGTTATAAACATATAGCAAAGAATGGCTCTACCCCAAAAAGGGGAACCATGATGCTTATATCTGTGACTTATTGGTTCTGTTATTTCATTAGTATATATGCTTCTTCACTAGAATGGATTTTATATATTTAAATAAACATATATATAGAGAGATGTATATACATAAACACATACATACATATGTATGCCACACACATATTCTGTGCTATGATTCTTATCCAAAGCCTTCTATTATTCTTCTGGAGATCTTCATGGTTTGCTAAGATCTTCATATTCTGTGGGTATTTTACAGAGGCCAATACTACACTTAGGCTGTCTGCCAGTTGTCTTTTATTCTCTGTATATGATTGACTTCTGTTTCTTCTGACATATATATCTTGATGATATCATGTAGTTCCCTTCTTCATTGTGTGGAACATTAATATGTTCCAACCTACTAATACTTGCGATTAGCTTTCTATTGCTTTTCAGGGTCATCTGAAAGTTTTATTATATTGAGATAGTGGAATTGAAGCATATTCAACTACAAAGGGTCATAATGCTGGCATTAAAAAGCTGAGATTTTTTTGTCAGGAAGCAGCTTTGGATGATTGAAAGCACTGTTTAATTTCCCAAATTGGATTCAGTTTATATCCTTTCCATTCAGTTCTCAGTTCCAATTTATTGTCCTTTTGAGGTATCATTCTAATATCATAAACTGATGGATTAGTTTCATGAACTGTCAGTCCAATTACAGGTCACAGCCTGAACAATATGTATCCACCTTCTCTTTTTTGGTTTCTTTTTGTCTTAATGTAGATTGAAAGACTGTTTCCTTTCCAGTTACTATAGGACTATACAACAACAGGCATGATATTATCCATGAATAGTAAAGGATAGAACTCCACTGATGTAGAACTTTGTTCTTTTGCATTTAGCCAAGAAGGGTATATAGCAGTAACTTGAAGAGACGATAGGATCAAGTGAAGGTTTATGATTGTCAAGGCATACTAGGCATCATTGCAGAAAGCAGGGAAGGATCCAAAGACAAGGAGAGACTGATGGTGAAAGAGAACAACGACCAAGGAGCAAATCCTTAGAGAAAAAAGAAGAGGAGGAAAGTAGAGAGGTTCTTTTTAGCAAGGCGAAGCATCACCTTTTCTTCCAAGACTAGAGCAAAATAGAAAAGAACAGGAAATGATGCTAAAATGATTTGAGATATGAAGCTAAGAAATATATGTTTTGTAAGACTTTGCATGTATAATTGACATCATATTGCTTACCTTCTCAATGGACTAGGAAGGTATAGGAAGGAAGAAGGAATTTCAAACTCAAAATTTTTTAAATGAATGTTAAAAACAAATAAATAAAAAGTGACAGAAGGAAAAAGAATATATTAAAGCAGGAAAAGATGTACATAGACTAATACATTAATTAATATTGATATAAAAACTAAAATACTGACAGATATTAATTAACATTTATGAAATAAAATTTGTAGGAAGAATTCAGAGGTAAGTTAAGATTTGTCAAATAATCAGCATTTCCAGCCTTGAACATAATTCTCCATGTCTCACTCTGCAATTAACTGGCCTTCTCTCTTTTCTTAACATATACACTCCACTTCCCTATCTATCTTTGCATTACCAAATCCCTCTTCTCAAAATGCACTTCCTCCTCATTCTACCCCATTAAATCTCTTTCTTCAAGACATAGTTCAAGAACAACCTTCTTCACAAAAACTTTTCCTAAAGATTTTTTTTATTTTTTCATAGTCTATTAGAATATAAGTTTCTTGTGAGCAGAGATTGTCTCATTTATTTTATTTGTATGTCTGACACAGCACAGTGTATAAGATGTCATATCCGCTTATTAAAAACTTGATTGATTGATTGAAGGTCTCTATTTTCCTATAAAGTAGGAGATAAGGTTCTCTACTAAGAAGAAAGGAAGAACTGATAGAGGCAGCTTGAGGAACAAAAAGAAGTTTTGAAATTGGTGGGTTGGGGAGTGTGATTTAAAAAAATCAAGAAAGAATAAAAAGTCTACCATGCAGCAGTGAATGCTAAGTTAATATTGTATAACATTTAATTGTAGTGAATGTATCTTGAGGTTGTATGACTTTCCTTTGGGGGGGGGTAATGTTAGTATAATATTAATCCTCCTTGATGTCAGACAGGAAGAAGGAAAAAACTAAGCTATTTCTAAGCCTGTCCTCATGCTGCTCCCAAGTTAATGGGACTCACTAAGTTAATCTTTACATTTCACTCCCTCTTTGAATTCCACTGATTATTTTTTTTTCAATCTATCCAGTTCAAGATGTCTAGTAGTCATAATTTGATATGTGAGATGGGGTAAGTGAGGTAGGGAAAAAAATTAAGACTGAACATGTAATTTCTAGAATAATCTGAATTGAGATAAAAATTAAAATCAAGGAAGCTGATAAAAATAAATGGTATAGAGGAAGTAGAGTGGTAAAGAGAGACCAAGAAAGTGCCTTGGGGGATCCTTATGTTTAGTGGACATAAAGGTCTAGTAAATGAGGCAGAAGGAACATTCAGAACCAGGAGAAAGAAATGTCACAAAAACTTAGTATCAAAAAGAAGAGGAGCTTTATAAAAGTCACAAAAGATGTAGAATTTTTTTCTAATGTCATTAGATTTGATCATCAAGAAGTCACTGGTAACTATGGAGAGAGTAATTTCAATTGAAAGATGAAGTTAGAATTCATCCTGCACAGTCAAAGTTTAGCACATGCTAATATTTCCTAGGGTACAAGCAGAGAGACAAGAAACTATTATAAAAAATGGTAAGATTCTTATGTTTTTTAAGCTCCCTAGAAGCAATATTCTCCACATTTTCTGGGGTAAATACCTTATGTTTTTAAGCTATTAAAATTGTCACTCCTAAGCTGGGAAACCATTTGGGTTCTTCCAACAAAAGAGAATGTCATTAGTTTTCTTTAGACAATCTTAAAGAATGAATTTCTTCCAAAGTTCAGTACCTTCTTGAATACTTTCCAAGAAGGAGATTCCATTTCTCAAGTGTGGTGATTGCTTCCCATTAGAATAAAACTATGTTGTTGCTGTTATCTAGAAACAGGACTGCAATTGTTGGCTCTTCAGGAGAAATAGCAGTAGGTTCATCTGCTGCTCCTTCCATCAGAAGTAGCTCACTGTTAAGGTTCTTGACTTCATTACCTACCCGCCTTTCTGTCTGATTGGTTCTGGTTTCCACTGTAAATCAATCTTCAAATTCGACTACAGAGCAGAATTTGCTGGGAAATGCACTCTCTGTTCAATCACAATTACTGGGAAGCTGGTGTTGATGAATAGAAAACTATTACTGCAATCAACATCAGCGTGCCATGGTCTGGGTGTCTGCTGAATAGTCAGTAAAGAAAGAAGAATGGTTTCTGTATTGATGGAATGACTTTATCCAGCAGTATGTGACTAAGAGCAAGAAGAAAGATGGTGGGGCTTATCCAAGCGTTAGGGTTTAGCCAGCAAAAATAGCAATGTGACTAGTAGGCAGGATATTCAAGGACAGAAGGGATAGTGTGTAATTGAATTGTTTCACAAAGAGTCAAGAAGGGAGAAAGGAAGACTGGAATATCTTGATGAGTGAGGAGACAAGACAAGGGCAGAGGAAACTAGAGAGTGCAGTGAGAACAAAAAACATTTAAGAGTAGAGCAGAGAGAAAGATGGAAGGATAAAATTAGATTCAGATAGAGGAATTATAGAATTCTAGATCATGGGGGGGTAGAACAGCTATGTGAAATAATGAACTATAGGATGAGTTAAGTGAGTAACTAAGATGGACAGAAAAGGTAGATTCTGTAATGGGAATTACAGAAATTGATGTAAGGTGTTCAATGGAACATAAATGAGCACAATGAAGTTGCTAAGTAAGAAGGTAATGGTTGGGGATGAGAGGGAATTAGGAGTCACATATTGAATTCATAGGATCATAGAGATAGATCCAGAAGGAAACTTAGAAATCATCTAACCTAACTCCTTCAATTTACAGAAGAGGAGTCAGAAAATCCACAAATTTAATAAATGGCAGAACCAGTTTTTTGAATATAGACCCTCTGGTTCCAACTCTTTTAGAAAGGAGGGAGAAATAGAGTAGATGGGTATAAAAAATGATCTGGACAAGAGTCATAGCCAGAGCACAGGTTGTTGAAGAATGGTAGCAATAGGATGGTATGGAAGTGATAATAAAAATGAGGAAGAGGGAAGGGAACAAATGTTTATTAAATATCTACTATGTATCAGACACTATGCTAAGTGCTTTACAAATATGATCTCATTTAATACTCCCAGCTAAGAAGATTGATTTAATAAGTGAGAATCCCTTCTCAAATTATAAATTCTGTATATTTGATCCTAGACCTATGAAGTCCAGATGATAAGATCACTTGAAAATTCATAGGAAGTTAGCTAGAGGCCCCCTAATCTTTGTTTCTCCTTGTCTTCATGGAAAAACCCAGTATCATGGAGGTGATTCAACCACATGGAAAGTCATCCAATTTACTGTTGTACCTCTGGACCATTCTCTCTCATCCAACAACAGTCTTACCCTGAGCCATCTCTTCCTGCCTAATCTAAGAAGTAGCCCATCCATTTTGTGACCACCTAGTCAACAAAGCTATTTTTGCTTTGTCCAACTCATAACCCTGCTCACATAAATTTTATCTATTTTAGCCTATGCATCATATGTCACCAATAAAATTATTCTTTTTTGAAATACCAATCCCTATAAAAGTGGGGCCCTGGAAGGAGAGGGCATCTCAGATCATGAGGAAGACATAAGATCCACTTCATTAGAGGGGTCTATAAACCCTTTGATAAAACACCATTGGCTCAGAGCTTTGCCTTAGGTTCTTTTATTATAGTTTATTACATGGTTTGAAGATAGTTTCTTATAGGAACAATTTTAATCACCACACAGCAACCTCATAAGATAGGAGCCAGTATTATCCCCAGTTTACAGATAAAGAGTTATCTTTATTCCTCCTGCCCCAAGAGATTGAAGGAAATGTGAGGAGGACCCAAACTAGAGATGCAGTGTCTTCCAGAAGGATCCAGGATTTTTTTAACATCAAAAGGGGGTAAGAATATGCATATAAGCTATCTTAGGTAAAGGAGAGTTTGTTAATAATAGAGCATGAGTTCTAGATGGCATGATGGCATGGAGAAAAGGATATAGACTTCGGAAGAATCGGGCTGGAGAAATTACAAGCAGAGGTAGCATATTATTTCATTCTTTGCATTTTTAAAATTCTTATTTATTTTACTTTTGCATTTTTATTTCAATGACCAGTGGAGTGACTATCTAGAACAATAGTAAATGCATAATAGTGATTGATTATCTAGGCAGCTCTGAACCACAGAACAGAAAGGAGTGTGATAGCTACAGGATGAGGAAGAGCTAATTGCTATCTTTCAGGATGCTGTAATCACTTGAGCACAGAGGAAGCATCTGATTCTACTGATCACACCAAGCACTATTTGAAAGAGCATGAATAATGGTATAGATTTCAGGAAAGAAAAAGTATGAATTTATATCTCTTACAAAATCCATGACCCCATCACAGAAAGAAATTTTCACATGCAATGGAAGGAAACAGGGAAACAATAAGTAAAACTAATACACTTGCACTTAGGTTCAGAACTAAATGTTCTGTCTCTGATACCAATTATCTGTGAGGTCTTAGACAGGTCACTTAACCTCCTCAGATTTGATTTTTTCATGTGCAAAATGAGTACTATATTATACAAATTATTCAGCTTCACAGCTTTACAAAGCATAAAATGCTATGTAAATGTATTTTACAGGAGAGGCTATGTAAAGCGAACATGGATAGGTGGAAAAGTCACTGAATTTGAATCAGATGACATTCAAGGATTCAAATCTCACTTATACTATCGATGAGGCAGCTAGGTAATACAGTGGATAGAGTGCCAGACCTAGAGTCATAAAGACTCATTTTCATGAATTCAAATCTGACCTCAGAAACATGTTGTTCCTTCATCTTCAAAGAGTATTAATGACATTATGATGTTGTGACTTGCTCATTAATTGTATTTAAATAAGGCAGGGTTACCCAAAATCATCAGCCTCACTTTCTCTTCCTGAGCTATTAAAGTCCAGTGGCAAAAGATGCAATGAATGACCCTAGTATATTCTATGTCTCATGAAGCTTTTAGTCCTCCACTTTACCTGCTTTAGCAAGTGAATTCTTTGGAATAAATTCTTCTCTTATACATATTCCAGGGGGAAGTCTTCACGTACTCCCTTTAACTCACCAACAGGTTTCAAGTCAGTTGGCTACCCTCAACCTGGTTTGGTCCATCGTAAAGGTAAATACCAAATACCAAAAATGGATGAACATCTGTGGAACAAGGCTCAGCAAGCTACTCTTCCTTATACACCATATACATACATATATATATATATATATATATATATATATATATGTATGTATATATATATATACACACACTAACTGTGTGACCCTGGGCAAGTCATTTAATCTTAATTGCCTCAGTTCCTAGACTATAGAAAGTACTAGAAAAGGAAATGGCAAACCACTGCCAAGAAAATTCCAAAATGGGGTCATGCAGAATCAGACATTCCTTAAATGACTCAACATCAACAACATCTCAGGGTTTTCATATGTAAAATGAAGAAAATGGTCCCCATGAGTCAAATCCCATAATCCAGGGACCTGTCCATCTTTTCGCTTTCATTTCTGATGTGGAGAGGAGAGACCAAGCAGAGCACCAGAAGTCATTCAAAAGACTAAAACACCAATAAGGACAACAAACTACTACAAATGAACTGCCTCCCTCCTTCCAAAGTGTCACTGGCTTCCTCCTTCTTCCCTCCTATTCTGTCATTACACATTCAAAGTATTATGAAGATATCAATACCATCAATAGTTACACTGCTTCTCTTGCCTAGTGTTCTGGCCTAAACAAACTCACTAAGATGCTCTTCTATTCCCCATCTCTTGTCACCTCAGAAGCTCTCCTGTATTAATTTCTCTCACTGTTACAAAAGATAGAGAATGAAAGAAAGCATTCAGGATCTGAAATCATTGAGCTAAAAACTGAAACCATTTGATATTTGAAGGGCAGAGAGAGAAAAGAAAGGGAACTCAGAAGCTAGGGACAAGATTTTAATAGATCTATGGTCAATGAGATCTAAGATCAAGATGATGAAAAGTGTCTTTGTAAGCACCAGAACTACAGGAGGACTTGAGGGGATGCTGACAAGCAAGTACCTGCCAGAGTATGAGGGTTCTAAAAGGTAAGGAACACCGAACCCTTTCTTCTTTAGTCTTCCCCAAACAAACTTGCCTCAGCTAGGTACTTCAAGTTTCAGTCTTCATCTACATAGGGTTGTGCTATATTTGGACTAGGATTCCAGTTTGGGAAAAAAGGATTTGTTTCAGAAGAGAATGGGAACTAAGAATAAAAGGGTCTAGTTTCAGATCTGGTCCATCTGTGGAACAAGGTTGAGTTATCAATCAGGACTTTCATAAAATTGTAAAATTTTGTACATTATTTTAACTCTTTTGTCAATAACAAAGAGAAGAAGCTTTAGATCAGAGGCAACATTTATAAATGGCCATGCAGATAGTCCTTCATTTCTTCATTTGTATTTCTTTTATGCTACTTATTATATTCTGCATTATGTTAGCAGCTAGGTGGCTTGGTAGATAGTACAATGGACCTAGTCAGAAAGATCTGAGTTCAATACTAGTTATGTGACCCTGGGCATAAAATTTAACCTCTCTCTACCTCAGTTTCTCCAAGTATAAAATGGAAATAACAATAGTATCCCCTCTCATAATTGTGAGGTTTAAATAAGATAATATTTGCAGTGCTTGGCATATGGTAGGTACATAATAAATGCTTGTTACCCCCCTTGAATTAGTTATTTGTTTATGTTTTCTCTTCCCTAATAGGTTATAAAATTCTTCAATTCCAGGACCATGATTTAATCTTCCTTGCATCCCACACATCACCTAACAGCTTCATATAGCAGATGCTCAATGAATGTTTGCTGAAAAAAATTAGTAATTAACATGTGGGATTGTGCCATTTGCACTTCCTTTGTTTTTCTCTATCAGGATATATGATTTTCCTGTAGTTAAGTCTGGGACAAGGAAGTGGGCATGAGTACATGACGTCTCTGACACCCCCACTTCCTGGATCCGACAAGTCAGTGAGTAAAATGAGGCCCTTGGATGAGACAATCTTTTAAATCCCTTCTAGTTTAGCAGTCTATGATGTTATACTCTGATATGGTTCTGACTATCTCCAGCATCTTCTCTATCTCACAGCTCCCTTCATCAGACACTCCTGCCTACACATCCCTCAGCCCACAATACCTCTGAAGTTAGCTGCAATACATCCCATATTCTATGGCAAATGAGGCAACTATGTTAATAACTGACATACTGAATTTCAGCCTTCTTGAGGGGTTAGATCTTGCCAGATCAAATAGCCAGGGAAAAATACTCATCATAATGTACCTGATAATGATAGCACTGCTTTCTCCAGCTGCCAGTTCCAAAGACTCGGGTGGACTGCCCTCCATCACCAACCATACTCACAATTTTGGTTTGCTCATTTCCTGTTTACATGCACTGGCAAGAACCATAGGTCCTTCAGAATTTTCACTTTTACTTTTTCTATGATCCTTACCACATTTGAGATAGCTTTTGATTTCCAGTTCTGGTTATTGTTATTCAAGAACAGAGTGGGCTGTTGACTGGATGACAAGTGTCAACTGCACAAATTAAAATGACAGATTTCCCCCTTGATTTCAAGCCTCTACCTCAACCTCATGAAAGAACCTATGGGCTGTAGGACAATCTCATCTCTTCCTCAATGATTGACAATCATCCTCTCATTCTACCCTCCCCTGCCATCATTATTGGCTTCTTTAATATACATACTGATAACTTCACAGTTCCTCAGTTTCCTCAACTTCTTTAACAATTTCCACTCCACTTTAGCCACTCCTTGAACACAACTGAGACCTGGCCACCATTTAAATTTGCTTTTAACAGGTTACAAACATCAAAAGCTTGAACCAAAATTCTTTTCTTTTTCCATAACCTCCTGCTTTTCCATTTCTTTTAATTCTTAGTAAACTTGTTCTTTCTGTGTCCTTCAATTAATGATACGCTTCATGAGGGCAGAAACTTTCTCTTTTTTTGTCTTTATATCCCTAGAGCTTAGCATACAGAGTAGACAATATTTCTTAATGGATTGATTTTTCTCTAAAATTCCCTTTATCTTCTAGAAGCCCTCAATTTTCAAAGCCCATTACTCTTATCTGGCCTTCCTTAAACTGATATATCCAACCTGAATCCCTCAGACAGTTATTTTAATTATATGTTCACCATCACCTAAAATTAATGAATCTCCAATACTTGCAAATTAGAGTACAAACTTCTTTGTTTGGCATCAGAGGCTCTCCACAATATATTCCCAGGCTCTTTTTCTATCCACATTGCATATAATTTCCCAGATTACATATGATGTTTCAATCAAACTAAATTACATCCCCTACCCTGAATATCCTGCTCTCATTCCATGGCTTCCTAATACTCTTCCTATTTCTGGAATGACCTCCCTCCCTTGATCTCATCAGTAGCCTCAGTTGCTTCTCCTTCTCTGGAGGACTAGAGGACAAAGCAAAAAATCTCTTCAATTGTTTCTCATTTTAGAGGTCTCAAAATCCTAGTTATATATATTTATCTATTGAAACTCTATCCATCTGTGTATGTACAATATTCACCAGACTGTTCACCTCTGAGGGGAGGAGAGTGTGAAGGGTGGGTGGAAGGAAATTATGTAACTTAAACATATGCATATATGTGTGGATGAATATTGAAAAACTTTCATAACATGTAATTGGAAAAATAAAAAATAAACTATAATTTGGAAACCCTGTCCATCTATCAAGGTTATTCATTTATTGACTCAAAGAGTTGAAATTATTTATTCAAGGTCATGTCTTATTTCAATATTTAAGTGATCAGTTGAGTGCCACATAATTGAAATGATTCGACAATCATGATGAGGTATCAGGGATAGATAACTTTGACAGCTATTCTTACAGCACTCAGATCACCACTAACCAGATGCTTCATCTTGCATCTGTCTCATAATAATATTCATACTATTTCTTTTTAGGTTTTTGCAAGGCAAACGTGGTTAACTGGCTTGCCCAAGGCCACACAGTTATTAAGTGTCTCAGACCGGATTTGAACCCAGGTACTCCTGACTCCAGGGCCAGTGCTTTTTCCACTGCTCCACCTAGCCGCCCCCATACTATTTTTCTTATAGGTTGTTGTAAAGACCATGTTTTGCACGATATAAAGATCTACATAAATGTGAGTTTTTCCTGGTAAGACAAATATAAGAGGATTGATTTAGCCAGGTCAGTTGCTCCTCTGTTTAAGACTGCAGTAAACAAGTGAAGTGAACTAGGTCTTTTGACTTCATCTAAGACTACAGGTTTAGAAATAGAAGCTTGAGTTCATCTAGCTCAACCCCTTTCATTTTTCAGAAGAGAAAACTAAGACCTGGAGAGATTTAGTGACATGTTCAAATATATAAATGATGGAGTAAGGTTTTGAAAACAGATTTTCTAACTCCAAATTCCAGATTATTTGCTCTACACCATATTATCTCTGATTCTATGCATTAGTCAATCCATCAATATACATTTTATTAAGTGCCTACTGAGCAGCTACATAGCCCAGTGGTCAGAGCACTGAATTTAGAATCAGGAAGAGTCAGCCTCATGAGTTTGGCTTCAGACACCACTTGTGTGACCCAGGACAAATCACTTAACCCTGTTTGCCTCAGTTTCTTCATCTGTAAAATGAGCTGGAGAAGGAAATGGTAAACTGCTCCATTATCATTGTCAAGAAAATCCTATTGAAACTGAAATGACTCGGGGAGGCTAGGTGGCATAGTGGATAAAAGCACTGGCCCTGGAGTCAGGAGTACCTGGGTTCAAATCCGGTCTCAGACACTTAATAATTACCTAGCTGTGTGGCCTTGGGCAAGCCACTTAACCCCATTTGTCTTGCAAAAACCTAAAAAAAATTGGAATGACTCAACAACAAAAACTGTATTTATTTTGTCCAATTCAAGTTAATAAAAGTAAATAGCTTTAGAGAACAAAGGCAACTTTGAATCTATTCTTTAAATCTCTATTTGAATTGATAATCAAATTGGACATAGATTAAACACCTCTTGCAACTCAATTTTCATAATCTTTATCATACCTCAGCTAGGATAAACTCATCACCAGGAGCTTATCTTCCATCATTATAATAGAGACTATACCAGCTTTATTAATAAGATCTCATCAGATTGGGTAGAGCCAAGATGGTGACAGAGCCTCTCTTAGGTGTTCTCTCCATAATATTTCAAAATTTTTTAAATTAAGACTCTAACTAAATTTGCAAGAGACAGAACCCACAGAAAGATCCAGTGAGGAAATTCTCCTGACTGAGGTAACCTGGAAAATAGTAGAAAGGTTCCACTTGACAGGGTTAGTGGGGCTGCCCGCCAGAGTAAAGACTTCAGCCTCCAGAAGGCAGCTCCAAGGTGCCTAGGAGCCACAGCTCATGGCAGTGGGAGTGGTTTCCTGACCTACACTCCCAAGACCACCAGGCACAAATTGAAGGATCAGCAGAGGGGTCCTCTGCCAGAGCTAGTGCAGAAAGCCCAGGCCCTCAGGGCAGTTATGGCAGTCAGCCCTGTCAGCTCAGCAGGGGGGGGGGACCTCACAGTCCAGATACAAGAAAGAGAAGTGGGTATGGAGCTAGAAAGCAGGAGAAGAGAAGGTAGGCAGGAGCCCCCAGGCAATTGAGCCTTTAGTTCTTAGCCCATCAAAGGTAGGGGAGTGGAGGGAGACTTTAGAGGTCTGTCCTCTACCTGGGACAGGACCTGGGGCTCTGACCACATTCACATCCTGATCACAGTCTAGGCCCCCCATAGAACAGCCCCCCCCACCTCAGACCAGTGGTAAAAGGGTGCACTTGTGGTCAATCACAGACCAGGAGGGAAGTCAGAGCTTCACACACTGAGAGCCTTGGGCGGGGGGGTGTCCCAATAATACTCAAAGGCACAGGAAGCACCACAAAACCAGGCACAGGCTGGAGAAATGAATAAACAGAGAAAATGGAGGAACACCATTGATAAATACATTGTCTGTGATCCCAAGAAGGATCAAAATACACCATCTGAAGATGAGGAAGTACAATCTCCTGCATCTAAAGACTCCAAGAAAAACAGAAATTGGGCCCAGGCTATGATAGAGATCAAAAAAGATTTTGAAAATCAAGTAAGGGAGCTAGAAGAAAAATTGGGAAAAGAAATGAGAGAGATGCAGGAAAAACATGAAAAAGAAATCAGCAGCTTAGTCAAGGAGATCCAAAAAAAATGCTTAAGAAAATAGCATATTAAAAACCAGCATAGGTCAAATGGATAGAACAGTTCAAAAAGTTACTGAGAAGAAGAATGATTTGAAAAGCAGACTTGGGCAGATGGAAAAAGAGATATGATATAAAAGCTCTCTGAGGAAAACAAATCCTTCAGATATAGAATGGAGCTAAAGGAAGCTGATGACTTTATGAGAAGTCAATACAATACTTCAACACCAAAAGAATGAAAAATTAGAAGAAAATGTGAAACATCTCATTGAAAAAAACAACTGATCTGGAAAACAAATTCAGGAAAGATAATTTAAAAATTATTGGGATACCTTAAAGTTATGATCAGGAAAATAGCCTTGACCTCATTTTTAAAGAATTCCTACAGGAAAATTGCCTTGGTATCCTAGAAGCAGAGGGCAAAAAATAGAAATTGAGAGAATCCACCAGTCTCTGCCAGAAAGAGATCCAAAAACAAACAACCCATAGTAATATTAAAGCCAAGTTCCGGAACTCCCAAGTCAAAGGGAAAATATTACAAGCAACCAAAAGAACACAATTCAAATGTTGTGGAGCTGCAGTCAGGATCACACAGAACTTTGCAACAACTACACTGAGGGTTCATAGGGCTTGGAATATAATATTCTGGAAGGCATAAGAGCTTGGAATGAAACCAAGAATCAACTACCCAGAAAAAATTGAACATCCTCTTGCAGGAGAAAAGATGGACTTTCAATGAACCAGGGGAATTTCAATTGTTCTTGTTGAAACAACCAGAGCTGTAAAGAAAGTTTGACCTTCAAATACAGGACTCAGGTGAATCATAGAGAGTGGAGGAGAAGGGTAAAATATGAGACTTAATGATGATGAACTGCATGTATTCCTGCATAGAAAAATGATACTTATTATATTCATATAAAACTTCTTATTTAATAGAGCAGGTAGGAGTTTTATAGATGAAACACAGGAGAGAGCTGAATTTGAAGTTATAACATATTGTAAAAATGGAGTCAATGGCTAAAAGGGAAATGTAATGGGAGTAAGAGAAAGGAGAGGTGGAATAGGCTAAGATATGTCATACAATAAGAGTTTTTTATTGCAATGATATGGAAGGGGGAAAAGCAAGAAGGAATGAGGAAACCTTCACTCTCATCAGAGGTGGCTCTCGGAGAGGAAACAGCATACACACTCAATGGGGTATAGACATCTAGAGGGAAAAAGGAGATAAGGGGATGGGGAAAGGGTAGGGATGTAAGTGATGGAGGAGAGAGTACATCGTTGGGGAGAGTGGCCAGATATAACACATTTTCTTTTTACTTCTTGCAAAGGGCTGGGATTGGGTGGCCTGTCCGGGACCATGGGGCCGGGTGGTTGCTGGGCCTTAGGGGTGGTATGTAGACTCTGAGCCTCTTGGCCCCAGGGCTGGTGATCAGTCCCTTACCACTCAGCTACCCTACAGCACATTTTAGAAGAGGGACAGGGTGAAAGGAGAGAGAGAAAATATAGTATATACATATATATATATATATATGTATATATATATATATACATATATATATATATAGTATATGGTAGTGGGGAGGTGGTATGAATGGAGGGAGTTACAATCAGCAACAGAAAAATATGGAAGTAACTATTGTGATGGACTTATCATAAACAATGTGATCTACTCGAGACAGAGCTGGTAGTATTGGAACACTGACTGAAGCACATTTTTTTCTCTTTCTTTCACTTTATTTCTCATGAAGCTCTAAATTCTTTGGGGGGAGGGGGGTATTAGCTTTACTCTTAAACAAGAATATTTTAGTAATTATAAAAAATCATTTGTACAAAAATAAAAATTAATTAATTAATTTTTAAAAGTTCATAAAAAAAGATCTCATCAGTATCCTCAGTGGCTTGTCTTTCTCTGGTGGACTAGAGGACAAAGCAAAAAAAAAAACTCTTCAATAATTTTTCCTTTTAGAAGTCTCAAAATCCTAGATATCTCCATTGTCACTAACTGCCATACTTGATTTATCTGTCCTCATTACCATCCTGGCCCTCCTGCTGGAGGATTGTTTTCCCTGCATTAGGTTGTGAGTTCTTTGAGGACAGAGACTGTCTTTCTCTTCTTATGGGTATCTCCAGCACTTAAGCACATTGTACGTGCTTAATAAAAGTCAAACATATTTACCTTATAGATTTAAGATGTACAAAGAACTGCTCAGTAAGTGGTGGGTCTTTGTAGTACAGTTAAGTTCCTCTTTGTGACACTTCTTGGGGTTTTATTGTCAAAAATACTGGAGTGGTTTATCATTTCCTTCTCAGTTCATTTTACAGATGAGACAAACAAGGTTAAGAGACTTGCCTTGGTTACCTAGCTGGCTAAGTGTCTGATGCCAAAATTAAACTCATGTTTTCCTAACTCCAGGCCCAGCACCCTATGTACCAAGTCACATACCTGCCCAGTGGATTTAGGAAGACAAAATACAACAGTCCCTATCCTCAAGATACTTACATGCCATTGAGGGATGGGAAAAAAGCTCGCTGGCAAATGAATGCAAAGCAAACAAAAAGCATAATTTCAACAGAGAGCATGCTAACAAATTGGAGGTATTACATTTACTACTATTCCTGTTTTCTTCCAACTCTATAAAAGAATAAAATAATAGAAAGTGAAAAACTGCTATTCCTTTGGGGACATTTGAGATCAGAATTTAATATGTAGCACAATCCCTGTTACTTTAAAGAACTATCTGGGATTGCAAAATGGCCCAGCCCAACCCAGGTCAACACAATGAAACATTTTCCTTCAGATTACCTCACTCCCAGAGACCTACACAGGAAATAATTATTTTGGTAGTCACCAGTAAACAGTGAAACACACTAGAAAAATCAGCCCTTTTTGACCCTGAAAAACAGTGGCTTCTCAAGCATAGTTGAACCTAACTTCTCTATCCAAATTCAACAAGGACAGACGTAAATGGTGTCTTATTCTTGGACTGTGGGTTCCCAGAGCCAGGCCACACTTCAGAGTTCTGCCAAAACACCAAGGCAGACACAGCCGTTTCATTGTATCTCTGCTAAAAAAGAATGTAGAGTTAGGGGGGAGAAAAAATGAGATTTCTTTTTTTGGGCTAGAATATGAAAATTCCATAAATGCCCTAGCAACTACTTCAAACATTGCAATCCAGATAAAAAACAACTACCACTTCAGACTTCAGGCATACTCAGTGCCAGGGAAAAAACTGGCAATGCCAAGAGCTAAGTGACAATTCTGGGCAGGGCTTTTAAGGCCAAGGAAAAGGTCTTGGATTTCCTTCTTCTGATTCTAACCAAGAGTACATTTTCTATTCCTTTCTTCCTACATCATGTGAAAGACAGCTGGTATAGAAAATAAAGTGCTATTGCTGGATCTGTATCCAAAGAGATCATATAAAAGGGAAAAGGTCCCACACATACAAAAAAAAAATATTTCTAGTAGCTCTTTTCATAGTGGCAAAGAATTGGAAATGTCAAGGATGCCCATCAATTGGGAAATGACTGAACAAATTGTGGTAAGTGAATATAATGGAAAACTATTGTTTTAAAAGAAATGAAGAGGGGTGGCTAGGTGGTGCAGTGGATAGATCACTGGCCTTGGAGTCAGGAGTACTTGAGTTCGGATCCGGCCTCAGACACTTGCCTAGCTGTGTGGCCTTGGGCAAGCCACTTATCCCCATTGCCTTGCAAAAACAGAAAAGAAAAGAAAAGAAAAGAAAAGAAAAGAAAAGAAAAGAAAAGAAAAGAAAAGAAAAGAAAAGAAAAGAAAAGAAAAGAAAAGAAAAGAAAAGAAAAGAAAAGAAAAGAAAAGAAAAGAAAAGAAAAGAAAAGAAAAGAAAAGAAAAGAAAAGAAAAGAAAAGAAAAGAAAGAAATGATGAGAAGGCAGATTTCAGAAAAATCACGTTGGGTGAAGTGAGCAGGACCTGGAGAATACTGCACACAGTAACAGCAACATTTTGTGATGATCAATTATGATAGACTTAGCTCTCTCAATAATACAATGATCAATGACAATTCCTAGAGACTTTTAATGAAAAATACCATCCACATCCAGAGAAAGAACAATGGAATCTGAATGCAGAAAAAAGCTTAATATTTTTAACCTTTTAAAAATTTGGAATTTTTTCTTTCTTATGATTTTTTACCTTTTGTTCTGATTCTTCTTTCACAACTTGATTAATATGGAAACATGTTTAACATAATTGTGCATGTATAAGCTATTTTAAATTACTTGCTATCTTGGACAAGGAAGGAGAAAAATGTGGAAATCTAAATCTTAGAAAAATGAATGTTGAAAACATCATTACATGTAATTGGAATTAAATAAAATATTAAAAAAAAGAAAAGAAAAGAAAATAGTGCTTGCCTTAGGGACTCAAAGAACTGAATTGAAGTCTTACCACTGATGCCTATTAACTATATGACTCTGGGATGGTCATTGAAATTCTACATCTTCTAGTTAACTCTCTAGAACTGTAAGATGCAGAGAAAATGCTCATCAGACAACATCTGGGAACTCAACTTATAAAACTTTATTTAGTCATTCAAAATTTGCTTTCAAGTTGTGGTGGGGTAATGAATAGAACAATGGGCCTGGAGTCAGACACTCATTGGTGATGTGATCCTGGACAAGTCACTTAACCACTGTCTGCCTCAGATTCCTCTAAATTCTATTACCTATAATCTGCTTTGGTGTATATCCAGGGAAGTTCTGATTGTTAAATTTTCAATGTAATCATTTACATCTTGGAAACTGGCAAACTCTACAAATCAGGGCTTGATTTATTGTTTTGCCAACTTTATATTTGAGAAAATGATGGAGAAAATGTTAATAATAATACTGAAAAAAGTAGGTCATACATATATTTTTCCAAAGAATCTATTATTAAACATTTACTAGAATATATGTGTGTCTGTGTGTGTGTACCTTTATAAACATATAACAATCATTAGATGATGCTAAATTAACCTTTAAAATGCACTTTTTCACTCAGAAACATTTCTAAAATTCTCTGTTGCCTATGAAATAAACTAAAACTTTGGCAGAGAAAGTACTAACATTATCTTCTAATCTCAATCTTCTCTAGACTTACCCAACACTCCATCCAAACTAGATCAGCTTCATTTAACTGAACAAAGCCTTCACTACTAAATTTCAAGTTTAACTGTACTTGATTTATCTTTTAACCCACTCCCACCTCTCCCCAGCAGGCCCTCAACAACCCTCCCAGTACCCAGTGCAATGAATTTTACATAGAAGGTAAAAAATATTTCTTGAATAGATAGATATGTGATTAAATGAATGAAAATGAGTGAACAAATGAATGAATAATTAAATATTGGCAGATTTAGATATCAGCCATTTAAAAATTAAAGGGGAATAAGGGAATAAACTTTTTTATAGAATCCACTATATACCAGGGACTCTTCTTTGTACCTTTTGGGGGGAAAGGGGAGACCAAGGCAATTAGGGCTAAATAACTTGCCCAGGGTCACATAGTTAGTAAGTGTTAAGGTCAAATTTGAACTCAGGTTCTCTTGACTCAAGGGCCAATGCTTGCTATCAATTGTGCTACCTAACTGTCATTATCCTTTTTAAAATTATCTCATTTGATGCTCACAACAACCCTTAAGAAGTAGAAACTGTGACATGAAAAAAATACCTCTATTTTGTCTTTATCCACCATTTTGTGAAGTTCAACTGGATTTGAGTCACTTGATCTGGTGATTTCATAAAACTAATCCTCCTCCCCACTAATACCGCAGGAAGAATACCATCCTTTCTTTCACCTGAGTGTTTTCTGATCCCCTCTACCAATAAGAAACCAAATGACCTGTTCATTCCTCCTCCATCCTGTTTATCCTATTTATTCTTCCTCTAATTGGATATTAACTATATATAGTAATCAGGGTTTGAGACCCCTTGTGCTACCAATTTATTTCTACAACTGCATACATTGCAAAACACATTGCAGCATTTTTTGTGGCAGGGGAAAAAAACAAACTTGAAAACAAATTGAGGTATCCATCAGTTTGAGAAGAAATAAACAAATTGTGGCATATGATTGGAATGGAATTCTGTTGCACCATAAGAAATGACAAATATGAAGAATTCAGAGAAACTGGGTAGAATATATAAATTGTTGTGATCAGAAGAGTAATAATAACATCTATGATAACAAAAATGAAAAAAAACAGTATTTATGGGTGGCTAAACTGAGATTATTTGCAATGAACACTCTTTGTCCTGTAGAAAAAGTTGATAAAACACATCTATTTCACCTTCTCTCAGGAGAAAGGTGAGATGCAATGGGAGAAGAATATTACATACACTGTCAAAAAAAGTGAGGGTTGCTAATCAGTTTTTTTCTCTTCCTCTCCTCCTGCTCCTTTTTCTTTCTCACTTCTTCCTCATCTTCTTCTTCTGAAGCTTCTGCTTCTACTGCTACTTCTTCTTTATTCTTTCTTCCCTTTTACAAGGAAGGGTATACAGGAAAATGGTGGCAAAATGAAACATGTAAAAACATTAAGAAGGATAATGTGGTTTATAGCATATATAATATAAGTTAATAATTTCCTCTTTGGGAAGTCAATCACAACAAACATCATTTACCACTTTCCATCATAATGTGGAATAGACAGTCTTATTATATATATATATATATATATATATATATATATATATATATATATGAATGCCACATTGATAGCTGAATTCTTATTGCTTATTGCTGTTGTTGAGGTTTGTCCTTCACTCTCAAAGAAGACTATGATATCGGGGAGATGATGTCATGACATGCCCATGAATAGGATTTGAGTGAGGGGGTGCTTTGCTAAGTCATCAGTCTCACTTTCTCCTCCAGAGCCCTGGATGTGAGGCAAAGAGTTAGGAAAGATCACACAGCTAGCAGTCAAGTATCTGTGGCTAGATTCAAATTCCCATCCTACTGATTTCAAGGCCAGTGCTCTAACCACTGTACCACTTAGCTGCCCATTGTTTATTGCTGACTCCTTAAATAAACATAGCACAGTTTAGGCATAATTAAAGATCATTCTTTGGACTCATAAAAACAAAAATGCTTTCTACATTCTATTTCCTAGCCTTTAGTGGAGATTGTTTTAGTTCTATTTTTGAACAGTATCTTTCAGATTATCTTTGAGATGCCATTTTTCCACTTTGGTTTCCGTAACTTTGTTCATTATATCTCAGAAGCTTCTTAAAGTTGCTATATCAAGCATAAATGAATTCCTGCTATTGGAGTTTACTGAAGATGACATCTGCAGTAAGACGTAGACCCATTAGAGTCAGGATGTTAGGTAAATACTAGATGAGCATCTAACCAATTTACTACAAAGTCCCTATCTAGGGTTGTTCTCTTCTTTAGTGAATCAGAACTTTAGTGAATTAGAATCTTTGCCCAGGAAGATTCTAGAGCAGGGGTTCTTCACTTGAGATTTAAAGACAGATTTTTATGGGAGTCTATTAATTTAGATGAGAAAAAAATACATCTTTACTTTCATATAACTCTTCTGCAAATTTAGCATTTCCTTAATTACTTAAAAGCTTTATTCTGAAAACAGGTCCATAGACTTTATTAGACTGAAAAATGGGTATAATGATACAAAAAAGTTAGTAACTTTTTAATCTTTGGGGAGAGTGAGTCTCAAATGGATGCCTTCTCCTGAGTAGGTGATTTTGAATTGAAGTAAGTGAATAAAGCCTTCTCTAGTTCCAGATTATACTCTATAACCTTGGGATATGAGTCCAGCATACATTCTATCTATGATGACTTTTTTTTGGAGGTGGGGAGGATTAACTCTCACTACCCCTCCCCCCACCTTTTCCTCAAGGGTTAACTAGGGTTATTTCAGTTTAGGGAGTCACTTCTATGGATTCCTGGGTGAAGAAGGTCTAGAATGCCTAAGGGCCTTTCTTTCCCCTAAAACTTGACTAGCAGAGATTCTATTGTTAAAAACAAGGGAAAAAAAGGAAAGGTAGCTAGGTGATGAAGGGCATACTTGACCTTGGACACTTACCAGAAGTGTGATCCTAAGCAAGTCATTCTTTGTTTCTCTCAGTTTTCTCAATTGTAAAATAATAGCACTCACAGTGAAATAAAGAAACTAAGTACCATCTGTATTTTGCATCATCTGCTGGATTTGGCAAACTATGAAAAATCAGGGATTTTTAGGTTTTAAACAATCTGAAACAAAGACCTTGATGTTTAATCTCTATACCAGAAAGCCTATAGCTATGTAGATTGATGTATATATGCATATATATAAATATATAAAAAATTATACATATATATGCACATATATATACATATAGATGCATGCGGGTGCATGTATTATATATTGTCTTTCCAAATAATCATCTTAGAAATCTGTATTAGTATGCCATTGAGCTGCCCATTACTCAAAACAATGCTGCGTCTCCTCTTTGAGAATCACCTTCTAAGGCGGTTATGAGACCTGCCATAAAGAAGTGTTGTTATTTTATAGTGACATCTGTTGTGTCTGGTGTTTGGATTTTTTGTTGTTGTTTATTTTTCATTCGGTTTTTAAGTCAAAGACTGTATTATTCACTTAACTTTGATCCCCCCACCTCTTTCACCTTCTGTATGAATTAACTGAGTCTGCCAAAAAAAAAATCAAAACCACCTTTGGAGAATAAAGATTTACTACAATTAGCTGTTCAAAATGTTGTTCCATGAGGGCTATAAAAATAATTCTACAAGTTCAGCAGTGTTGGAAGACTTGTGTGGGTTTGGCCTGTGAATACTTCAGAAAGGACAATACCTATTTAAATGTATAAATTTTGATGCATTTAAAAGTTAGTAACATTAGTTTGTAATTAAAATTCACACATACTCTTAAGTATCTCACTAGTGTTTCAGTAACTTCAAAAAAAAAAGTATACAAAGTAAACCTTAACTGATGCTAGCATATAGACAAATCAAGTTATATGAGACTCTATACATTGTCATTGTTTTAGAGACAGGAGGAAGGGAAGAAGAATGACACTATATGTCCATTTTTTTTTTTTTGAGAACCCATAGGGCAGCTAAGTAGCAATACTGATCCTGGAGTCAGTAAGACCTAAATTCAAATTTAGTCTCAGTTGCTTGCTAGCTCAATCACCTTAGGCAAGACATTTAACCCTATTTGCCCTAATTTTCTCATCTGTAAAAATGATCTGGAGAAGGAAATGGCAAATCACTCCAGTCTCTTTGCCAAGAAAATCTCAAATAAGATCATAAAGAGTCAGTAACTCCTGAAAAACACTTAAAAAGCATTTATGAATCCATGGAGAACTATTTTAAGGTTGTAAAAATGATATTTAATTTTGGCAGTGAGCTAGGGACATTATACATATTGTAATTTAATGGTGAGGTAGCTTTTTAAAATTTTTAAAGCAAATTCTTACATGAGTTGCAATCTGTTATCACTGGAAGGAGTGGTCACATCAATGAGACCACAGATCCATGAATCCATCAAAGTAAAAAATTATTGTTTCCTGTTGTGTCATCTTATATGAATGGAAATGGTCCAGGAGAAGGTAAATGTAAGTAGACTTCTAGGAAACCTAGTTGTTCCGAGAGAGAGAGAGAGAGAGAGAGAGAGAGAGAGAGAGAGAGAGAGAGAGAGAGAGAGAGAGAGAGAGAGTCCAGATCTAGGAACACTGTTCTAATGGAGAGCAAGAAATGTTTGTGGAATGTGTGTGTACATAAATGTAAGTGATGGGGAGAGTGGAGGTAGGGAACTTCCAGATGGACATCCCCAAAAGGACAATATAACCAAATGCTCCCAGATGATTATAGTCCTAAAAAGGGATGAAAAGTAAGCAAAGGGGCAGAGGAAAAAAGAGGAAGTGCTTTTTGTTCTGTGGAAAATATAAAAAGTTGAGGTGTGATATTATCAGAATTTCTAAGTTAAAAGTCTCATAATTTAATAATTATGTATTGTATAATTGTATAATTATGACTCATCACTGTCATTTGCCACAATTCCTGAATAACGCAGAGTTCTATATCAATTACCGGGTATCTGTTGAATCAATTCTTGTAACTCTTTTGTTCTCCTTTGTACTCCTTTTCTATTGATCCTACCTATTGATCCATATAATGTGAGTGGGTGTGACAATGAGAGAGAAATGGGGTGGGTGGAGGAGAGAGAGAGAGAGAGAGAGAGAGAGAGAGAGAGAGAGAGAGAGAAAGAGATAGTATTGGGTTTAAGTGACTTGCCCAGGGTCACACTAGTAATTATCAAGTGAATGAGTTCAAATTAGAACTCAGATCTTCCTGATTCCATGGTCAGAGATCTATATGTTATGCTACCTACCTGCCTCCCCTATCATTTTTAATGTGTATGTGTAGCCACCTCCTCTAAAGTTCTCCTCCAAGAACTCTTTCTCAATTCCCCTTAATGCTAGTCCCCTGCCTATGTGATTATCTCAGATTTATCATGTATATATTTTCTACATAGCTGTTCTACCATTAGATGTGAACTCTTTGAGAACTGGGATGTTTTTTATATGCCTTTCTTTGTATTCCCAGTGCTTAACACAAGACCTAACACAGAGTTAACTCTTTTGGGGGAGGAGAGGACAGAGAGGGGCATTCACCAACTTGCCCAGGGTCACACACAGGTAATAAGTGTCTGAGGCTAGATTTGAACTCAGGTCCTCCTGTTTCCAGGGCTGGTGATCTATCCACTGTGCCACTTAGTTGCCCCATAGTAAACTCTTAATAAATGTTATTTGATTGATCTTTCACTGTATGATGAGCTTACCTCCTTTTCTGTCCATATATCTCTTTGAAATCTTTTATTCCACAGTGCTCCCAGGTAGTTGGAAAGGATCTTTGTTCCTCTTGTGCTTTTCAATGTGTTCCTTTTTTTTTAAGGGCAGGGACCTTATCTTAGAATTTAGTGGTTGATAGAATCTTAGACATAGATGATGGCATAAGTGATGAAACATATTGATGGCAAATAACTATGAAGGTGAGATGGGCCATATGCAAAGCTATGATAACACAGGATATAACTATGCAAAAACATTTTAACTCAGATCAAAGAAATTGTTCTTTATCAGAAAGAGGGTTTACCTAATAGAAGTTTACTCTTTGCTTAAAAAAAGAATAACTCATTTATAGCATAGTGAATAAAGAGTTGTTTATAATGTTATAAAAAATACAACTGCTGAGTCAGGAAAGAAGATTCAAAGAAAAAAGTTTGATGAAAGAATATAGGGAAAATAATAATCAAGAAAGAAAGAAAAGAGAAATTATAGATGTTGCCTACAGCTAGCTCATCCTTTCTCCACTATTTTAGAATAGTTCCCTCCTCCCAAGTGACATTGACCTTAAGTCAAATTAGCTACAAAGAATCTCTGAAGAAAGCACTCTAGAGTTTGAGAAAGCAGATTACAAAGGGATTAAAGAAAGGATCAGCAAGTCCAGGAATGATAAAGGCCAAAGTAAGTTAACAAAGGTTTAGAAGGGAGTTATGTTTTGTTGGAGAGTGGGGTGGAAAATTGATAACTAAACATGATTGTAAGCAGAAGGGAAAGAGTCTCTCTACTGAAAGGGAGAGAAAAACAATGCTTAAGAGAAAAGAAAATTGTCAATGATTTCATATAGATACTGTTCATTATTCTAAAGAACAATACATTTATTCCTACACTCTCTAGTGTTTTTAATAGGAACGGGTGCTGTATTTTCTCTTTTTCAGCATCTGTTGATATAATCATATGATTTCTGATAGGTTTGTTATTGATATAATTAATTATGCTAACAATTTTTCTAATATTGAACCAACCCTGCATTCCTGGAAGAAATCCTACTTAATCATGATATATTATCCTAATGATAACTTGTAATCATTTTGCTAAGTTTTATTTAAGATTTTTGCATCTATATTCATCAGGGAGATAGGTCTATAATTTTCTTTCTCTGTTTTAACTTTTCCTGCTTTAGGTATCATCATCGTATTGGTGTCATAGAAAGAGTTAAGCAGATCTCTGTCTTCACCTATTTTTCCAAAAAGTTTATATAGAATTTGAACCAATTATAGTTTGATAGAATTCATTTGTGAATCCATCAGGCTCTGGAGATTTTTTCTTAAGGAGTTCAATAAAGGCTTGTTGAATTTCTTTTTCTAAGATAGGGTTATTTAGGTTTTTAATTTCTTCTTCATTTAATATGAGCAACTTATATTTTTATGAATATTTTCCATTTCACTTAGATTGTCAAATTTATTGGCACAGAGTTGGACAAAATAATTCCAAATTATTACTTTTATTTCTTTCTCATAAGTGGTGAGTTTACCTTTTTCATTTATGATACTATCAATTTGGTTTTCTTCTTTCTTTTTTTAATCAAAATGACCAGAGGTTTATCAATTTTATTGGGGTTTTTTTAATAAAACCAACACTTGGTTTTATTTATTAGTTCAATAGTTTTCTTGCTTTCAATCTTATTAAATCTCATTTAATTATTTTTAAGCATTATATGCAATGGGGATAGGCTAGAGGCATTCCCAATAAGAGCGGGGTGAAACAAGGATGCCCATTATCACCACTACTATTCAATATCATATTAGAAATGTTAGCCTCAGCAATGAGAGAAGAAAAAAAATTTGAGGAATTAGAATTGGGAAGGAAGAGACAAAACTCTGACTCTTTGCAGATGACATGATAGTATACCTAGAGAAATCCCCCCAAAATCACCTAAAAACTACTAGAAATAATTAGCAACTTTGGCAATCACAGGATATAAAATAAACCCTCATAAATCCTCAACATTTTTATATGTGACTAGCAAGATACAGCAGAAAGAGCTAGGAAGAGAAATCCCAATCAAAGCAACAGCATACAGTATAAAATACCTGGGAGTCTACTTGCCAAGGCAGACTCAAAAACTTTTTGAAAAAATTATAAAACACTTCTCACACAAATAAAATCATATTTAAATAACTAGTCAAATATCAACTGCTCATGGATAGGTCAAGCTAATATAATAAAAATGACAATTCTACCAAAATTAAACTACGTTAGTGCCCTACCAATGAAAATTCCAAAATATTACTTTAATGGGTTAGAAAAATTGTAAGCAAATTCATATGGAGAAATAAAAAGTCAAGAATTTCCAGGGATTCAATTTTTAAAAAGTGCAAAAGAAAGTGACTTAGCCTTACCAGATCTAAAATTATATTATAAAGCATCAGTCATCAAAACTGTCTGGTATTGGCTAAGAAATAAGAGTGGTGGATCAGTGGAATAAATTAGGTGCAATAGCAGAAATGATTATAGTAATCTGCTGTTTCATAAGCCTAACGAGTCCAGCTATTGGGATAAAAACTATCTCTTTGATAAAAACTGTTGGGAAAATTGGAAGTTAGTATGGAAGAAACTTGTATTAGATCAACACCTCACACCCATTACCAAGATAAGATCAAAATGGACACAGGATTTAGACATAAAAAAACAATACTATAAGCAAACTAGAAGATCAAGGAGTAGTATATCTGTCAGATCTATGGAAAGGGAAGCAGCTTATGACCAAGGAAGAGATAGAGATAGATAATTTTGATTACATTAAATTAAAAAGCTTTACACAGACAAAACCACAGTAACCAAGATCAAAAGAAATGTAGTAAACTGGGAAACAATCTTTACAACTAGTATTTCTGACAAAGGACTCATTTCTAAAATATACAGAAAACTGAGTCAATTTTCAAAAAAACAAGCCATTCCCCATTTGATAAATAGTCAAAGGACATGCAAAGGCAATTTACAGATGAGGAAATCAAAGGGATCCATAGTTATATGAAAAATTGCTCTAGGGTGTCTAGGTGGCAAAGTGGATAGAGCACAGGCCCTGGAGTCAGGAGTACCTGAGTTCAAATCTGTCCTCAGACACTTAATAATTACCTAGCTGTGTGGCCTTGGGCAAGTCACTTAGCCCCATTTGACTTGCAAAAACCTAAAAAAATTCTCTAAATTGCCCTAAAATTCTAAAAATTGCTCTAAATCTCTACTTATTAGAAGAATGCAAATTAAAGCATCTCTGAGGTACCACCTCACACCTTTCAGATTGGCCAATATGACCAGAAAGGACAATGATCAATGTTGGAAGGAATGTGGGAAATTTGGGACACTAATACATTGTTGGTGGAGCTGTGAACTCATCCAACCTTTCTGGAAAGCAATTTGGAATTATGCCCAAAGGGCAACAAAAATGTGTATACCCTTTGATCCAGCAATATCACTACCGGGTCTATACCCTAAAGAGATGATGAAAAGGGGTAAAAACATCACTTGTATAAAAATATTCATAGCAGCCCTGTTTGTGGTGGCAAAGAATTGGAAATTAAATGAATGTCCTTCAATTGGGGAATGGCTTAACAAACTGTGGTATATGTATGTTATGGAACACCATTGTTCTATTAGAAACCAGGAGGGATGGGAATTCAGGGAAACCTTTAAGAATTTGCATGAACTGATGCTGAGCAAGATGAGCAGAACACCCTAACAGCAACATAGGGGTGATGATCAACCTTAGTGGACTTGCTCATTCCATCAGTGAAACAATCAGGGACAATTCTGGGCTATCTGCAGTGGAGACTGCCACCTGTATCCAGAGAAAGAACTGTGGAGTTTGAACAAAGACCAAAGACCTTCAATTTAGGGGGGAAATGTTATATTATTTTGTAAAAAGAGAGCAAGAGAGTGAGAGCGAGAGCGAGAGCGAGAGCGAGAGCGAGAGCGAGAGAGAGAGAGAGAGAGAGAGAGAGAGAGAGAGAGAGAGAATTGTTAGAGGACTACTAGTAACTACTACTACTACTACTACTACTAGTAGTAGTAGTAGTAGTAGTAGTAGTAGTAGTAGTAGTAGTCCTTCAATATTGAAGAGGCCCATACTAACCAATCAAATGATTGGAGGTGTGAACTGAGCAATTAGTGAGAAAGAATTTTTTAAAAGCTGGAAAGGGATTCAACTCAACAATTCAAGAAATATTGAAGTGCCACCTATGTGCAAGGTGAGAGGTACCATGATGTAGAGTTTAGTAAGCCAGGCTCAGATGTCAGAAGAAAAGGGTCCAAATTCTATCCTTGGCATATGCTAGTGTGTAATGCGGAGCTAAACATTAAAGTTTCAGTGCCCCCAGGCAACCCCTGAAAACCACATAAATCTAAAGAGAAAATATTTGCTGATCACTGAAAGTGGAAAGATAGTCCCTGCTATCATAAATGACATCAAGAGCACAGAGAAGAAGCTTTGGAAAAATGGAGAAATTTTTTCAAGTCCAGAAAGAAAAGAAGGAAAGATAAAAAAAGATAGAAAGAAAATTTCAAGTGGAGACAAGAAAAGCTTGCCCATGTCAGAAAGTTTGATTTTCTCTTCTCTTTGAAGGAGGAGAGGGTATTCTATGATGAGACTAAGGAAGGCAGAGATGCATTCAGTCATGAAAAGTGAGGAGAGGCATAACCACCAAAAATGATCAGACAAGGAATCTACAAAAGATGAATATTAAAAATTTCCAGGGAAAAATGGGTACTATGACAACAATGGGAATTTTCAGTGCATACAATCAAATTGATTTCTTAGTTCTATCAGCACTCAAGAGTGGGAGAAGCAGACAGTAAAGTTTAACCATTTCCCTACATAGGCCCTGGTGCCATTATGTGGTTAGTCATTAAAGTTTAGTAGTATTGCACCTAGAAATAAACTTGTCACCTCTCTGCTCCCCACCCTTTACCACTATGCCATTTATTTCACAAGAAATGACATCTTTAACTGACTGCTGATTGTGGGCTTGCTGTCAAATTGGGCACATAAGATCCATGTCACTTGGGAGGAATGAAATATTCTACAATAGCAGAGACAGGATGAGCTCTAGGCAACATCTATAATTTCTTTAGTGTTATCTATCCCAAATTAGAATATCTTTTTTAAAATTTCTTCTTTCCTGAATCAGCAGTTATATTTTCTTATAAGATTATAAACCACTCTATCTACCATGCTATAAATGAGTCCTTTTTTTTTAAGCAAAGAGAAAAATTTCTAACAGGTAAACCCTCTTCCTGATAAATAGCAATTTCTTTGACCTGAGAAATAAAATGTCTATGCATTGATGTATCCTGTGTTATCACAACTTTGCATATGGTCTATATCACCCTATTAGTTATTTACCATCATTAGCATGTTTCATTGACTGTGTTCAACAGAGCTCTGCAATGCATTTTCATCCACAAATTCCAAAGGAAATTATTGACCATTAATAGACTTTTAACAAAAGACTATTGTTAGGAAATTGGTTGTTTTGTCCCTTTATAATTTATTCACATACTAATACTTTAAATTCATTTTCAGTTGATTTACAAGAAAGAAAGAAAGAAAGAAAGAAAGAAAGAAAGAAAGAAAGAAAGAAAGAAAGAAAGAAAAGAAGGAAGGAAGGAAGGAAGGAAGGAAGGGAAAGGAAGGAAGGAAGGAAGGGAAAGGAAGGAAGGAAGGAAGGGAAAGGAAGGAAGGAAGGAAGGAAGGGAAAGGAAAGAAAGAAAGAAAGAAAGAAAGGAAAGGAAGGAAGAAGAAAGAAAGAAAGAAAGAAAGAAAGAAAGAAAGAAAGAAAGAAAGAAAGAAAGAAAGAAAGAAAGAAAGAAAAGAGATAACTGTTTATCATTGTATCATTCCCCTGCTGTGCTCTTCCTCAAAAATGAAGGACAAACATTATATTCACTACACACACACACACACACACACACACACACACACACACACACACATATAATGTATGTATGTATGTATGTATATGTACATGCTGACTGTGGACTCTGACAAATTAAGCACATAAAGTCAATGGAAGAAATGAGTTGTTCTATATCAATGGAGAAAGGATGAGCTCTAGGCAACATCCATAATTTCTTTTTTCTTTCTTTCTTTCTTGAATGTTACTTTCCCTAAATTCTTTTATCTTTTCATATAATACATTTTATAAACACTGTTTATAAACTTTACAATATGACATATCATCACATAATATAATTATGCATATATCTTATTTGTAAATGTATATGTATTGTATAAATATGTATACATATATAAATGTACACGCACACACATAAATACACATCCAACCAGTGATGTTCAGCATCATCTCTGCAACTTCTGGTCCTAGAAACTATAAATTCTGATGATCAGGCTCTTTCTACTCATCATGTACATTTTCCCTTTTATATATGCCATATTCCTTTTGCCTCATTTTCTGAGTGTGAGTCTATGTATTCTTTTCCAATTTAATTTAATTCAATGGAATTTTTGAGTAGCTCTCCTGGATTGCATCATAATCTCTGGAAACTCAGCTTCCTTCAAGCATATCAACTGTGAGCCTGTCTTCTAACTAGCTATCTAACTCCCTGTCTGTAGAACTTTTCCTTCCCTCTGATTGAAGAGTGTGAAAGATGAACACATTAGAGAGCATGTCCCAGATCCTTCATTTTAGGAGGGTACCAAGAAGTCACCTGACCATTTTCTACTTGACTGTAGAGCTTCATCATGACCCTTTTCCAGCTACCCATCATTATCTTGCCCTTTCCAATTTTTTTTATGTATTCTGAGTTCTTTGAGAGTAAGGACTGTCTTTGAGCTTTTTTTTGTATCTCCAACACTTAGCAAGGTTCCTGCAAAAAAGAAATGATTATTGATTGCTATGCCCCTCAATACTTCATCATTATAGTGCTGAGAATCATAATACATTGCAGAAGCTGCAGAAAAATCAAATGAGATGATATTTGGAAAGGTATCTAGGGCATTCCTGGAACAGAGTGGGAGTTAAATAAACTTTTATTCCTTTCCTTCCTCCCAGAAAGGTTTCCCACCACTTCCCATGTGGGACTGAGCTATCCTCATCTCTGACTTTGACAGAGATTTATATCATTATATATAATTATAGCCAATTTATAATAGTCAATAATAATATTCATAATAAAACTTTGAGCATCTAAGCTATTTTGACAACTATAAATGCCTAATTTTATTTTCAAAATCTCCTTTAGTCAGAGAATGTGCCCTTGGTCACATATCTCATACATGACCTTCTAATTAATAATAAAGCTGTTGTTAGTCTCCTGAAGGTTGAAGTCTAGGGAGTCTGTCTAGAGAGTCTGCACTCTCCAGACAGCTATTCTACTAAATATTTGAACCCATGTTCTTTTCTCTCCACATATGCTACTTCCTAAAACAGAAAAATATAGAATTTATTTTGAAGTGAAGGAGAAGAGAGAACAGAAATCATTCCTATCCTTTTATCTCATATGAGGTACAGAGCAGCATATGACTAACAAGATATATAAGAGGCAAGGAAGGGAGTCACACAGCTAGTGTGCTCTAGGTAGAATTTGAACCTGAGTCCTTTGATTGCAAATTCAGCACATGAATAAAAATATAATGAAATATCAATAATTTTAATTTCAGGTTTTCTAAATCAATATACAGCCCATAGAGATTCATTTCTATTTGAGTTGTACAACTCTGATTAATAGTATTTCCTATTTCCCAAATGCAATGCAGCTTTATTCAGATTTGCAATTCCTGGCCAAGATATTTGTAAAAAAGAGACTGTTCATTTTCTAATCAGTGCAATAATGATCTTTCATTCATTTTTCCCTTAGTCGAATATTTGACTGATATCACTTGAGTATGAGGGAAATAATTGAAAAAATAATTTACTATCCTTAGGCTTGATGAAATCGGCAAAATAGAAGCACAAGATGGGTAAATTTAGAGAATCTGCACCAAATGTTCACATATCCTATTTGTGCCTGGTCTGTGGTAGAACAATGCAAGATCATATTGTTCTGATCAGTCACAGTTAGGTACACTATAATTTGACTCTAAAATAGTAATATCATTTTGATTCTCTTTGAGAATGAAGGACAACAACCAGGTGATACTATGGATAGAGTGTTGAACTTGGAATTAGAAAGATCTGAGTTCAAATCTCTATTAGATACTTACTAACTGGAAACAGGAGGAAGAGACCTCCTCCTGGACTAAGTCTTCTCTTTGAGATATCCCTTCCCTAGGGGACACCTGGCTCTCAGCCTCCCTCCAGGAACCAGACTGTGGGCTCTGTTTGGGCATCAACTCTGCTACTGACCCCTCCCAACCTACCTTGACATTCCTTCAGATATGTTACTCCTGGTCTTAACTTTGCTTCTTCTGTGGGTCACTATTCCAGCCAATGCCATGAGGAACAAGGAAAATATCATTGGTGGTCAATCATGTGTTCCCTAATCTCTGCCCTATTTGGTTGCGCTGGTCATCCACCAACATTTCCACTGAAGGGGTGTCCTGCTGTCTGATCAATGGACCCCCCATAGCAACTCACTGTATACTCTGAAACCTTCAAGTGTTCTTGAGGAAACCCAAACCCCTCAGCACTTGGTGAGGCTGGCATAGTGGATACCCTCATCCAAGTACACTCCCAAAAAACAAAAACCAAGACCCCATGCTGCTCTACCTGGAGAAGCCTGTAAGTCTGAACCCCAAAGTTCAGTCCATTCAGCTGACCAGAGACTGTGCCAGGCCTCATCTGGTGTCCGATTGAAGCACCATTTCCAGTCCTTTTGCCAACTATTCCATCCAGGGCCATCTCCAGTCATCCTGATTTATATCTTGCCCTTGGACCCAGATGGTTCTGGAGGAGAAAATGAAGCTGGTGACTTAGCACAGCCCCTCCTTGGACAAATCCAGTTCATGTGCTTGTCATGGCATCACCTCCCTGATGTCAAGGTCTTCTTCGATAACAAAGGACAAACATCATCAACTATCCCAACACCTCCAGTGCTTGATCATATGTTATCATTTTGGAGGAAAAATACAGAGTGTTTAGGAAAAAGCCATGGTGGAGAAGGTGGGGAAGGTGGGAAGGACACTTGCAAGGTAACTCCAGAGGTCAATTGGTGTTCAATGGGGCCCTGCAGGGCCTTGCATCTTGGGGCATGGAACACTCTACTCTGGACAGGTTTCCCAGGGTTTATGCCAAACTGTGACTATTACTGGACCTGGATCCTAAATGAGATGCAGAAGGAGCAGTTGAATAAGAAGCAATGACAAGCTCTCACTACAACTCTGGGAAATTTACCCAGTCTAATCTCTCTAAACCTGCCCTCAGGAACAGATGATCTCAAACTACAGTCCCAAACCCAACAAAGGAATCCAAGCTCAAGATCCTTCTATTTAACACAATTGACCTCTCCTCTGCCCCCAAGGACAGGACACAGTCATCCTGACTTTCAAATCATGGACCTCTAGAGGACCTCATTTTTCCTAGCCCCTTCTCTAGTCTGGATTTGGATGCTTAGAAAGGGAATCAAAAGGATTTAGAGTTGAAAAGGACTTCAGATTGAAATAGCACATCTAGAAAGGAACTTTTAGAAAGACCACATACCTGAATTTTTACAAATGGGGAAACTGTAGGTTAAGGTGACCTCCTAATGTCACCTAGCTAGGATGTAACAGACATTCAAGATAAGTGTTCTCTCCCTGATCTGGGATCTGAAAGGATTTCTTCCCAATTTCCCAGGTACCTTAGCACTTTTCATGAATCCACTGCCTTGCTCAGGTTTCTAGAGTAATAGGCAACTAAGCTGATCCCTCTTATTCACTCCTTCTCTCCAATAGTTTTTGATCAATAAAACCTATAGGACTTCCTTTGGGAAAAAAAAGATACTGTGTGACAATGAGGCTGTCAATCTCAATTTCCTCATATGTAATGTCATTCCACCTGTCCCACAGAGTAGTTGTAGGGAATCATTAAAAAAAATGATACTTTGAAAACTTTAAAATAAATGTTAGTATTATTAACTACAAATAACACTATCTGTAAACCCTAATCATCCATAAGGAATCCTTCCATTTTGACTCTGCTTAGAGCATTCTCCATGAGAGGAGAGATTATTTTGGTGGAATTCTGATCAAATTCCTGTGTTTCTTGGTTAGAATGGGTACACACGGACAGCAGATCTATGTGGATTCTCGCCTAGTGATTCCTATAAGGTTAATTACCCTTCCTCTCCGCTTTGAAAATTGTGGATCATACACATGCCTAAATAATAAAAGATCGCATAAGGGAATAGTCAGGGATGTAAAACCACAAGAATGAAGAAAGGATGGGGAAAGAAGAGAGGTAGAAAGGGCATGATCAGGGCAAGGAATATGAGAAATTAAGGTCTCATATCACTGAAAAGTATTGAGTTTGCTTTAAGCCTAGCTACTAAATATTATTCCCTCAGTGTTCTGCGTGGAAATAAATCTTGCCAGGACTTTAATAAAATGGCAATAAACCTTGCTGGAACTTTAAACATAGCAAGAGTACACAAACTACCTCCATATTCTAGGATATGGCAGGAGGGAGACCTGAGTTAAAGAATATGAGAAATGAAAGTCTCCTATCACTGAAAATCGTTGTTTGCTTTGAGTCTAGCTAATCAATATACTCTCCTCAGTGTCTCAGTGGAATAAACCTTGCCAGGGCTTTAAACATGATGAGGATATACAAACCACCTTTGTGATCTAGCTATGGCAGGAAAGAAATCAGAGTTAAAATGGGAAGAGAAGGGAAAAAGAATTTATATGGTCCTATTATGTATCAGTCACCATGTTTTAATAGATATTGTCTTTTTATCCTTGCAACAACCCTGTGGGATAGGTGCTATTAATTATTGCCATTTTGCAGTTAAAAAAATTGAAACTAAACTTAGATTTGAACCCAGATCTCAGGCCCAGGACTTTATCCACAACTCCAGCAGATCCCTCTAAGATGTTTGTGTGATCACTTAAGACGTCAGTGTTGTGCTTCTCTACTAGTCACCAAACACTTACCTGAGAATGCTGGTAGTTTTTAAGGTATGAAAATAGCATATATAATCCTAAAAGAAAGACAGAGCTCCCCAAAATAAAGATCTCATTCAATGAATGCTGACAGATTTAGCTACAGAATTTGAGATCCTTTCTCTAAAAGATGAGGTTTCCCAACTTCTGGAATTACACTTAGACAATATCAAATGATTTTTTTTATCTTCTATTTATCAGTCCTTTCCCCTGCCCCTAATGATATAACTAATGAGTATTATAAGAATTACCCAGATGTCTAAGTGAGAGTTCACTGGATGCAGTCAGAACCAAGACAGTTTCCAAAGTTCAGACCCATCCTCTCTGGGGAACCCATTCCAGAGCAGCCCTGCCCTTCACAGAAAAAAAAGGAAACTCTCCCTGGGTCTCACACTGGCTTCTATGCGATCACTGAATTACTACACTGGGCACCCATCTCCATCACTCCTGATTCTGAGATAGGAACCTAACTTCCTTTCCATCAGTCAAGAACTTTGAAGGCCAAATTGGAGAACTATTCCATGTGAACAGCAGTTGAATGTGGGTCAGTTGGTTTTGAAAGATAGATGAACGATTTGTTAAATATTTTCCAATTGCATTTTAATCTGGTTCAAGAAGCACTCTGGAGTATTGCCTATTTAAACATCTACTTTAGGGACCCATAACTTGAATCTTCTAGCATCACTGTTAGGATTCTTGGCTTGTGACATCTCTTGCAATCCTTCCCCAGCCATTCACTGTCACCTCCTATCATCTATAGGCAATGCAGTGAAGACGTTTGGTATGATGAAACAAGGCTTATGTATACTGCTGGCATATTGTTTGATGGAAGTCACAAACTTTTTTTCTGCAATGGGGTTAAGTAACTAGCACAGGGTCACACAGCTAATAAGTATTTGAAGCTATATTTGAACTGAGGGCCAGTGTTCTGTCCACTATGACCCCTGGTTGCCCCTGAAGTCACAAACTTGCCAATTGATTGTAGTTCAGTGCCTTAGGTATCACATATTCTTTTCTTTCTTTTGCAAGGCAAATGGGGTTAAGCGGCTTGCCCAAGGCCACACAGCTAGGTAATTATTAATTGTCTGAGGCCGGATTTGAACTCAGGTACTCCTGACTCCAGGACCAGTGCTCTATCTACTGTGCCACCTAGCTGCCCCCCGGTATCACATATTCTTTATTCCACTCTTAGATCTCATTATACTTATTGTGTCCCAGGCCTTTGAGAGGGGTCATTGACATCTACCTTAGCATTCCCTGATCAGTAATGTATGCTGAACTCATAGTTGGCTGGAATTACTACTGATCTCTGGTAATTAGGACCTTACTTGGCCCTGGTTCGACTATAAGTCAGTGAGTTGTTTTGTTGGTGTCAGTTCACATTTGAAACTTCCATCTATATAGTCTTTCAACTTTTCAGAGAAAATCCATGTGAAAACCAAGATCTTCAACTTAATGAAGTCCTTTTTTAGCCAGTAGGTACTGGGCTTTCATGGACCTCTTCTTTATATATAGCTGCCCATAGTTATGAGGTTTCCACATAGTAGTTCTATTAATAAACAGACAGCAAGTGTAATGGAGAACCACCATGGCATGATTTAGACTAGGTGAGGATTTGATACAGATTTATATACTCTGTTTTTCTCAGCTGTACAGATAATACAAAACCAGTTTCTACAACTGAACACTGAGGAGATTGAACTTGCTGACTTGTAATTTCCCATCCCAGCTCTAAATCTATTATCTTATGTACTTGATATCACAAGAAGTCTGTTGAATAATGCATTTGGAATTTGAAATGTTACATAGAGTACAAAGGGGAGGGAAGGGAAGTTGGCTTCATATATTCACTAATGCTATCAAGACAGTCAGAGTGGAACTCAAACTGGAAGTGATTCAGAGGTAAAGAAATCTTGCTATCCTTAGAAAGAATAATCTTTCTCTAGATCAAAATTCTAGAAAAATCCCTCAACAAATTTGCACTCAGTTCAGGAGTATGCTGTAACTACTGCCTAAAGAGCCAATTATTAAATTTTCAGTGTGAGCTTCTAAACCTTGAAATCAGCAAACACCAAGAATCAAGACTTGATTTATTATTTAATTGGTTATCTAGATTTAAGACAGTGATGGAGAAAATGTTAATAATGCAGATTAAAACTAAAAGCATATCTTACAGAAATGATGTGAAAAAATAGAGAAACATTGTAAGATCTACACAAACTAATACAGAGTGAAGTAAGCAAAGCCAAGAAAACAATATGCATAGTAATGGAAGCAATGTAAATGGATAGAACAACTACACATCATAAAAGCAATAGTACTATAATAAAATTATAAAGCTCAAACAAAACTCAAATGAAGAGATATGAGAAGACACCTCCAATTCATCCCTTCATTGAGGTAAAAGGTCCACAGTTGTTCATATATATATATATATATGTATATATATATATATATATATATACATATATATTTGTAAGGTTTTCAGAATTTTTCAAAGTATTAATAAGTGGTATGATTTTTTCTTTCTAAAAACATAATATTTCTTATATGGAATTGCTCTTGAAAGAAATGGGGGGATAATTGAGACAAATCTATAATGTAAGAAATACAGAACACTAATAAAAATTTAATTTCTTTTAAAAACTGTCAAGTATCTTTTGTTTTGGTTTTTTGGGTTTTTTCCCCTGGAGAACCAGGTGTTAAATATTTAGCAGCACAACATTGGTTAAATCATTTGGTTGAATATAATATGAATCAGAGACATATTCATATATACTATGATTACAATATGAATAATATCCTTCCTCCTACAATTTTCAGAACCTCTAGGCAGAAAAAAAGTCTGTCTTATCCATGAATAGGCTACCTCCTTTCTAATACATATTGTCCCATTTTTGTCAACTGATTTCTGTTAAAATTGGGAAAACAGATTCTTTGGGATTCTGGTCCAAAAGAACAAAAATACATAATTTTGCCATTGGAAGAAATATATCTCTTAGAAATCAGAGCAAGAGGTGAATTGTTCATCTTAGGTGCATTCTATTAAATGCTTCTGAATCAAAGATGTGTTCCTACAGGTAGGATTTAATACTACTTAATCACCAAGACTATGTGATGTACTGATGAATTTCCTTCTGCTGGATGAAGGGCCACTTTAATCCATGACATTTGTTTGATCACTACTTGCTGCAACATGGTCCCCACTATCTACTAAACAGAACCAATTCTGTTCTATATTTTGATGGTTATTCAGCATGGTCCCCCCGATCATAAAGTGTTCATTCCCAAGTGAGAATTAAATAAAACCAATATCACTATATACAGTTATTTAATGACTCTGGTTATAATAGAGGGAGAATGGAGTAAATAAAGTAAAACAAGTAAAACAAAGTTTTTCTTCTTATAATTTTTCTATGTACATTTTTTTAAATTTACATTTGACTCCAGAGAGAGTTTGAACAATCATCAAAGACTGTTACCTTTAATTAAAAGAACCTGTTATCTTCCTATGTAATTTTGCTATCTGTTATACTTTATTTTTCTTCCTTAAGGATATGGTTTCTCTCTCATCACATTCATCTTAGATCAATGTATACCATGGAACCAACATAAAGACTAACAGACTACCTTCTGTGGGAGTGGGGGGAGGGAAGCAAGATTAGGGGAAATTGTAAAATTAAAATAAATAAAATTTTTCTTTTGTAAAAAAAATTTCATTTGACTAGCATTCTTTTTTTTCTTCAGATCCTTCTTTCAAGATTTTATCCTTCTCTTTCTTGGGAGGCAGAAGATGACACTTCCACATTGCCCTTTGTCTAGACTTAAGTGATAATATAAATTGAATGTGCCTTCTTGCCTTCAGTTCCCCTCATGCAATGTCAGCTTTCCTAGAATTCAGTCAGGTTATCGCAATAAGCCTATTTTAAATAGGGGAGAAGAAGCTTAGAGTTTAACTTTTATTTTCTTCAGACTAGGGCATAATGAGAGTGTGGTGATCAAGAATTTGACCTAGGGCACTAGAATTTAGAGAGTAAAATAGCAAAAAAAACTGAGCTAAATACCTGAAGTAGTTAAAAATAGAAAGAAACAAAATGATTCAATTCCTCTCTCAACTGTTGGCTCTACCCCAGATAAAGAGGTAGAGGAAGTAAAGGAGAGGATATTCTAGTAACTACATGTAATAAGTGATTATTTAAAGATATCTTAGGGACAGCTAGGTGGAGCAGTGGATAGAGCACCGGCCCTGGAGTCAGGAGTACCTGAGTTCAAATGTAGCCTCAGACACTTAATTACCTAGCTGTGTGGCCTTGGGCAAGCCACTTAATCCCATTTGCCTTAAAAAAACCTAAAAAAAATTTAAAAAAATAAAGATATCTCAATTGTCATCTGCCAGGTAGACATTTGTTCCAAAAAAATACAAATAAATAGCTTTATATCTTCTGAGAATTTAGGTGTTTCCTTCCTTTCCCCTTTTTAGATTAACACATTGCTTCAATATATGTTTGGATATTTGTGTTTCACAGAATAATAAGATATCATGATTGGAAGAACTAGACCATCTAGTCCTGACTGAGATTCCCTACTAATAATATTGAAAACTTCACTTAATGCTTATCCCAGCTTCTTTTGAAAATCTCTATCTCTAGAGGTAACTTATTCCACTTTTAAATATCTTTAAAGGTTGGAAAATTTTCCTTTTATTGACCAGCTTCACAGAAACTTCCACACATTATTCCAACTTCTATCCTCTGGATTCAAAAAGAACATAGAACAAGTCCATTCCTTCTTCCACGTGGAAGGATTTCAAACACCTGAAGACAACTTTCATACTGTCATCTCCTCCCCTGCCCAAGACTTTTCTTCTCCAAGCAAAATATCCTCATTGTTTCCATTGATAATTGCATAATCATTTGACATATGATATATATCCAAATCTTTTACCATCCACTGCTCCAACCCCCCTCCACCCCCAATGATTACTTCTTAAGAAATAGTTCTTCAATTTCTCTGAAAATGTTTAACTCCTCTCTAACAGCATACAGTGAGAAATTAGGGTAAAATATTTATCAATTTTAAGGGTCTTGTGATGGAAGATACTATCTGTATCCAGAAAAGGAACTGTAGAGTTTAAATGAAGACCAAAACTTATTATCTTCAATTTTTAAAAGTTGTCTTTGGGTTATGAAAATTTGTTATCTCTAAAGTTTTCTTTATTCCTCTTGGATCTGATTCTTCTCTCACAATATGTCTAATTTGATCTATGATTTGTATGGTTGCAAATGTAAAACCTATATCAGATTGTTTTCTGTCAGGGGGAGTGGAAGGGAAGGGAGAGAGGGAGAAAAACTGTAAAACTCAAAACCTTTCAAAAAAAGATTGGTAAAAATTATCATTGTATGTAGTTGGAAAAACAAATAAAATCTTTATGGAAGACCTATTCATGAACCATGCTTATAGGCTCTATATGGAGTATTGGGCAAGCACACCAGTTCCATTCTCTAAGCACACCTATGATTATATATAATATATAGTGACTTAATGTTTGTAGACAAACATTATCTCTTTTCATCCTCCTAAAAATGAGGTATGTATATAGTTATTATTATTATTATTCCTTTTTGCAGATGAGAAAAATAAGTTCAGAACAGTTAAGCAAATTATCCGTGGTCACATAGATAATAAATGTCAGAAGTAGGATCTAACTCAAGTCTTTCCCAGTATTCAGTTTAGTGCTCAGGCTTGAGTTCAAGCTTTAGGTAAACCTATAGAAAGTAACTACACATAGGTCTCTTCGAAAAGTTAGAGGATCAGATTCAACTCTTCAGAACAAGATGCCCTTCCCAAGAGAAGCTCCAATCTCATTACCATGCAGCTAAATCTGATACTTACCTCCTCTAGTCTCATCTCTCTTGGTTAGAGGTTGACTATCAAACTCCTCCCCCAAAAAAAAGGCAAAGACTGAATTCAGCTCATTCCACTTTCCAACTACTACTTAATCTGACTACAACTCCTTTGAAAAGGAAGCCAGAAAGCTCTGGTGACTCCCTCCCTTGTTCTACTTTCCTGCCTCCTTTTGTGTTGTCTTTACCCCATCCCCATCCCACCCATTAGATCTTAAGTTCCTTGAGAACAGAAGCCTTCTCTATTTTTATTAATTGTTCCTGGGTACATAGTACTTAATGTTGACTGAATTGGATTCTTGAGTTTCTGGACCAGTTAGGACTCACAAATTCCCAAATTGTACAATCTAGAGCAATCTTAGGATGCTCATCTATAAAAAGAAACTGATAATACTTTCCCTGACCCAAAGATGATGTCCAGCATATGCCTCTTTGGCAAATGCCAGGGACAGGAAAATGCAATCCTCTCTTGGAAAGAACTGCTAGAATATGAATCCAGGGGAGGCTAGGTGGCACAATGGATAAAGCACCAGCCCTGGAGTCAGGAGTACCTGGGTTCAAATCCAGTCTCAGACACTTAATAATTACCTAGCTGTGTGGTCTTGGGCAAGCCACTTAACCCCATTTGCCTTGCCAAAAAAAAAAAACCTAGAATATGAATCCAGATTCAAAATCCAATGCAAAAATCTAAACCATGTCAATACCAAGATATCCACAAAGTAGATGTGAATAGAAATATGAATAGAAGGGGAAATAGTAGAGGTTCAAGATGAAAAATGATCATCAAAACATTAGACAAAAAGATAAAGGGCAAATTAAAGGAGTCATCTACTTGAGTGACAATCTTATCTTCCAAAAGCTTTGACTCTTGGGTAGTTAGTTGCATTACCCATTTCCATTCTTATTATCTGCTAACATACTAATGTAGTATTTCCTTCCCTTCTTACTTAAATCACTAAAGCCATGGCTCACACTTGGCCAATTTCAAGGTTATCATGAGAATCAAATGAGAAGGTGCATGAAATTATTCTGTAACTAGGTAAAATTGAGCTATAATTGTTTTTGTTTGTTTGTTTTGACATTACTTGAACTATAGTCTTCTGTACCAGTATAAGATATTATAAATAGTGTTGGAAGGGTCCTTGGCACCTAGTTCAACCACCATATTTATGGATCAGAATATTAAATCAAGCAATTGAAAACCACATGGGGAATAATTATTAGAGCCAGTTTTTGAACCTAATCTTAGGGTTCCCAAATCAATTCTTTTTTTTCCCACTGTACAACATCAGTTCCCTTAGAGAAGAAGAAATAAATCCCCATGACTGTTCTATAGAGTACCTGAGGATTCTTTTAAACCAAAATTCACATAGCATAATACTCATATTTTTATTATTTGTAGGGTCTTTCTTATTCTGCATTTTTTCTCTCTTCCTTAGCTTTTTTATGCTAAAGGAAATGGTTCATTATTTTCCTTCTTTTATCCTCTTTTTCAATGCCTTTCCTTTGGGTGGATTTAGTCTTCAATTTTATTACACTTGTCTTGTTTTTCATCTTTCTTCTTATTCTCTTTGACACAGTTTTGAAATTCAGCCTCATTGAGTTGAATTCTCTTTTCTCACTAGTTCCTAATTATTGGCTATTTTTATCTGAACTTTAGGGTGGAGAAGACCACTGGACATGATTCATTAGTATTTTGGTAATCTGAGCCACAATGCTTACATGTTACTGAGCATTCTCCTTGAACTAGCAAATTCAGTCAAAGAGGAATGTTTCCAATTATTTCAATATTGATATGTCCTATAGAAAAAAATTCAGATATGAAAGGACTATAAGAAAAATGAACTTGGGGACTTTTGTAAATCATGAAATGATGACTTCATATTATAGAAGGAGCAGTTGCATTTCTACTTTTGGAGAAAATAATTGATTAGGGTTTTCAGTACAACAGACAGAAAATGGCAGAGGGCCAAGTAGTAGAGGGAGGAAGGAAGGGGCAGGGGAATTGTCTTTATTGCTGTGAAACTTCTTCAGGCAAACAAACTAACTTAAAATCACTATAGCACACAAGTACAAGAGCCACACTATACCCTGTCCCACATCCATTAATGATACTCTTTTCCCCATTTTATCCAATAGGAAGTTATTTTTCCAAAAGAAGACCTTTCTGCCTTGCACAATGAGAATAAAAATACCAAGTAATTGACATTTAAGCAGTAACAACGACCAAAAATAAATATTGCCATCTTCATTGGTAAGGAGGTGCTACTGTTTATCTCAAAAGGTATAATTAGAAAACGATCATACAACTCCATAAAAGACTTTCTAATGGTTCTATTGTAATAAATTCCATCAGGGAGGAAAATTTCACAGTTTATCAACATAGTAATTCCACATGATCTCTCTTTACACTGAACCTTGTGTGACACTGATTTCAATGAGGAAAGGAACCACCATGTTCCAACCTTATAATTCCTTCCAAAAGACTGAGTCTTATAATGAAAATTAATATAAAGAAGGAAAACATCACCCAAAACATTCTTGTTTGTTTTAAAAGTACTCATTAAATCGGAAAGATATAGTAAAAGCTAGTCTTGAATTTTCACCCCGATAGAAATTCAACAGAAATGACATTTCTGAACATAGCTCATGTTGAGAAATAAATCCTGACAAGTCTTCTTGGTCAATCTTTTTCTAACATTAAATAGTGTTCCATTGAAACTGGGAGAAAAGGTGATGAAAACAATAAAAAAATTAGTAGCATATGAGGTCCATCAAGGGAAGAACAGAAGAATAAATGAATAATTATGTATTAAGCACTTGTTAGTGTACAAAACTGGTAAATAGAAAAGAAAAATAGTTCCTCTTCTCAAAGACCTCACATTCCAGTAGAAAGGGAAAACACATACAGGAGGGTCTAACTACAAGTAAGATGGAAAGACCTTAGGTTACAGAAGCAAAGTCTATGGAAATCCAACTTCTCTAAAGGCATTCCCTTTAACAAAACATTATCAGTTTTTAATGTTGAATAAAGTTGAGAATTTTCTTTTCCAAGTCCTCAGTAGGGAGGAAGCAGGGTCTATAATAACTACAGATAAAGTTGCCTAGTCACATTTCCACAAGGGTGACTTTCTCAGACTCTGGCTTCAGAAACCAGAATAGAAACAGATTTCTGTAGTCTAAAGTGTTCAAGGATAGATTTGAGCTTATCTTCTCATCAGTGACAACTAGTCACAGTTGTGGCAGGGAACAAAGGTCCCTTTTCCTCAAAGTAGATTCCCTTTATCGACAGCTTCAATAGCCAGTGGTTTGGAGGATACTGCTAATACCAGGTCTCTTGGGCTCAAGGTCCTAGGGGTTTTTTGACTAAGATCTGAGAAAAGGTGATTATCTAGGTAATCTGAGCTTCTTGACCCATATTTTTTGTCTTTCCTTCAGGGTGTCTTCCCAATTCAACTAGAAAGGTTTGGGAAGGGGAGAAGGTCATATAATGAATAAGCAAAAGAAAATAAATAGTAATAAATAGCAATAAGAATAATAGCAATGATAAGTGGCATATAACAATACAAGGTTTACAAAATACTCTTCTATGAATTCTCTTATTTTATTATTTATTTATTTATTATTTATTTTGCTACAAGAAATGAAGTAGGTGGTTTCAGAAAAACCTAGGAAGACGTATATGAGCTGATGTAAAGTGAAATGAACAGAATTAGGACAGTCTTGTGCACAGTAATATCATGATAGTAATCAATTGTGAAAGACTTAGCTACTCTGATCAATAAAATGATCCACAATTTCAAAGGACTCATGATGAAAAATGTTACCTTATTTCAGAAAGAGAACTGTTAAATTCTGACTGCAGATTGAAACATTTTTTCATTTTCTTTATTTTTCTTATGCAACATAACCAATTTGGGAATATGTTTTTCATGACTTCATATGAAAATAGGTGCTATATTTTAGAGGGGGAAAATTCAGTGAGAAAGAGAGAGAATTAGGAACTGCAAATAAAAATTAAAATAAATAATGAATGAATGAATTGAACATACATGAATTCACATTGATACTGCCCAAAATAAAAAATTTTGTTTCCTCTGTTCTCAACATAAACACTATTCCACCACATCACTTCTTCTTGGGTAGACTTGATAAACAATGAAAATAGAAATGGTAGTGACAGTTACAATTTCCCTCCAGTGGAGATAGGTGTATTTCTTTCATACACTTATTATGATCTTCAACAAAAGACTGAATGATCATTTGTCAGGTATATTATAGATAGGGTTCATATCCTGGTATAAATTAAACTAGATGACCTGCAAGATTCCTCCAAATCTGAGAATATGGGATTATATATTCTAGCCCTCTAGAGGTCATATCCACACTATAACTAGTGAAATCAAAGGTCCTCTCCCTGTTCTGTAAGTATAATGTTTACCCAATGGGTAGGAATTCTTACTTTGCTTTGAGTCATTGAATCATGGCTCTAGACCTGTAAGAACCTCAGAGTCCATATGCTCTTTATAGTTTACAGATGAGGAAACTGAGGCTCATAGAAGAAGCAAAGTGATCTATCTGAAACCATCAACAAGCATTATATTCAATGGGGAGAAGCTAGAGGCATTCCCAATAACACCAGGGGTGAAACAAGGGTGCCCATTATCACCACTACTATTCAATATTGTATTAGAAATGTTAGCATCAGCAATTAGAGAAGAAAAAAGAAATTGAATTGGGAAGGAAGAGACAAAACTCTCACTGTCTACAGATGACATGATGGTCTACCTAGAGAATCCCAAGAAATCATTCAAAAAACTACTGGAAACAATTAGCAATTTTAGCAAAGTTGCAGGTTATAAAATAAACCCTCATAAATCCTCAACTTTTCTATATATGCCTAGCAAGATACAGAAGGAAGAGCTAGAAAGAGAAATCCCATTCAAAGTAACCTCAGACAATATAAAATACTTGGGAGTCTATTTGCCAAGACAGACTCAGAATTTTTTTGAAAACAATCATAAAACACTACTCACACAAATTAAATCAGATTTAAATAACTGGGCAAATATCAACTGCTCATGGATAGGAAGAGCTAATATAATAAAAATGACAATTCTACACTAAACTGTCTATTTAGTGCCCTACCAATCAAAATTCCAAAAAATTACTTTAACGAGTTAGAAAAAATTGTAACTAAATTCAAGAATTGCCAGGAGCTTAATAAAAAAAGTGCAAAAGAAGGTGGCTTAGCCCTACCTGATCTAAAATTATATTATAAAGCATCAGTCATCAAAACTGTTTGGTATTGGGTAAGAAATAGAGTGGTGGACCAGTGGAATACACTAGGTGTAAAAGCAGGAGATGATTATAGTAATCTGCTGTTCGATGAACCCAAAGACTCCAGCCATTGGGATAAAAACTCCCTCTTTGATAAAATCTGGGATAATTGGAAGTTAGTATGGAAGAAACTTAGATTAGACCAACACCTCACACCCTTTACCAAGATAAGATCCAAATGGTTATGGGACTTGGACATAAAAAACAATACTATAAGCAAATTAGATCAAGGACTAGTCTACCTGTCAGATCTATGGAAAGGGGAGCAGTTTATGACTAAGGAAGAGTTGGAGAACATCACCAAAAACCAATTAGATGTATTTGATTACATTAAATTAAAAAGCTTTTGCACAGATAAAACCACTGTAACCACAATCAAAAGAAATGTAGTAAATTGGGAAACAATCTTTACAACTAATGATTCTGACAAAGGAATCATTTCTAAAATATACAGAGAACTGAGTCATATTTTTAAAACAAAAAGCCATTCCCCAATTGACAAATGGTCAAAGGATATTCAAAGGCAATTTACAGGTGAGGAGATCAAAGCAATTCATAGACATATGAAAAAATGCTCTAAATCACTAATTATTAGAGAAATGCAAATTAAAACTTCTCTGAGGTATCACCTCACACCTCTCAGATTAACCAATATGACCAGAAAGGGTAGTGATCATTGTTGGAAGGGATGTGGGAAATCTGGGACACTATTACACTGTTGGTGGAGCTGTGAACTCATCCAACCTTTCTGGAGAGCTATTTGGAACTATGCCCAAAGGGCAACAAAAATGTGCATACCCTTTGACCCAGAAATACCACTACTGGGTCTATATCCTGAAGAGATGAAGAAAAAGGGTAGAAACATTACTTGTACAAAAATATTTATAGCAGCCCTGTTTGTGGTGGCAAAGAATTGGAAATCAAGTAAATGTCCTTCAATTGGGGAATGGCTTAGCAAACTGGTATATGTATGTCATGGAATATTATTGTTCTATTAGAAACCAGGAGGGACAGGGTTTCAGGGAAGCCTGGAGAGATTTGCATGAACTTATACTGAGTGAGATGAGCAGAACCAGAAAAACACTGTATACCCTAACAGCAACATGGGAGTGATGATCAACCTTGGAAGGACTTGCTCATTCCATCAGCGCAATAATCGGGAGCAATTTTGGGCTGTCTGCAAAGGAGAGTGCCATCTGTATCCAGTTAAAGAGCTGTGGAGTTTGAACAAAGTTCAAGGACTATTCCCTTTAATTTAGGAAAAAACAGATATCTTGTTGTCTGATCTTGTTACCTCTTAGAATTCTTGTCTCTTCTCTAAGGATATGATTTCTCTCTTATCACACCCAATTTGGATCAAGGTATAACATGGAAACAAAGTAAAGACTGACAGATTGCTTTCCATGGTGGCGTGGGGGAGGGAAGTAAGATTGGGGGGAAATTGTAAAATTCAAATATCTTTAATAAAAAATTAATTAAAAAAAAGAAGCAAAGTGACTAGTTCAAAGTCACACAAGTAAGGTCATCAAAAGGACTTAAACCAAGCTCCTAAGACTACAAAACAATATTCATTTCATTTTACCACAATTTCCTGGTCCAGATTCTCTTTGGAGGAAATAGCTATGTAGTTCATATATTTCTCAAAAAGTCTTATTCCTGTGAGAGGACTCTGTTTGGGTATCCATCCTGAGCAATGCAAAAGACTTTGAGAAAAGGGAAGAGACAGGGCCCAGAAAATTCTGTTGACCTTGCTCTAGAACTTGATCTGCCTAAATACATTTCCTTAAAAATGATGATAATGTTTATCCTTCATTCTCAAAGACCATGACATCAGGGAGGTGATGTCAGGACATGTATATGAATTGCATTTGAGTGAAAAAGGGTTATGCTAAGTAACCAGTCTCACTTTCTCTCAGGAGTCATTTGAATGCAAGGACCAGATATAAATCAGGATGACTAGAAATGGCCTTGGATGCAAGACAGTCAGGGTTAAATGACTTGCCCAAGGTCACCCAGTTAGTACCAAGTGTCTGAGGTCAAATTTGAATTCAGATCCTCCTGACTCCAAGATTGGTATAGTATCTACTGCACCACCTAATTGCCTCCCAAAAGAAGTGAATGACAGATTCATGACAATGCAATTGCCCCTTGCAGGAAAGCACCAAGTAATTATGCTCCTACCACAAAAAATCCTGATGAGATCAAAGAAAAATTTTATGAAGACCTGGAAACACTCGTCATCAATGCACCAAAAGAGGATGAGTTTATAATTCTGGGCGACTCTTAATGCCAGAATAGGCATAGAGTATCAGATAGAGCAGGTAGTCCTTGGGAGGAATGGTGTCCAGAACAGCAATGACCATTTACTCCTGAAGATTTAAGCATCTTGTGACCTCATTACCAATACCTTCTGCCATTTGCCTAAATGCAATAAAACTTCATGAATTCACTTCCACAACAAACACTGGCATTTAATGACTATGTCATTGAAAGGAGAAGAGACACAGAAGATAATAGAGTGAAAAGATGAGTTACCATGTCTAAGACCATCACAGACTCATCCCTCTCTAAGCTGAACATTGAAGGCAAAACAACTACCAGGAGACTCAATATTAACAGATTAGAGTGCTTCTCCAAGCAACTGTTCACTTGGAGGGAGAACTGAGCAAACAAAGGGTTGGCAACAATGGAACAGAAAAGGAATGGACAGCTTTCAGAAATTTGGTTCACTCATCTGGGCCAGAACATACACAAACATCAGAACTGGTTAGACAAAAAATGATGGGAAGTTCAGAAGCTGGTAAATGAAAAACATATGAGTAAACTGAGGCTCATAGAAGAAACAAAGTGACTTGTTCGAAGTTACACAGGTAAGGTCATCGATAGGACTTAAATCAACAGGGTTTGCCAGTGGAATAGTTCACCCTTCTCTAAGCAAAGTACAGTAAAGCTTATAGGGATGCAGGGTTCTAGCTCAGTTAGGAAGTAGATGAAACCCATTATTAGTATTATTGTATTATTATTATTATTATTATTATAGCTAGCATTTATATAATATTTTAAAGTTAAAAAATGTTTTGCAAATATCTCATTTTATCCTAACAACAATATGGGCAAGTGCTATTATTACCCTCATGTTAAATATTAAAACTAAGGTAGAAAGAAGTTAAGTGATTTGCCTAAGGGGTTATGCAGCTAGTTAATGTCTGAGGTTGGATTTGAATTGAGGTCTTCTTGACTATAACTTTAAGATAAGATCAACATTGCACAGAGTTGGGAATGTAAACAAGAAAAAGCACAGTCCCTGCCCTTGAAGAACTTGCAGTATAACTGAGGGAAGACAAAATACAAATGGAAGCTTTAAAGGGCAGAGGAGAGGGGAGTGCTAGAGGGTACCCCAGTGCCAGAAATGAAGACTATGGTGCAGAGTTGAAACCAAGCAGAATAGCTGACAGCAAAGGAAGAGATGGCTATGATGTTGAGATGATTTTTAAGGGAGGGTAAAGGAATTTTTTGCTCTAACCTCCATTCATCCAATCAGAAAGGCAAAAGAAACTGAAGGTATTGATGAGGTGTGAATAGCAAAACAAAAGCAATCTCAGTGTAAATGAGACAATGAAGATAAATTTATTGTGGGCAGGGCATGACGAAGATGATGATGGAATCAAAACTGAGTAGAGAAGTTGGTGGCAAATGAAAAAACAGCACTCTCCATAAACCCCTTCACTGTCACTCTTGTAGCTAAATTGCTTAACTCCCGCAATGTCAGTGAGGATCTCTGTCATCCTGTGAATATTTCTGTTCTAGAAACAACAGTGCTTGCAATTAATAAGAGTACAGTATCTTGGGATTGGCTTTTCCTTTCATGCTCACCTCAGTTCAGATATCATAAGTAGCTCAGGGGATAGAGCAGTGGCTTTAGAGTCAGGAGGTCAGGAGCTCAAATCCAGTCTGACCCTTGCCACTTACTAACTGTGTGACCTTGGGCAAGTAACTCAACCCAGATTGTCTTGCATCCAAGGACATCTCCAGTTGTCCTACTTCATATCTGGCCACTGGACCCAGATGACTCCAGAGGAGAAAGTGAGACCGGTTACTTAGCACAGCATCCCCTCAAGCAAAGCCAAGTGGTTGTCATCTCCCTGATGTCATGGTCTTCTTCGAGAACAAAGGACAAAACATCATCATCATATAAGATACTTGCCACTTATTAACGATGTGACCTTGAGCTAGTAACTTAACCCAGATTGCCTTGCATCCAGGAACATGCTCCAGAAAAGAAAGTGAGGTTGGTGACATAGCACAGCAGCCCCTCATTCAAATCTAATCCATGTGCTTGTCATGGCATCACCTCCCTGATATAATGACCTTCTTTGAGAATGAAGGACAAACAATTCAAAAGTCAATGAGCTACTAAATGATGTGCAAAGTTTCCTCATGAAACTAACAACTATGTAGAACCCCTTTATTCCAGAGAGCGACAAGAGATTTAGCAAATCTTTTAGCAAGTCTTGTTTTTTACATAATACAAGCATAAGATACTGAATTGTAAGGGATTAGAGATAAACTGGTTCAATCCTATTATGCAAAAGAGGAAAATGAGGTTCATAGAGGGGATTGGTGCTCATCCTTTTCGAAGAGGATCAATGACATCAGGATGGGGATGACTTGACTTGCATGTGAATTGAATTTAAGGGAGGCAGAGTTATGCAAAATCATCAGTCTCAGTCTAGTAGCAAGACATGGGTCAAGATGATTGAAGTTGACCCTGCCATGAATATGTCCAAAGTTACACAGATACTGTAGTAAGAACCAGAACCAGAATCAATCCCAGGTCCTCTTTATCCAAAACTAGTACTATTACACCACATTGCCTTCCTCATGTAGACACTGAATAGACCCAGGAAGGCTTGAAATTTTCTTCATTATTTGGAGTAAACACATTGTATATTGCACTCACACACATATATGCATGCATATTGGTGCTAATACCAGCTGGTAGCCTTAATAAAGAGACTGATATCATATCTTCTCTTTTTTTATTTTTAATTGAAATACCTGTGTAAATAACCAGTTTAGTCTTTCCTGATTTCTTTTCATGGGCTCATCTTCTGTTAACGCATGATCAAAATATGGTACACGGAATCATAAAAAGTAAGATCTACTTAAAACTTTGGAAAACTGCAGAGTTCCAGAAGAACAATAGGACAAGTATATCAAGCAAAATAATGGGGAAAAGGAATAAAGAAGAGAAATTTGTGCTACTAGCTTTCAAACTATTCTGCATGATAGTAATTATCAAATTATCTGGTACTGAATAAAAATAGAAAATAGAAGCAATGGAATAGCTTAGATAAGCAAGATTTATGACCAAAGGCATAGCAATCTAGTGTGTGTGAATAACTCAAGACTACAAATCTTTGGAGGAAGAATTCATTATTTAACAAAACTGCTGGGAAAATTGTCTGAAACAGTTTGGGCCAATGGATCAAATGCTGGACTTGGAATCAGAATACCTGGGTTCTGACATTTACTACCTATTGAACCATAAAGCAAGAAAAGTAATATCTTTTTTTTAGGTTTTTGCAAGGTAAATGGGGTTAAGTGGCTTGCCCAAGGCCACACAGCTAGGGAATTATTAAGTGTCTCAGACCGGATTTGAACCCAGGTACTCCTGACTCCAGGACCGGTGCTTTATCCACTGCACCACCTAGCCACCCCGAAAAGTAATATCTTTAAGCCTCAGTTTTCTCACCAGTAAATGAAGATAATAATGCTTTAAGGATTCTTAAGAGTTCCAAATGTATCTAAAAAGTCCTCTGTAACCTTGGAAACTCTGAGATGGTCCTCATCCTAATTCCCACTCACCTCTGAGTTAGGTTCGCTCAGAATGTCAGATACATCTCTACCTCTGGGTTCTAAAAGAAAACCTGAAGGGCAAGGGTGGGGGTGGGGTCTCTAAGGTCATCTACTGTAACTCCCACTTCGCTATATTCTCCCCAACATCAATCACTAATGATTAGTGCTCCCAGTATCTTTTAGCCAACTGAAATCAATTAGCTTTTAGAAAAGAGATAAGTTCTGAAACAAAGTAAGAACAGAAATATTAAATAATCCCCTAAACTAGGACACACTCTTCCATATATCACCTGGCTTTGGATAGAGTAAGCTCAGACCTAAAGCAATTCCTGAAAAGCAAATTACCCTCATTAAATTCACGTCCAAATGTGGTATAGTCAATGGAGAAATCTCTCCATCTTAAAGGACTCAACATGTTGGCTACAGAGTCACTGGAATTGACTTGGGATCCAGTGAGTGAACAAAACTGGTCAGCCACAAACTCTGGTCTAGATTCCAAATCCTAGAATTTAAGTAACTTTTCCAAACTTTCAAAGCTCACAGCCATCTCTCAAATTCCTTTACCTGAGGATTATAAGGAACAAATACAAAGAGACAAAGAACAGAGAACTATATTCATGAACCACATGTGTATCCAGTTAGAAAGGATCCAAGGCTTCTAAAAATTTTAGGCTAGCCAGGCAGGAAAGAGAGAAAGAGCTCCTTGGTCAGCAAGTGACTGCTGAGTTTTGCCCAGTTCTGACTCAGTCTCAATCAAACATCCATTTTTTCACTACCATGATGAGCAGACAAGAAACAGCTATGATTAAGCACACTTTCAAATCCATATGACTGCATCAGTCAAATACACTCCACATGCCCATAAAGATGGGACTTGACCCATCCCTATAGTAATTCTATGCTCAAATTCTTCTTCATTAATTTTTTCCTTAAAGAAAAAGATAATTCTCTAGCCTTCAAGTGAATTGGTGCAATGGTAGGAGCCAAATTAGATGTCACTCCCTACCACCTAGCCATAATGCCAGTATGGACTCTGGAAAATGTCAACAACTTCATCTGCTAGGATTTCTTAAAGCTACAAATTGCCCTTGACTCTAATTCATTGAAATATCAATATTATGTGCTCTGTGTGTGTGTGTGTGTGTGTATATATATATATATATATATATATATATACATATAAAAATTTACCAGTTATGTTATCTTATGTCTCAAAAAATATTAAAGTAACCATTAAATATTTTAGGGATTCCAAATTTTATCAACATCAGCATTACTTCCATACTTCCATCACACAAATTACACCTATAACTTAGCAAACTGTCTTTGAGAGTTGCTGTGGTCATACTGTGCCAACCTTATTTTAAAAAATCTCCATTTGTAGTTAGACTTATCCTTAGCAATAAGCATACAGACCAAAGAAAAGGGTTCATTGAAACATTTTTTTTAACCACTGAAAAGAACAAAAGAGGGGGCAGCTAGGTGGTACAATGGATAGAGCACCAGCCCTGGAGTCAAGAGTACCATCCAGTCTCAGACACTTAATAATTACCTAGCTGTGTGGCCTTGGGCAAGCTACTTAACCCCATTGCCTTGCAAAAACTAAAAAAAAAAAAAAAAAAAAAAAAAGGTCAGAAGGAAGCACAAACAATAGGACAGCTTTGAAAGTTATAAGTCAAGGCAGCTAGGTGGTGCAGTGGATAAAGCACCAGCCCTGGAGTCAGGAGTACCTGGGTTCAAATCCAGTCTCAGACACTTAAAAAAAAAAAGTTACATATCTAACTTATTATGTACTTCAAAGGAAAAGCAAACTGCAACAAATAAAGACTCATAGTTACAATATTCTTCTTCTGTTTCTACTTTGAAGACTGAATGTTCATTGTAAGTGATCTTAGTAAAGTTCTGAAAAAAAAAAGTAGATAAAAGGGAAAATGCTAAAAACTGTAGTTTACTCAGCCTCACGAAGTAGGGAACAGAAACATCACACACATACACACACATACAGTCAAAAAATGCAATATGCTAAGTATTGAGCTTAGGAATAAAAAAGCAAGACAATTCTAACTCTCAAGGGATTTCCATTCTAATATGATATTAAGTCATGTTAGCTCAGAAAGACTTGCAAAGCTTGTACTCCACTGGCATCGCCTTAGAGAACTCCATATCTCCACACTAAAATGGAGGCTTAGATCACAATTTTAATAGAGGAAAGAAAGTCATCCATGGGAGCAAATGTGGTTCTTTCCATAGGCTCAGAAACATTTCAAAACCCAAGCACAAACTTTCTTGATTATCATTTACAGCCATCTCTCTGGGCTTTGAGAGAACTCTAAATTTAGATTTTTATTTTCTCAGTTGCATCAACCCAGGAGTTTTTAGTTTCTATAACTGCAATAAATAACTGAAACCTCTTGGAATTTCCAAGGGGTTATAATGCTATACCATTTTTTTTCCCTAAATGGCTGCTCTCCAGAGAACACAGCATTCATTCTGCTTCTTTAAATTACAAACAATTCCAGCTTAAAAGAACATCTACTGGATCCTATGATAATGCTACTACCAACTCTTATGAAAAGGAATTGGGAAGAAGACCTGAGTTGCCTTCATTCATGTCTCTTCCCAGAGGCATTAGGGTGGGGGTGGGGGGAAAGTGAGGAGTCCTTTCTGCACCACCATCTGTGAAAACTGAGAAATTGTGTGGCCTAATAGCACCAATACTGATTACTTAAGGTCAAGATATGTTATAGTGACGTGTTTCTTTTTCCACAATTGTCCATTCTATTTTAGCATAGATGATGTTGATGATTAGTTTAGAAGTTTTCCTTCCTCCCTACAAAATACAGAATTGATTTCATGAGAGCACAGAGTACTGATAATTATCAGGGTTAGTTCAATCAACTAATGAAAGAAAAGGGAGGTCAATACTTTTGTTTCACACTAAAAAGATTTGTTCCCATGCCACTTAAGTGCAGAGATATAACCTTATCCCACTAAATTCTTGCATAGACTGGAGGGAATCTTTCTTTATTCTTTTTTATTAAAGATTTTATTTATTTTGAGTTTTACAACTTTTCCCCCAATCTTACCTCCCTCCCCCCACCCACCCACAGAAAGCAATTTGTCAGTCTTTACATTGTTTCCATGTTGTATATTGATCCAAGTTGAATGTGATGAGTGAGAAATCATATCCTTAAAGAAGAAACATAAAGTCTAAGAGATAACAAGATCAGAAAATAAGATAGCAGTTTTTATTCCTAAATTAAAGGGAACAGTCCTTGGGCTTTGTTCAAACTCCATGGTTCTTTATCTGGATACAGATGGTATTCTCTATTACAGACAGCCCCAAATTGTCCCCAATTGTTGCACTGATGAAATAAGCATTTGACTGGAGGGAATTTTAAAAACTGACAAGTTTCCCTCATTCCCACTCTATCCTCCAGACTACCTTTGGAAAAGAAGACTACCTTGGGGACTGGCTGGCAATATCCTGAAATTCCAATGAGTCTCTCTTTGGCTACACAAAAAACCCCCAAAGACAAGATTCCCTCAGAAGAGAAATTAAAAATTGAGGGGCTCTAGATAGATAATCCATCTCCCTTCAAATCTGCACTGTCTAAATATCTCATCAGAGTAAAATTCAGGCCCTTTGCTTCACCAACAACAAAACTAAAAGGTAAGAGGCAGTCTTCTTAGGAAATTTCTTTTCTCTGGAAAGAAGTTTGGACCTCAAACTCTTGAACTTACTCGCACTCAAATGAAGACTCCAAAGATAAAACTGCCCAAGAAATATTCTTTTCTGATCAGAAATCTAAATTCCAGAATTGTATTGCCTAGAAAATGCTCTTCTTTGCTTAGAAGGGAAGATTCTCAGATTCTTGGTTTTCTTGAAAAGCAATTCTAGAAGCTGGCATTTTATAACCAGTGGCACTACTTCCACCAACACTAATTAAACCTATAACTTAGCAAGCTGTTTTGGGGAGTTATTGGGGTTATACTGTGGCCAACCTTGTAAAAAAAATCTCCATTTGTAATTAAGCTTATTCTTAATGACCAGCATAAAGACCAAAGAAAAGAGGTCAATGAAGCATTTTATTTACCCACTGAAGAGAACAAAAGGAAATCCAGAAGGAAGTACAAACTATAGGACAGCTTTGAAAGTTACATATCTAATTTATTACGAAATTCAAAGGAAAAGAAAACTGCAGCAAATACTCATAGTTACACACACACACACACACTCAAAAATTAACTAAGAAAATTTCTCTTCTCTGAGTAGATAAAGTACAAGAATCAGGATACCTAGAAATTTTCTTTACCTATAAGTAATAAGGTTAGGATTAAGAAATAGCATGGTACATGAAATTTCTCCAACAATGGGGGTTCAGGAACTCACATTTTCTAGGAAACAGGGGCAAGCACAGACCTACCACTCCTTTTGCCTGCACAAAGTTATTGTTAATAACTTCTGGAGTAGGAATCTCTATAAGAAAGGGAGAAGGGGAAAAAAACAAAGTAAAAAAAACAGACAAAAGTTCTCTTAGGGTTTTTTTTTAATAGACCAGCAGGAGGGAATTCTCTCAAAAATCTACTCTAATAATGAGAATATCAATTTATTTTGGGGGGAAGATCAGTCAGTGATGTCTATTCTCCAACAACAGCTCTTGAGCAATTCCAGACAAATATTCATACCACCATTTCCAAATTTATAAAGTTAATTGGGGCCAACTGCTTACAGATCTAATGATCCTATTATCCCTGTTTTATCTAGTCCAACTTCCTTCTTTCTATAAATATCCCACAATTTTCAACAGGATATCATAAAATGAATTTTCTATAACATTTTGTAAATAGGAGTTCCATCTCAATAGGCTATTAGGCTTTAAAACTGTAAATGGTCTCAAATGTTAAAATAAAAAATAGTTTAGAATACTGAAGAAACAGTCATGAGTCAATCATGATATTCCTGGAATCCAAAAAAGTACATGAGCAATGATTTATTGGTATTTCATACAATAGTCATTATACTATCATAGAATGTAATTTAATCATAGAGAATGAAGATATGACCAAGTTTTAACTAACTTAGCTCTTCCAAGGTCACACTGAATATGTGTGATATTAGGACCTTATATTGGAAGTTAGGTTGGGTTGATTCTACCAAATTCTTCAATGAAAGACCATCTGGGAATTCCAAGTGCCATAAACTATTTTATTAGGGGAAGAAAGAAATTTTACTGAGTGCTGAATAATAATTTAAAAAATTGATTTCCAGTCTCTTGACTTTTCTAAGTTTTCACCAGGAAATGGAGGAAGGATGTTATAATGTCTAAAATAGTTATATAGAAACCTAGAAGACTCATCAACTAACACTAACACACACACACACACACACACACACACACACACACTCACTCACTCAAAAAACCCACACATATATACAAATACATACATTTTCATGAAATTATACATAATATGTACAAAAACTAATGTTAAAAAGATAGAAGTAAGGGTAAATAAGGATAACTACAAAAGAATAACATTTTTTATAATAGTGTCAATCAAGAAAAAGATTAGTTTGGGAAATACAGATGGCAACAATTCCAGGACTGGTACTCTCCCCACCTCAACCTAGCTGTCCTATAGTTCCTCCTTTACCCCAATAATAAATTCAAAGTACTGATAGATGGGTAAAGCAGGTAACAATCTGATTTATTTTTTGACAGCCTATCAAGATGATTTTAGTTCTTGAGGATTCAAAATAAAGAATTTCTCTTCCCTTCATAGAATTTAGAGCTGGTATTTAGAGATCATATTTTTAAAAATATTTTGGGGGGCGGCTAGATGGCGCAGTGAATAGAGCACTAGCCTTGGAGTCAGTAGTACCTGGGTTCAAATCTGACCTCAGACACTTAATAATTACCTAGCCGTGTGGCCTTGGGCAAGCCACTTAACCCCATTCATTGCCATGAAAAATCTAAAAAAAAAATTGTTGATAATATTTCTATATAATTGGTTTCCTTTTCAATTTTTGTACTTTATTTTATGCATTTTAAAACATTCCCAGAAGGGGTCTATTGTCTTCACCAGACTGACAAAGGGATTCAAGAACATACCAAAAAGCTCATACCAAAAGAACATACCAAAGAACTCCTGATCTATTCCCAAACCTTTCTTTTGAAAATGAGAAACATGTGGACTGAAATAAATCGTGTTATAGTAACAGTAAGAGGGTCAGGATTCAAACCCTGGTCCTCTGACTCTAGGTTGCAATACTTTTTCCACTTCACCACATGGGTTACAAGACTTACTAGAATTTTTATTAGAAATTCTTAATATCGGGTGGCTAGGTGGTGCAGTGGATAGAGCACTGGCCCTGGAGTCAGGAGTACCTGAGTTCAAATCTGACCTCAGACACTCAATAATTACCTAGCTGTGTGGCCTTGGGCAAGCCACTTAACCCCATTGCCTAGCAAAAACATAAAAAAAAAAATTCTTAATATCCTAGCAGTCATTTCCAGGTAATACAGCCTCTGCTCATAGCAATGACATTAATGATTAATACATCCTGCTTGCTTACATGTTATTTATCTTTGAGAGGCTCAAGTCTTGTTAAACTAATTAAGCAATAGAATTTGGAGAGAGTAGAGTATCTGCTTTATCTGGTTTTCCTATTTTTAGCTTCAGAGTTTTCATTAATAATCCAAACTGTCATATGCTCCTTATTTTAAGGAAAAGAAGTTAAAATGTTGGAGAAACCTTCCTAATGTGTTTTGGAAAGTTCATATGGTTCAAAAAGAAAAAAGATTTCTCCTCTTAGAAAACAAATGAGGGAAAAAATCTTGACCACAAACATATCCACTAAATGTCTGAACTCCAAATTATGCAGGGAACTGATAACACATACAATGCCTTATAAGAATCAATTCCATGACATCCAAGGAAGCGATGCCTTGATGAGCACTTGAACTAGATTTGAGTGAGGGGGTGCTGTGCTAAGTCAACAGCCTTACTTTCTCCTCTAGTGTCATCAGGGCCAGTGACCAGATATGAATCAAAATGACTGGAGATGATGCTGGATGCAAGGCAATCAGGATTAAATGACTTGCCCAAGGTCACACAGCTAGTAAGTGTCAAGGTTCTGAGACTAGATTTGAACTCCTGTACTCCTGACTCCAAGGTCAGAGTTCTGTCCACTGTACCACTTAGCTACCCCTATAATTACAATGTAAATTCTAATTAAAACAGTAACGATTTCTCCTTATATCCAAAGATAATTATAGAGGGATATAATCAATGTGTAGGAGTTGTGGAAACATAAGAATAGTGATATACTGTTGGTAGAGCTATAAATTATCCAACTGTTCTAGGGATAACATGAAATTTTGCCAGAAAAGTTACTAAAAGGTTCAGAATCCTTAAAAACAACAACTTTACTACAAAGCATATACCCCTAAAAGAAAGGTTTGATATATAAATAAATATTAATAGCAATTCTCTTTGAAATAGCAAAAAAATTAGAAACAAAAATAAATTTCATTGAGGAATATCTGAACAAATTGTGGTATAAAATGTAATGATGTTTGACAGTAGTAAACAACCTAGGTAAGGAATTCAAAGAAACAAGGGAAGATTTGTATAACCTATATACAAAATGAAAAAACACAGAAATGTGGAATTACATATACATATACATATATATAATTACTAGGGTAATTTAAATGGAAACACTACCAAAAGACATAAGAAATCAGGTAAAATGAAATGATCAGTCTTGGTTCCAAAGGACTGACATGAAAAACATCTTTCTGATTAATATTAGATGAGATACTATGAATGAGTCATGTTGCATAATTGATATCGATATATTTGTATCTTGTACCTTTGTATCAAAGGTACCTTGTACCTTTTTTTTAGGTTTTTTGCAAGGCAAATGGGGTTAAGTGGCTTGCCCAAGGCCACACAGCTAGGTAATTATTAAATGTCTGAGACCGGATTTGAACCCAGGTACTCCTGACTCCAAGGCCGGTGCTTTATCCACTACGCCACCTAGCCGCCCCTACCTTGTACCTTTAATTGATACAAGTCAGTTTTGGTGATTTTTTTCATTGTTATAATAATTTTTTCATTATTAAACCAAACAAGGCATAAATAGGGACAAATGTTCGATGAAGATGTTTTTACCACTTTCACAGAGAAGATCCCAGTCGTCTTTGAAAACAAAGGGGAAACAACAATAACAAGTTGAAGAGGGATCCTAGAGTTGATAAAATCCTACAAATGCTTCAATTTTCAGATGTCAATGTATGGCTTACATTGACTTTACAATCTTCCAGTCATCTAGATGAAATAATCATTCAAGAGAGATTGATCCAACTATTCACAAATGAAGCACTAAATGGATAAAGAATGACTATTGTCTAGATTAATAACATAGTTGAATGGACAATTCATAAGCTTATCCATCAATTCTATGTGTAGGTATGTGTGTGTGTTTCTTGGTTAGATACTGCAAATAGATGAGTTTATTGTCCCATAGTAATGTAGAAAATGAAGAATATACTCAATTGCATTTGAATAATTGTCAAAAGTTCATTTAATATCCCCAAACATCTCCACAAAACAAAGGGACATCTTCTTAAAACCAATATCTATATTATTTCTCGAGAACCAAAGTTAAGGATCAACCAATGGACAATGGAGAAGTGAATAATAGTTAGGAACATCCCACAAACATTACTGATGAAAATGATACAGGAGAATTGACCCATGGAATGTCTTCAGTAAAATGTATGACTGGACAATAAAATAAACTAGTAACATGGCTATTGGAACTAGTGATTTATAGACCAAATGCAGTAATTCCACTGAGACAAAATGCAAAAACTATCTCTCTAGTGGTTGGTGAAAGAAATAACTTGGTACCTGCTATCAGAAGTCAAATTTGCACCTCCAAATGGTTATATAACATGTGAACATTTTGTATGGATTTTATGGTTCCTGGAATTTCTCTCTGTGATGGTAGAAGCCCAGGGTATGAGTCTTGTTTGTATGTATATATATAATGGAGAATGAGGTCTTTGACAAGCCCCACCATCCATAGCTTATGGAAATAGATGCAGCAGCAGTAGCAAATTAGTTACTATCAATTAGAATCTCCCATTGATGATTCAATTTTGACTTCCAGAATCAGAAAAAGAATATATTCAATTAGTCTTAGTTGAGAATTGAGACATCATAATGTCTCATCTTGATATTCTGAAGGTGTGTGGCTCTTAACAGGTGTGTTGTGAGGATCAAATGAGGTGATGTATGAGAAAGTGCTATATAAATGCAAATTATTCTGATCATCCCCATAGCAATGTGTAGCAGTACACCTAGTAGTTTCCAACTGTTAAATTAAGAACAAGTGCTAAAGAAAATGGTTATTTTAAATGGTATGAATATGCATTCTAAACTAACTCTGAAATGCAGTCTTCCCTGACAAACTGTGGCAAGCCAAATGTATTTCTCAGTTTCTTGTGCTGAATTATATAGATATATATATATATATATATATATATATATATATATATGATTAGAAAACCTAATCATTTTAAATTGCTTTACTTAAATTTTCTGTTTCATAACATAGGATCAATATTTGTGTTTTTGGTTTTTTTTGTTTGCTTATTTGTTTGTTTTTCAGGAGCAACAAAACTTCATCAGAAGCAAGATAACATTAAGAATAAAGACTATATAAAACTAAATTAGATCTTTAGTAGTATCTTTTGCTTCCAACCCAACTCCTCTATTTTTTGTACTTTTTGTTCTCAGCAAGTTCTCTTTCTGTCTTGTTCTGATTTGCTGGCTCATCTTCCTCATTCTATCTCCTGAGTCTAGAAATCCCTTACTGCATTCTCCATCTTTTCTCTTCTTCCTACACACTCACTCACATAATGGGTATATTATATTGCAGGTGACTCCTAATCTCCATATCCAGTGGTGATTTTTCCACTGAGCTCCAGTAATATGTTTTCCATTATCTTCTGGATATCTCTTCATGACCTGGTATCAGCTCAAATTTAACATGCCTAAAATTGAATTTCATCATCCAAAAAAAAAACCTACCCCTCCCTCCATTAAACTTAGAGGAAGCATAAACTTTTTAATATGAAAGGCATTCTAATCCTCTCAATTATGCAGGTTCAAAACCCTGAGTCATCTTCCATATTCCTCACCTTCCATATCCAAACATTTACCTAACACAACCCCTTACACAGAGCAGGCACTATATAAATGTTTGCTGAATTAGCCTTATTGGTCCTGCTTCTATAATATCTCACAGAGAGCTATAACTAGGGAAGGATAACCAGATATTTGTCAAAGGGCATGAACATCTCAGGTGAAAACATGCTTCTTCATCAATGGTCCTCTAGTCTACCACCCTATATGTTTTGGACCTCTATTGGCCCTGAACCATGTGACATAATGAACATTTCTCCCCCATTTCCTTCCTCATCCTTTGGGTCCTACCATCATAATATCTGTATCCTAAGGTCTAACTTTCTCTGCATTACCACACATTTGCCATCTTTCATTTTCCTTTTTCCACTTTTTCCCAAAGGATTGAAGGGTTGTAAGGGGTCAGTCATCAATCATTGATCACACAGATCATACTGTCTGGGTTACAGGCCAGACCTTCTATACTTGATTCTTATAGATTCTCTTGTGTGTGCATATTTTTGTCTTTCAAGGGAAAGATCTATGACATTCTTCTTTTTCAGAGAGACAAAGCCTAGACTAAGTCTCTCTCTCTCTTTTCCTATACCACCTTGAGGTGGTTTTTCAGGGATCTCTGATCCAAGATCCCTCCATTCAATTAAATTTGTCCTAAATGCCAGAAATATAGTTCTGAATTCTCATATATACCCTCTCTTCTGCACTCACTCTGCCACTACCCTAACTCAATGCCTCATTACCTATTATATTAACCTTCATGCCTCTAGATTTTCCCTACTTCAATCCACCATTCATAGCTCCCAAAAGTATCTTCCAAAGCACAAGTCTGATGACATCACATTCTCACTCAAAAGTCTTCATTTGCAGATTTTGGCCTATTGGATTAAAAGACATACCTATAGCCTTCCACAGTCTGGCTATAATCTGCCTTTTGGATATGCCTTTGTTGACTTCCTGAACAGATCCAAGATAGTATGCAAAGTTAAGGAACTCCTGGAACTTTGCATGAAACAACTTTAAATGATGCCTCTGAACAAAACCTAAAGTGACAGAAACTGCAGAAAAACAGAGTGAAGCAACTTTTCAATTCAAGATATCTTGGAGGAACTTCAGAAAAAGTATGTCTTGGGTGGGGAAAAGAGAAGTGTAGCCCAGGGTGGCAGGAGAGCTAGGAAGGCAGTGGAAGGCTTGAAGACTCATTGCAGCTCAGGTCCAAGCCCAGCAAGCCAGAGATACAGCAGACCAACAGTGAGGGTCCCATCCCTAGCTCAGAAGGCAGAGGCAGAGTTCAAGCCCAGGAACATTAGAGCAGCAGATGGGACTGGGTTGGGCTACTCTAACATAAGGAACAAATCGCTAGACAATGAGAAACCAGAGACCAGCCCCCCAGCCCCCAAGACAAAAAGCTTAGGAGGATACTCCCTGTGCCCCAGGAACAGAGCTCAATTATCAAAATGAGCAAAAAAAATAAAAAGAGTACTAACTATAGAAAGCTACTATTCTGATAGGGAAGATAAAGTGCCATTTCAGTGATAAAAAATGTCTATGTGATACCTCAAAGGGGATTATGAATTGATCTCAAATCCACAAAGATCTCTTGGAAAAGCTCAAAAGAGATTTTGAAAACCAAGAAGAGAAGAAGACAAAAAATTAAGAAAAGAGAGTCATGTAGAAGAATTACAAAAAATTGACTGAAGAAAACAATAGCTTTAGAAGTAAAATTAACCAAATGGAAAAAGAAAACAACTCTTTTCAAAGTAAAATTAACCAACTGGAAAAGGAAACACAAAAACTAACTGAAGAAAATAAAACCTTAAAAATTAGAATTGGACAAATGGAAACTAATGATTCTATAAGTCACCAAGATTCCATCAAAGGAAACCAAAGGGCTGAAAAATAGAAGAAACTGTAAAGTACCTCTAAGGAAAAATTACTGATCTAGAAAATAAATCTGGGAGAGACAATTTATATATTATTGATCTACCTGAAAGCCATAATCAAAGAAAGAGTATGGACAATATTTTTCAGGAAATTGTCATGGAAAACTGGCCTAATATCCTAGTACATGAAGATAAAACAATCCTTGAAAGAATCCATCAAATCACTTCCCAGAAAGAGATCCTAAAATAAAAACTTCAAGGAATATTGTAGCCAAATTTCAGAATTATCAGCTAAAGAAGAAAATATTGCATGCAACAATTTAAGAACAATTTAATACAGGGAGCCACAGTCAGGATTGTGCAGAACTTGTCAGCTTTAACATTAAATGATAGGAGGGCCTGAATTAAGACATTACAGAGGGCAAAGGAGCTTGGATTACAATCAAGAATCAATTGCTCTGAAAATCAGCATATTCTTTCATGAGAAAAGATGGATTTTCTGTGAAATAGAGGAATTTCAAGTTTATCTGATTAAAGAAAAAACTAGAACTGAACAGAAAATTTGACCTTCAAACACAGGAATCAAGAGATGCATAAAAAAAGGTAAATGGAAAGGAAAAAAATCTTAGTCACTAAGACTAAATTGGCTACATCCCTTCACAGGAAAACAATCCTTGTAAGTCTTGAAAATTATATTTCTCTTAAGACAGGTGAAAGGAGCATGCCTAGACAGAGAGTGTGAACATACATTGATCATAATGTAGATATGCTTTTGTGATTTTTTTCAGATTTAAATTTCAGGTTTCTGTTTTTTTCCAGCTTAAAGAGCCTTCATTTTATAGATCACCTTTATATACCAATCCTCCCCTTTGAGTTGATCATAGAATATTAACTCTAAAAACAAATCTTAGTCATCCTCTTGTTCCATTCCTTCATTTTACAGATGAGGAACCCACAAACTGGATAATTTTGATTACATTAATTTAAAAAGTTCTTGCACAAACAAAACCAAAACAACCAAGAGTAGAAGGAAAGCGAAAAGCTAAGAAATAATTGTTACAGTCAGTGTTTCTTATAAAGGTCTTATTTCTAAAAGGTATACAAAATAGAGTCAAATTTATGAGAATATAAATTATTCTCCAATTGATAAATGGTAAAAGGATATAAACAGACAGCTTCTATTGATTGGAGAAATGATTCTTTTTAGATTTTTTTCAAGGCAATGGGGTTAAGTGGCTTGCCCAAGGCCACGCGGCTAGATAATTATTGTCTAAGGTCAGATTTGAACCCAGGTATTCCGGACTCCAAGGCCAGTGTTCTATTCACTGTGCTACCTAGCAGCCCCGATTAGAGAAATGATATTAAAACAACTCTGTGGTACCATCCCACACTTATCATGTTGCCTAATATTAGAGAAAAGGAAAATAATAATGTTGGAGAGCATATGAGAAAATTGGGACATTAGTGCACTACTGGTGCAATTATGAATTGATCTAAACATTCTGGAGAGCAATTTGGAACTATGCCCAAAGAACTACAAAATTGTGCATACCCTTTGATCCAGAAATATCACTTCTAGGTCTGTATCCCAAAGATATTATAAAAAAGGGAAAAGGAGCCACAAGTACAAAAATATTGTAACCGACTTTTTGGTGACAAAGTATTGGAAACCAAGGGGTGACCATCAATTGGAGAACCCAATCAAGTTGTGGTATATGAATGCGATGGAATACTATTGTTATTATAAGAAATCATGGGCATGGATTTCTGAAAAATCTAAAAAGACTTACATGTACTGGTGTTGAATGAGGTGAACAGAACCAAGAGAACATTGTACACCTAAACAAAAACATTATGTGATGATCAACTAGGAAAGACTTAGATTTTCTCAACAATACAGTGATCAATGACAATTCCAAGGAAAATGTCATCCACACTAGAGAAAGAACTATGGAATCTGAAGGGAGACCAAAGCATACCATTTTCATTTTCTTAATTTGTTTTTTCTTTCTCATGGTTTTTTCCCTTTTGTTCTGATTTTTTTTCACAACATGTCTAATATAGCAATGCATTTAAATTGATTGTATATGTATAACCTATATCAGATTACTTGATATTTGGGGTAGCTAGGTGGTGCAGTGGATAGAGCACCGGCCCTGGGGTCAGGAGTACCTAAGTTCAAATTCGACCTCAGACACTTAATAATTGTCTAGCTGTGTGGCCTTGGGCAAGCCATTTTTGCCTTGCAAAAAATTAAAAAAGATTGTTTCATCAGATTACTTGATATTTTGAGAAGGAGGAGGGGAGGATAAGGAGGAGCTCAAAATCTTACACAAAAAGAAAAAGAATGTTGAAAGTCATCTTTATAGGCAATTGGAAAAAATAAAATTTAATTTAAAAGATTTTAAAAGAGTACCATCTTAGTGATTTTCCTCTAGATCTTAGCCATTTCCAGTATATGTCTGCCTTAGTATCTGGCAACCAGAACTCCCACCTTGAGATCCCATTTACAAAATACAGTCATGTTTGAGGTCTCCCAAACATAATTAAGTGCTCTGGGTTGCAAAAGAACAGCTGATATGAAAACAGGTTAGAGTGCTACAAAATGGGATTGGAGTAAGTCACTTAAAATCCCATCCCATAAAAATACTGCCTCTTGGGGTGGCTAGGTGGCACAGTGGATAAAGCACCGGCCCTGGAGTCAGGAGTACCTGGGTTCAAATCTGGTCTCAGACACTTACTAATTACCTAGCTGTGTGGCCTTGGGCAAGCTTAACCCCATTTGCCTTGCAAAAACCTAAAAAAAAAAAAATACTGCCTCCATAGTTCCACTCTCTCCAAAGTTTTATCAATCCAGAAACTCTGCTCAGAGAATCAACCTTTCTTTCTAACTGGTCAGACAAATAATCTGACCCTGGCTGCATTGTATCTATGTTTTCAGATCTAAATAAAATTTAGACTATGCAGCTGAGGAACCTGGGCAAAGTTAATTATGTGGGTTTTAAATGGTTTGAGTCTGAGATCATGATCTTCTTTAAGGAAAAGAAACTATAAAATTCTGAAATTAGTGTAAACAGAAGGAAGATATAATCATCTTTCCTTGGAGCAGATACCCTAAGTTATCATCTGGGATGTCAGTAATTGGCAAGTAATTTTAATCCTTATTTTCTAGTCTTCCAGCTTTATCAGGTTTCCTGCTTGTAATTTATTAGCCTCTATTCAGTGAGGATTACAAGGAAAGACCAGAGTCTCATAGCGGACCATGGAATGATGCTAAGAGGAATAATAAGGACTTCCTAGCCTGACTATTTGTCTATCTACTTTTATGGATTTTGAAGTATAGGAGTTGAAGAAAAAAACATCAAATCTCACCTAAAGTCACCCTGGGAAAGTAAATATATAAGATGGTGTCAAATTCCCACTTGCTACTTCATTTCTTCTTTTTATTAGATTCTGAGATTGAAGACAGACTCTCCTTTGACATAAAACAAATTTTAATACTCCCCCAAAGATCTCTCCCACAGGGTTGGAACCACAATATAAAGTCCAGCACTTCTGCTTGACAGTGTCCAAACTCAGATATTTAGGGAAACAGGTACATTCCTCCTTTTAAATCTCCTTTGGTCTTTCTCTACCTACAGAACAAAGCAAATTGGGTATCAGCAACTGACCTGAATTTTTCCATAGTTTCTGGAAGTAGATAAAAAGCCAAACTTTAATAATGAAACTGAGTTACACAACAGAATCTCTTGGGATCACTTGTATAACTTATAAATGCAGAAAATAATATTATAGCTTATGGGAAAAAATACAAGGCAGATACTTACCAATCTGGTATTTTTGATACTAGGCAATTATATAATAAAAGTTTCTTACTTTTTAATTGTGTAAAAAAAGTCCTTTTTCACAGTATCTTAGAGTTGGAAAGGATTTCAGAAGTCAATCTGTATGCAATTAAGAATTCCCTATTGTACCATCAACAAATAGACATTCATCCCTTACTTGAAGACCTCTAAGAGGGAAACCAATTACTTTTCAAGGCAGACCATACTACTTTTGGATATATCTTAACTGTCAGGAAGTTTTTCCCTTACATCAGGTCCAAAATCTATATCTCTAAAACTTTCACTCACTCTTCCTAGTTCTAAAATGAACTTGAATAATCATAATCTTTTTTTTTCATGAAGCATTCCTTTGGTTACTTGAAGATAGTTATTATATTCCCCTCCCCTAAGTCTTCTCTCCCCTTAGCTAAATATCCCTTCTTTCTTTTACCTGAAAGAATATGGACTAGTCTTTGTGATCTTCAGTAGTATGTTCATATTCCACTGGCTGGTCTGTAACTCAGTATGCTTCCTAAAAACAATTCAAATCGATGCATAAAACATGAGGAGAAAGTACTTAATCTGAACTCTGCCTCCCAATGCAATCTGAAGTCACCGGTCACATTTGTTAGCTACTGATTTAGATTGTAGGCTTGCTGCCCACTAAAATCTTAATATCTTTTTCAACAAACAATTCAATTTGCCCAACCATGCCTCCGCCATCTTGTACTTGTGATGTTGAATTGTTGGACCCAAGTAAAAGACTTTTTTTTTTCCCCTATTAAATTTCATCTTATTAGCTTTGCCCTCACATCCTGACCTGTCAGAATCTTTGCAAATCCAATAGAATATAATCTCTTTGAAGGGAGGACCTATTTCATTTTTGTCTTAGGATATCTAGCACTTAGGAATGTGTTTGCAAATGTTTAACAACTGGTTCTTGGGGAGGGGGAGGTAGGGAATTTACCAATGATACACCTTAAAGTTTCATCTGCATTATCAATATTTTTCCTTCACTTTCTTAAGTTTAGACTGCAAAATAATAAATCAAGCACTGTTTTGTAGTATTTGCCAATTACTAAGGTAAAACTCAGTAAATATAATATTCAAACTGAAATTTAACAATGGTCTTTAATATAACAGTCTAAACTGACTCTTTTTTTTTTTTGCAAGGCAATGGTGTTAAGTGGCTTGCCCAAGGCCACACAGCTAGGTCATTATTCAGTGTCTGAGGCTATATTTGAACTCAGGTACTCCTGACTCCAGGGCTAGTGCTCTATCCACTGCGCCACCTAGCTACCCCTAAGCTGACTCTTAACACACCCCTGAGGCAGCATCTGATCTTGGCAGCTAGGTGGCACAGTAGATAAAGTGCTGGGCCTGGAGTCAGGCAGACTACATTCTGAGTTCAAATCTGACCTCAGACACTTGCTGTAAAACCCTAGCCAAGTCATTTAAACTTGTTTGCCTCAGTTTCCTCATCTATACAATGAGTTGGAGAAGGAAATGACAAACTACTCCAGTATCTTGGCCAAAAAAGGCCTTAAATGGTGTCACAAGGAGTTAAATATAACTGGAAACTAAATAAGATATACCAATAACTGTGACTGACTGACTGACTGATTGATTGATTGATTGACTCTTCGGTGGTTCAGTGAATAGAACACTGAGGCTAGAGTCAGGAAGACCTAAGTTCAAATTCAACCTCAGACACTTATAGCTCTATGATCTTGAACGAGTCATTTATCCTCTGTTTGCTTCAATCTCCTCAGATATATAATGGAGATAAGAACAGCATCTACCTCGCAGGGTTATTATGAGGATCAAATGAGATACTAGTTATAAAGTACAAAGTGTCTGATGCATATTAACTTCTCTATAAATTATATTATTGTTATTATTTTTAAATATTTTATTTAGTAGTACTGAAATCAGAAGTTTTCAACAATCATTTTTGCAAGGTTTTGAGTTTCACATTATTCTCCTTCCCTTACCTCCCTCCTCCCTCTAACAAAAAACAATCTAAAATAAGTTCTACATGTATAACCATGCTAAACATGAATCCATATTAATCATGTTGTGAAAGAAAAATCAAAACAAAGAAAAAAATTAGAGAGAAAAAAGCATAATACATAAGACAACTTTTAAAAATTGAAAATAGTAAGCTTTGATCTGCATTTAAACTCCACACTTCCTTCTCTGGATATGGATGGCACTTTCCATCACAATTCTTTTAGAATTATCTTTGATTATTTTTTCTTTCTTTTTTAATTTATTTTCATCCATTTGTATATGTATATTTCCAAGTTACAAATGTTCCCTCCATCCTCCCTTCCCACCCCACCCCCCTCAGTTGGGAATGGTCAGGTTAGCATTTTACATACATATTAAATATATTTACAAATTAGTAGTGTTTGACCTGAGGAATTAGGATTAAGGGAAAGAGATACATAAGAGATAATTTTTTTAAGTGTTCATTAGATTTGGTAGGGGTGTTTTTTCTGTGTATTTTGTTTTGTTTTGTTTTTCTTCCTCTGGCTGGGGATAATATAGTCCATAATCTGTCAAAGATAATTAATAATAATAAATAATAATAAAATAAAATAATAAATAATAATAAAGTCCTATCTCTCTAGACTGTGGAGAGGGGTTGCTTCATTGCATGTTTATATGTAAATTGTTCTCTTGGCTCTACTCCTTTCCCTCAGCATCAGATCCCATAAGCCATTCCATGTTTCTCTAAAGTCCAACCATTTATTGTTTCTTAAAGAACAATAGTATTCCATTGTATTCATGTACCATAATTTGTTTAGTCATTCCCCAATTGATGGGCATCCCTCAATTTCCAATTCTTTGCCACTACAAAAAGGGCTGCTATGAATATTTGGGAACATGTAGGACTTTTCCCATTTTTTTTTACAATTTCTTCTGTATATGGTCCTAGAATTGGAATTTCTGAGTTAAAGGGTATGAACAGTTTTATTGCTCTTTGGGCATAGTTCCATATTGCTCTCCAGAAAGGTAGGATCCTTTCACAACTCCACCAGCAATGCATCAATGTCCCAGTCCTCCCACAACCTCTCCAACATTGATCATTTTCCCCTTTTCTCATCTGGACTAATCTAATAGGTGTGAGTTGACACCTAATTGTTGTTTTAATTTGCATTTCTCTAATCAATAGCGATTTGGAGCATTTTTTCATATGCTTATATATAGCTTTAATTTCTTCATTTGCAAACTTCATATCCTTTGACCATTTATCAGCTGGGGAGTGACTTGTGATCTTATAAATTTGATGCAATTCTCCATATAGTTTAGAAATGAGACCTTTATCAGAACTGCTGGTTGTGAAGATTGTTTCCCAGCTTTCTACTTTTCTTCTAATTTTGGCAGCATTAATTTTTTTAAATTTAATATAGTCAAAATCATTCATTTTTGAAGTTTATAAAGTGCTATAATTCTTGTTTGGTCATAAATTTATTCCTTTTTCATTGATCAGATAGAATTTTTTTGATCTATTAACTTATCTATGGTATCACTCTTTATGTCTAAATCCTGTACCCATTTTGACCTTGTTTTGATATAGGGTGCTCACTATTTGACAAAAATTTTCCAGTTTTCCCAACAATTTTTGTCAAATAGTGAGCTCTTATCCCAGGGGCTGATGTCTTTGGGTTTGTCAAATAGAAGATTGCTATTGTCATTTATTGTGTTTTCTTTTGAACCTATCCTAATCCACTGATCCATTGCTCTATTTCTTTTTTTTTTTTTTAGGTATTTTTTTTTTTGCAAAGCAAACCAGGTTAAGTGGCTTGCCCAAAGCCACACAGCTAGGTAATTATTAAGTGTCTGAGACCGGATTTGAACCCAGGTACTCCTGACTCCAAGGCCGGTGCTTTATCCACTATGCCACCTAGCCACCCCATTGCTCTATTTCTTAAGCAATATCATGCAGTTTTGATATAGCATAGTTTTAGATCTGGTAGAGCTAGGCTACCTTCCTTTACATTTTTTTTTCATCAGTTCCCTTGCTATTCTTTCCCTTTTGTTACTCCAGATGAATTTTGTTACTATTTTTTCTAGTTCAGTAAAGTATTTATTTGGTAGTTTGATTTGGTATGACACTGAATAAGTAATTTAATTTGGATAGAATTGTCATTTTTATTATATTAGCTTGACCTAACCATGAGCATTTGACATTTTTCCAATTATTTAGAACTGACTTTATTTAGGTGAGGAAAGCTTTGTAATTCTGTTCATTCAATTTCTGGGTTTGTCTTGGGAGGTAGATTCCCAAGTATTTAACATTATCTACAGTTACTTTAAATGGAATTTCTCTTTCCATCTCTTGTTCTTGGGCTTTGTTGTTCATATATAGAAATGATGTTGATTTATGTGGGTTTATTTTATATCCTGCTACTTTGCTGAATTTGTTAATTGTTTCAAGGAATTTTTTAGATGATTTTCTCAGGTTCTCTAGGTATACCATCATATCATCTGCAAAGAGTGAAAGTTTTGCTTCCTCATTACCTATTCTCATTCCTTCAATTTCTTTTTCTTCTCTTATTGCTATTGCTAGAATTTCTAATACTATAATGAATAGTAATGGTAATAGTGGGCATCCTTGTTTCACCCCTGAATTTTTTGGAAATGCTCCAAATTTATTCCCATTAAATATAATATTTGTTGATAGTTTTAGATAGATACTATTTATTATTTTAAGGAAAATTCCATTTATTCCCATACTTTCTAGTATTTTAATAAGAATGGATGTTATATTTTATCAAAGACTTTTCTAGCATCTATTGAGATAACCATATGGTTTCTGTTGGTTTTACTGTTGATATGTTTAATTATGTTGAGGGTTTTTCTAATGTTGAACCAACCCTGCCTGCCTGGTATAAATCCAACTTGATCATGGTGTATTATCCTGGTAATAACTTGCTGTAGTCTCATTGCTAAAATTTTATTTAAGATTTTTGCATCCATATTCATTAAGGAGATTGGTCTATAATTTTCTTTGTCTATTTTGGTTTTTCCTGGTCTAGGTATCAGCATCATGCTGCTGTCATAAAAAAAAGAGTTTGGTAGAACTCCTTCCTCTCCTATTTTTTAAAATAGTTTATGTAGAATAGGAATTACTTGTTCCTTAAACATTTGGAAGAATTCACTTGTAAATCCATCTGGACATGGAGACTTTTTTCTTAGGGAGTTTATTGATGGTTTCTTCAATTTCTTTTTCTGAAATAGGGTTATTTAAGTAATTTATTTCCTCTTCTGTTTATCTGGGCAGTTTGTATTTTTGTAAATATTGATCCATTTCACTCAAGTTATCCAATATTGGCATATAGTTTGGCAAAATAGCTTCAAATTATCTCTTTAATTTCTTCCTCAATGGTGGTTAGTACACCTTTTCATTTTTGATACTGGTTATTTAGTTATCTTCTCTCCTTTTTTTAATCAGATTAACCAGAGGTTTGTCTAGTTTATTGGCTTTTTCATAAAACCAACTCTTAGATTTTTTTATGAGATCAATGGTTTTTTTGCTTTCTATTTTTATTAATCTCTTCCTTTATTTTCAGAATTTCTGGTTTGGTATTTAATTGGAGATGTTTAATTTGTTCTTTTTCTAGCTTTTTTTTTTTTGGTTGCATACCCAATTCATTGATCTCTTCTTTCTCTATGTTATTCATATAGGCAGTTGGAGATACAAAGTTTCCCCTCAAAACTGACTTGGCTGTATCCCATAAATTTTGTTATCATTATTTATCATTTTCTTAGATATAATTATTGATTATTTCTATTATTTGCTGTTTGAACCACCCATCATTAAAGATAAAGTTTTTTTAATTTCCAATTAGTTCTTGGTTTATCTTTCCCTGACCCTTTATTATACATTATTGCATCATGATCTGAGAAGTGTGTATTTATTATTTCTGCCTTTCTGAATTTGATTTTAAGGTTTTTGTGCCTTAGTACATGGTCAGTTTTGGTGAAGGTTCCATGTACTGCCAAGAAAAAGGTATATTCATGTGGATAAAGCACTGGCCTTGGAGTCAGGAGTACCTGGGTTCAAATCCAGTCTCAGACACTCAATAATTACCTAGCTGTGTGGCCTTGGGCAAGCCACTTAACCCCATTTGCCTTGCAAAAACCTAAAAAAAAAAAGAAAAAAAAAGAAAAAGGTATATTCTTTTCTGTCTACATTAAGTTTTCTCTAGAGGTCTATGATATCTAAGTTTTCTAAGATTTCATTCACCTTCTTAACTTCTTTCCTGCTTATTTCATTGTTAGATTTATCTAGTTCTGAGAGAGGAATGTTGAGGTCTCCTATTATTAAAGTTTTGCTCCCTATTTCTCCTAGTAATTCACTCAACTTTTCCTCTAGGAATCTGGATGCTATTCCACTAGGTACATACATGTTTAGTAATGATATAGCTTCATTTCCAATAGTGCCTTTTAAGAAGCTGAAGTTTCCTTCCTTATCCCTTTTAATGAGGTTGATTTTTGCTTTTACTTTGTCTGAGATTAGAATCACTACCCCAAATTTTTTTCCTTCAGCTGAGGTATAATATATTTGCTCCAACCTTTTACCTTTACCCTGTGGTAAATATTCATGGCCACAAATATTTTGTATATGTAGAATTTTTACCCTTTTTTTGTGATATCTTTGGAACACAGACCTACTAGCAGAATTGCTGGATCAAAGAATATGTACAATTTTGTTGCCCTTTGAGTATAATTTCAAATTATTCTCCAGAAAGGTTAGATCATTTCACAACTTTACATATTCCTTCCAACATTGATCATTTTCCTTTTTTGTCATATTAGTCAATCTGATAGATGTAAAGTGTTGTTTTAGTTTGCTTTTCTCTAATCATTAATGATTTAAAGAATTTTTTCATATGACTATATATAACCCTAATTTCTTCATCTGAGAATTGTTTTTTTGACTATTTATCAATTGGAGAATGATTTGTTTTCTTATAAAAGATTCTATATATTTTAGAGATGAGTTCTTTGTCCAAAACACTAATTGTAAAAATTGATTCCCAACTCAATACCTTCCTTTTAACATTGGTTGTATTGGTTTTATTAGTGGAAAAACTTTTCAATTTAATGTATCAAAATTATTTTTAATATTCTATTTCTCTTCTTTGGTCATAAACAATTCCATTGAACTGACAGCTAAACTATACCTTGTTCTCCTAACTGGCTTACATTATCACCTTTTATATTTAAATCCTTCATCCATTTCAACCTTATCTTTGTGGAGGGTGTGAGATGTTAGTTTATGCCTAATTTTTCCATACTGCTCCCCAATTTTCTCAGTGGTTTTTAATTAAAGAATAAGTTCTTATCTTAGAAGCTGGAATCTTTGGGTTTATCAAACAGTAGATTACTATAATTATTTACTACTGTTTCTTTTGCACCTAATCTATTCCACTTATCCACACTGTTTCTTGGCCAGTACCAAACAATTTTGATGACATGCTTTATAATAAAATTTTAAAACTGCTATAGTTAGCCAACTTTCCTTTGCAGTTTTTTCATTAATTCCCCTGATATTCTCAATCTTTTGTTCCCCTATATGAATTTAGTACCATTTTTCTAACTCAATAAGTAATGTTTTAGAAGTTTGAATGGTATGGCACAAAATAAGTAATTTAATTTAGGCAGAATTATAATTTTTATTTTATTAACTCAGACTATCCATGAGTAAATGAAATTTGCCCAGTTATTGACATCTGAGTTTATTTGTATGAAGAGTGTTTTTCTTCATATAGTTTCCATATAGTTGTCTTGGAAGGTAGATGTTGTCCACTTTAAATAGAATATCTCTCCACCTGTTGCTGCTGTGTATTGTTAGTAATATATAGAAATGTTGGTGATTTATGTGGATTTATTTTTTTATCCTGCAACTTTCCTAAAATTGCTAATTGTTTCAAGTACTTTTTGAGTAATTTTCTAGGATTCTCTAAGTATACCATTATTTCATCTGGAAAGACTGAAATTTTGCTTCTTCATTACCTATTCTAATTCCTTCAATTTCTTTTTCTTCTTTTATTGCTAAAGTTAATGTTTCTAATATAGTATAGAATAATAGTGATGATAATGGCATCCTTGTTTCATGCCTGATCTTTTTGGAAATGCTTCTAGTTTATCCCCATTACCTATAATGCTTGTTAATTGTTTTAGATAGATGCTGCTTAACTTTTAAGGAATACTCCATTTGATCCTATGCTCTCTAGTGTTTTTAATAGGAATGAGTATTGTATTTTGTCAAAAACTTTTCCAGCATCTATTGAAATTATCAAATGATTTCTGTTAAGTTTGCTATTGATATGATCAATTATGTTGATTGTTTTCCTAATATTGAGGCAACCTTGCATTTTTGCTATAAATCCTACTTAAGGGGCAGCTAGGTGGTGCAGTGGATAGAGCACCTGCCCTGGAGTCAGGAGTACCTGAGTTCAAATCCAGCTTCAGACACTTAACAAGCCACTTAACCCCATTTACCTTGCAAAAACCTAAAAAAATCCTACTTAATCATAGTATATTATCCTAGTGATAAGTCGCTGTAATCACTTTGCTAGTATTTTTTTTAATTTTTGCATCTACATTCATTAGGGAAACATAATTTTCTTTCTGTCTTTTGACTCTTCCTGGTTTAGGTATCAGCACCATATTGGTGTCATGGAAAGAATTTGGCAGAACTTCACCTATGTTTTTTTAAAATAGTTTATATAGAATTGAAACCAATTGTTCCTTGAATGATTCATAAAATTCACTTGTGAATTCTTCTGGTCCTGGAGATTTTTTCTTAGGAGTTCATTAAAGGATTGTTCATCCTTTTTCCAAGATGGAATTATTTTAGTATTTAATTTCCTCTTCTTTTAATCTGGACAGTTTATATTTTTCTAAATATTCATCTATTTCACTTAAATTGTCAAATTTATTAGCATACAGTTGGGCAAAATAGCTTCAAATTATTATTTTAATTTCTTCCTCCACCTTCCTTGGTGGCGAATTCACCTTTTTTGGTTTTGATACTGGTAATTTGATTTGTTCATTTCTTTTTTTAATCAAATTAACCAAAGGTTTATCTAGTTGATTAGTTTTTTTATATATGAAAACCAACTCTTATTTTTATTTATTAGTTCTATAGTTTTCTCTTAATCAATTTTATTGATTTCTCCTTTGATTTTCAGAATTTCTAATTTAGTATTTAAATGGGGATTTCTAATTTGTTCTCTTTCTAGCTTTTTAGCCCAATTCATCAATCTCCTCTTTCTCTATTTTATTCATGTAAGCATTTAGAGGTATATAATTTTGTCTAAGAACTGCTTTGACTGTATCCCACTAGTTTTGATGTTGTCTTCTTTTTGTCATTGCCTTAGATGAAATTATTAATTATTTCTATGAATTGTTGTTTGACTCATTAATTCTTTAAAATTAGGTTATTTAGTTTTCAATTAATTTTAGGCCTGTCTCTCCATGGACCTTTATTACACATGATTTTTATTGAATCATGATCTGAAAATGATGCATTTACCATTTCTGCCTTTCTATATTTGATTATGAGGTTTTTATTCTGTAATACATGGCCAATTTTGGTAGAGGTGCCATGTGTCACAGGGAAAAAAAGGTATATATTCCTTTCTATCCCCATCTAATTTTCTCCAAAGTTCTATCATATCTAACTTTTCAAACATTCTATTTGCCTCTTTAACTTCTTTCTTGTTTATGTTATGATTAGGTTTATCTATTTCTGAGAGAGGGAGGTTGAAGTTCCTCACCAATATAGTTTTTCCATCTATATTTTCCTGTAACTTATTTAGCTCCTTCAATAATTTGGATGCTATACCATACTATACTTAAAGCATACATGCTTAGTACTGAAATTACTTCATTGCCTATGGTACCTTTTAGTCCTACTTATCCCTTTTAAAGAGATCTATTTTTGCGATTGCTTTGTCTGAGATAAGTATTGCTGCCCATGTTTTTTCACTTCAGCTGAAGCATAATATATTCTGCTCCAGTCTTTTACCTTTATTTTATATGTATCTCTCTACTTCAAATAAGCTTCTTGTAAACATCATATTGTAGTATTCTGGTTTTTAATCCATTCTTCTTTCTGTTTCTATTTTATGGGAGTATTCATCTCATTCACATTCATACTTAGAATTACTTAATTACCCTCCATGCTATCTCTCCTCCATTTGTAACTTTTTCCAACCTTTCACCTAACTCTCCTCACCAGTGTTTTGTTTCTGAATACCACCTTCCTCAATTAGTTCTCCCCTCTATCAGTCACCCTCCTTTTCCTTCCCCATTTCCCTTTTCTCCCTTCTTCTTTACCTCCCTTCTATCAATCCCTCCTTCCCTTGTCCCCCTTTACCCCCTAATACTTGAAAGGCAAGATAAATTTCTAAACCCAATTGAGTATATGTGTTATTCCTTCTTTGAGCCAAATCTGATGAGAGTAAGATTCAAGCAGTTCTCACCCCCTCCCTTCTTTCCCTCTACTGTAATAGGTCCATTGTGCCTCTTCATAAGATGTAATGTATCCCATACTTTCTCTCCCATCCTCCCATCTCATTACAAATCCCCCTTCTTTATTGTCTTAATTTTTTTAAGTCATTCCATTAAAATACACTTTTATCCATACTTTCAGACTAAGTATTCTCCCTCTAATAGACTCACAATTCTCAAGAATTTTAAGAATCTGGGACAGCTAGGTGGTGCAGTGGCTAGAGCACTAGCCCTGAAGTCAGGAGGACCTGAATTCAAATCTAGCCTCAGACACTTAATAATTATCTAGTTGTATGACCTTGGGCAAGACACTTAACCTCAATGCCTTGAAAAAAACAAAAAAAAATAAGAATGGCAAGAATCTTCCTCGCAGGTAGGAATGTAAGCAGTTTAATATTATTGAACAGCAGTGTTTTTCTTTTCCCCTGTTTACCTTTTCATATATCTCTTAAGTCTCCTATTTAAAGATCAAATTTTCTGTTCAGCTTTGGTCTTTTCATCAGGAGAGTTTGAAAATTACCCATTTTGTTAAATGTCCATCTTTTACCCTGAAAGAATATACTCAAATTTGCTAGGTAGTTGATTTTTTGGTTGTAATCCAAGCCCACTTGCCCTCCAGAATATCATATTTTAGCCCGTTCAGTCCTTTAAGTTGATGCAGACAGGTCCTGTATAAATCTGACTGTGACTCCTCAGTATTTGAAGTGCTTCTTTCTGGTCACTTGCAGGATTTTCTCCTTGATCTAATAATTCTGAAGTTTGGCATTTCCTTAGCATTTTCTTTTTTATTTAATATTTATTTATTCTCATTTTGTACAAACAATGTTTTTTATACATTAATAAAATATTCTTGTTTAAGAGTAAACAAAATACCCCTCCCCCAAAAAATATAGACTCACTTGAGTGATAAAGTAAAGGGGAGAGAAAAAAATTAAAATTAATAAAAAATAATAGTAATAATTGTAGGTATGGCCAGGTGGCACAGTGAACGGAGCACCAGCCCTGGAGCCAGGAGCACCCAAGCCCATATCCAGCCCTGTACACCCAACAATCACCCAGCTGTGTGACATGCAAGCCACCCCAACCCCACTGCCCTGCATAAACCAAAAAAGAAAAAAAAGACCTAAAAATAAAATAGTAATAATAGCAGTGATGGCTGGGTGGTGGACAGAGCACTGGCCCTTGAGCCAGGAGCACCCCGGTCCAAATCTGGTCTCAGACACCCAATGATCACCCTGATATACAGCCCCCAGGCAGGCCACCCAGCCCCATTTGCCCTGCACACCCCCCAAAAAAATAATAATAAAAAATGTGCTTCAGTCTGTGTTCCAACACCACCAACTCTGTCATGGGTGGATCACATTCTTTATGGTAAGTCCTTCACAAAAGCTGCTTCTATATTTTTCCACCATTGCCATTGCTGACCACAACTCCCTCTTTTCATATTTCTCCACTACCATGTACTATATTTTCTCTCTTCTTTCACTGACTCTGATGTAGGGTAGCTGAGTGGCACAGACAGATCCCTGGCCCTGGGGCCAAGAGGTCCTGAGCCCCCATACCACCCATTAGGCTCAGCATCCACCTGGCCCTATGGTCCTGGAGAGGCCATCCAATCCCAGCCCCTTGAAAGAAGTAAAAAAAGCAAATGTGTTATATCTGACCACTCTCCCCACCATGGTCCATCCTCTCCCCCTTCATTCACATCCCCACCCCTTCCCCCTTCCCCGGCCTCCTTCTTACTCCAGATGTCTATACCCCATTGAGTATATATACTGTTTCCTCTCCTAGCCACCTCTGATGAGAGCAAAGATTCCTTCATTCCCTCTTGCCTTCCCCCCCTTCCATATCATTGCAATAGCTGATTGTAATAAAGAAAAATCTTATCATATGAAATATCTTGGCCTATTCCCCCTCTCCTTTTTCTTTCTCCCATTACATTTCCCTTTTTCCTATTGACTCCATTTTTACACCATATTTTATCTTCAAATTCAGCTTTCTCCTGTGCTTCATGTATAAAAGATCCTTCTACATGCTCTGTTAATTGAAAAGGTTCATATGAGTATAATCAGTGTCATTTTTCTATACAGGAATATATGCAGTTCATCATCATTAAGTCCCTCATATTTTCCCCTTCTCCTCCAATCTCTATGCTTCACCTGAGTCCTGTATTTGAAGATCAAACCTTCTGTTCAGCTCTGGCCATTCCAACAGGAACATTTGGAATTCCCCTGATACATTGATAGTCCATCTTTTTCCCTGGAAGAGGACATCCAGTTTTGCTGGGTAGTTGATTCTCAGTTGCATTCTAAGCTCTTTTGCCTTCCAGTATATTGTATTCCAAGCCCTACGAGCTTTTAATGTAGTTGCTGCTAACTCCTGTGTGATCCTGATTGAAGCTCCATGGTATTTGAATTGTGTCCTTCTGGCTGCTTCTAATATTTTCTCTTTGACTTGAGTGTTCTGGAACTTGGCTATAATATTCCTGGGGGTTGGTTTTTTGAGATCTCTTTCTCGGGGGGATCTGTGGATTCTCTCCATTTCTATTTTGCCCTCTGCTTCTAGGATATCAGGGAAATTTTCCTGTAGTAATTCTTTGAAAATTGTGTCAAGGCTCTTTGCCTGATCATGACTTTCAGGTATTACAATAATTTTTAAATTATCTTTCCTAAGTCTGTTTTCCATATCAGTTGTTTTTTCAATGATATGTTTCACATTTTCTTCTAATTTTTCATTCTTTTGGTTTTGGAGTAGTGAGTCCTGATTTCTCATAAATTCATCAATCTCCCTGAGTTCTATTCTCTATCTGAAGGATTTTTTTCCTCCTTTCTTATCTCTTTTTCCATCTGGCCAATTCTGCTTTTTAAAGCATTCTTCTCCTCAATAAGTTTTTGAATTGTTTTATCCATTTGACCTAAGCTGGTTTTTAGCATGCTATTCTCTTCAGCATTTTTTTGGATTTCCTTGACTAAGCTGCTGACTTCATTTTCATGTTTTCCTGCATCTCTCTCATTTCTTTTCCCAGTTTTTCTTCTAACTCCCTCATTTGATTTTCAAAGTCTTTTTTGAGCTCTGTCATAGCCTGAACTCAATTCTGCTTTTCTTGGAGTCTTTAGATGCAGGAGCTTGTACTTCCTCATCTTCAGACTGAGTGTGTTCATCCTTCTTGAGCTCACAGGCAAAATATTTCTCAATGGTGTTCCTCTTGTTTCTCTGCTTGCTCATTTTCCCAGCCTTAGTCTGTTTTGGGGGTGCTTCCTGAGCTTTTGGGACACTCCCACAAGGGTCTCAGTGTGTGAGGCTCTGTCCTCCTTCCTGGTCTGTGAATGACCATAAGCACCGCACTCTGCCACGGGGCTGGGGGGGGGGGGGGCTGCTGTTCTGTGGGGGGACTCAGACTGTGATCAGGATGTGAATGTGGTCAGAACCCCATAGTCCTGTTCCAGGGGCAGAGCTCAGCAGTCTCTCTCTCTCTTCACTCCCTTCCCTAGGTTCAATGGGCTCATGCCCTGGGGGCTCCTGCTTACCAGCTCCGCCTGCTTCTTTTTCCTGGATTTGGACTGTGGTGGCTAAGCTGCTTGCTGTGTGCCCTGAGGGCTGGGCTTCACATGCTCTCTCTGGCAGAGTTCCCCCTGCTGTTCCCCCAATTTGTGCCTGGTGCTCCCTGGGGCATAGATCAGGAAACTGCCCCACTGTTGTAAGCCACGGCTCCCAGCGCAGGGACTGCCTCCAGGTGGCTGAAGTTCTTTTGCTCTGGCGGGCCACCCCTCTGGTGGGCTGCCCCTCTGACCCCCAGGGAGCAGAGCCTTTCTGCTCTTTTCCAGGTTACCTTGAGTAGGAGAACTGCCTCAGTGGGTCCCTTTGTGGGTTTTGTCTCTCGAAAATTTAGTTAGAGTCCTTAGTTTACAAGTTTTATGAGGGAGTGCCTAAGACAGGATCTTCTCTTGTCACCATCTTGGCTCCACCTCTCCTTAGCATTTTCTTTTTGGAATTTTGTTAAGGACGTGATTGGAAAATTCTTTCAATGACTTCTTTGACCCCTGGTTCTAGGATATTGTGTCAGTTTTCCTTAACAATTTCCTGAAGAATACTATCTAGGTTGTTTTTTTTGACATGTCTTTCAGGTAGTCCTATAATTCTTAAATTATGTCTGCTAGATCTATTTTTCTTCATCATTATTTACCAATGATGCATTTTACATTTTATTTCATTTTTTTCATTTTTTTATTTTGTTTAACTCAATCTTGGTGTCTCATTGAGTCATTAAGTTTCCACTAGTTCCAACCTATTCTTCAAGGAATTATTTTCTTCAGTTAGCTTTTGCATCTCCTTTCTATTTGGTCAATTCTATTTTTAAAGTAGTTTTATCCTTTTCCATTTGCCCAATTGTATTTTGAAGGAATTATTTTCTTTTTGCATTTGCCTAACTGTATTTTTAAAGGATTTGTCTCCTTCAGTCACTTTTTGTTACAAGTTGTTAATTTTCTCTTTCAGTTTTCCCAATTTTTCCATTTAATTTTCAAAAATTAATATCAATTTATGTGCTCCTCTAAAGGTTCACATGTACCATCCTTTCTGCCTTCCTTTTCTAAGCAAGTGTTTTATCCATCCTTATCTCCAAGGTAAGTTTCTGACCTTTTTATTCATTTTGGGATTTTTACTGGGTTCTATCCCAAGGTTCTTTGTGGCTGGAGGGGTGTGCTTTCACAACCTTAAAGACTTGCTTAGTGGCCTAGGACCATTGATGTTAGTAACTCCAGGGGATTGTTCAGTGGACTGACTGGTAAGGAGTGCCAGAGGCTTTCTCTCTAACCCATCCATGCTGAGGATGTCAGCCACCACTCCCTGGGCTGTTGGGGAAGGTGGGAATACCTGGGGCTGTCTGTACCAGGGAACAACAGGCCCTCCCAACTGGGAATGCCAGAAGTTCACTATCCAGGTAGGGCCATCCAGACCAACCACGCCAGCTGAATGGGGGTCCAGAGCACCTGTAGTCCCAAGTCTGAACTGTGAAAGCTTCCAGTGGAGATCTCCATAGTACAGTAACTCGGGTTTTTTCATATGTACATTTTTAATATACTTCTATATAAAGTAATCCTTTGTTATTGTGATTGATATGGCTTTAAGTAAGTGAATTGATCCAAGTAGTATTGTCAGTTATTATTATATTCTATTAGTTTTGCCTAAAATTTTTCTAATTATTTATGTGTCTTTATTTCTGAAAAGAGTGCTTTGTATTACTTTCATATAATTCCTATGAGTGTCTTTGCAGATAGATTACCTAGCATTTTATATATTCTATAGATACGTTAAATGAAATTTCTCTTTTTATCTCTTTCTCCTAGGTTTTGTTAAAGACATACTGATGATTTGTGGATTTATTTTATATCCACAACTTGGTGGAAGTTATAAATTATTCAATTTTTTTAAATTGCCTATTTAAAATTTTCCATACCAACATAGTATAGGCAAAATTTTGCATTATAAATTCTTCCTCAAAGGAGAAAATTCCTATGAAAAGTCTTTTTAAAAGAAAGGAAAAAAAAGAAGAAAGGTGAAAGAAACAGAACACATGAAATGCCTTTTGAACTTGAAAAAGAACTATTTATAATCTTTTTTCCAGAATTCAAAAAATGTTAAAAGAGAAATAGAACTATACTAAGTTTTCAATATGTTCTTCCCACGAGATAGCTATTAGCTCCTCAATATTATTGATTGCCCTTATAATTAGGACACTGGTATCACTCAACAAATTAATATCAATTAGTTTTATGAAGAGGTATTTGTTGAAAAGTATAGAGAAGTATGAGCATTTTTTCTCAACACTTGGGTGATGCTTTCTCCAAAACCACCCCATTCACTAAGAAGAGTAGGTTTAAACTTGAAGAAGCTACAAAAAAAGAATTTACCCTCTACTTCAGATCATGGTTTTAGTGAGCGGCAAGGTAAGGCAAGGCAACAAGCAACTTATGAAAAATGTACGTAAATGTAAAATGCATCAGGTTAGTCCCCAACTTGGCCCACTGCCCATGTGATAGGTTTTTGTTCTCTGCCGTGGAAAAATCACGCTTCCCTTGTGGCAGTCCTTGCTGGAAAATGTCCTTGTCTGTCTGTTCTTTTGTGGGTTCTGTCACTACAAAATCTATTAAGAGGCTTGATTAATGTCCTTTCTGAGGAAATCCAGGAGAGCTTAACAAAGTTCCTGGCTTCTCTCCACCATCTTGGTCAGAAGTCTGTTGTTATTATTAATGTTCAGTGTGTTAACTATCTCTCTTAGCTCATGTCCTCTGAAAATTAAAGGTATGTCATCTCAACCTTACTCTACCAGAGTGGGGAATTCATCCCTAAAAAGTTACTAGATTTATTAACTCTTGAGTCTTACCTGTGGCTGCCTTGGGAACACTAGACCAATATAGCCCCTGGAGGTTCCCCACCTCTATTCTACAGGATTAATAATACTGTTTAGCAGCACAAGACCAATCATGACTCAGACACTTCATTAGGGACTTCATTATAAATCGACATTAAACATTGATGACTACTTTTTTGAGTTAAGCCAATCAACCAATTCTAAATCTAACTACACTGTCATCTATCCTACATCTCTCTTCCTTTTCCCTAAGAAAAGCATGAAAGACTGTTAAATACTTTGTTAAAATCTAAGTAAATTATATCTACACCAATATGTTGTTTTATCAATCTATTACTTGTCAGAAAAGTAAATGATTAGTCTGACACAATTTATTCTTGACTCCACAACCATTTCTTTTTTAAGATGATAACTAGTCATCCTTTTAATAATATATTCTAGAATTTTTCCAAGACTTGAAGTCAATTTCACTGACCTTAGAGATGTCAGACCCCATATTCTACCTCTTTGTTTTAGAAAATCAGGACACCATTTCCCTCTCCTTAGGCCTGCACAGTCTTTATAATGGGGGCATAGCATAGAACATCAGGAGTTTGAATCCAGCCCCTGAGATTATTATTTCTGACTCTAGGCAAGTTATTTAGCTTCTTTCTGCCTAAGTTTCCTCAAGAATAAAATGGGATCAATAACAGTTCGGATATTTCAAGGTTATTGTAAGAATCAAATGAGATAATATATGTAAAACACTAAGTAAACATTAAAATATTGAATGTTATTTTCTTTCATATCCAACCCCATTTGGAACTTTCTTGACAAAGAAACTGGCGTGGTTTACCATTTTCTTCCCCAGCTCATTTTATAGTTGAGGAAACTGAGGCAAAAAAATGGTTAAATGACTTGCCCAGGGTTAAACAGCTAGTATCTGAGGTCAGAATTGAATTCATGAAGATGAGTCTTCCTGACTCTGACCAGGTGTTCTATACATTATGCAATGAAGGTCTTTCTGTAAAGACTGTATAGGAAGACTTACATGATAACTTTGAACTCTGAGTATTTGTGCAACAAATACTTAGAGACATTTGATTTTTTTTCTTTTTTTCAAGTAAACATTCCTGGTTTGCTCTACTGATTCTCCTGTAACTTGATCCCAAATCATCCTGCTCACTTTGCTCTGGATGCTCTCCAGTTTACTAAGATCCTTCTAAAAACCATGGTAGGTAGAACTTAACATGTTACTAGAATTGTGATCCTAGAGAAGACTTTTTGAGAGTCCCTTGGACAGCAAGGAGATCAAAACAGTCAATATTTAAAGAAATTGGTTCAGACTGTTGACTGTAAGGTCAAATATTGAAGGTGAAACTTAAATACTTTGGTCACATAAGAAAAGACAGGATTCATTGAAAAAGATTCAGATGTTGAGAAAGATTGAAGACAAAAGGAAAAGGGGTCAGCCATGGAATCTAGAATTAGACATTAAAGATGCAGCATCTATACAGTTTCTGGCAGAATTAAGCCTGTCTCAATACACACTTCCCTAACTCTTAAAGTACACTCTTTCATCACCTCAAAAGGGTTAAACAATTGCTGTGAACCAGGATATTATGGGAACTTGGGAAGCATATGTTAATCCCCCCGCCCCCCCTATTCCCAGTACCAAATGGATTTGTTATGAACAAAAATGTCTGGTGCAAATCCAGGACAACTTGATTTCACTCTGCTTCTAGGTAGATTTTTTCTGGGATCTAGCTGTGGGCCATTTAGATAAGAAGTATATAAAAACTGTCATATTTTGATAGGAAGTTTTTGAAAAAGCTTCTTTGAATTTCATTATCAGTGCTTTTACTTTTGTTTTCATGAACTGTTTATTAACCACCCTAGGAAACACTTCTTAGGGTATGGAGAGTAGTTATGTGTGTGTGTGTGTATATATATATATATATATATATATATATATATACATATATATATACATATATATATATATATTGCTTTTTGAGGGTAAGGCAATAGGGTTAAGTGACTTGCCCAAGGTCATACAGCTAAGTAATTATTAAGTGTCTGAAGCTGAATTTGAACTTAGGTCCTCCTAACTCCAGGGTCTGTGCTCTATCCACTGGGATCCTGTATGTTAACTTCTGCTGCTTCCTCCCTACTATATTCATCCTATAGTACTCACTAGAAGCACCTTTTAAATATTTGATAAAGTTGGCATACTGTTTTAGATGAAACCAAGATAAGTAGCAGCACTATGGACTGAGGATCTGAGAGAAGATAGGTGTTGGTTTCAGCATGAGAAAATTTCCTTCACCATCCTGTTACATAGATGACAACAACAACAAACAGCTAGCATCTCTATAACATTTGAAAAGGACATACACCTGTATATGTAACATGTTTATACCATATTTGATCACTGCAATAACCCCCATTTTTTAAATGAAGAGACGGAGAACCAGAGAGGTGAAGACACACGATCAATATTGAGCAGCTAGGAAGTGTCTATGTCAGTATTTGATCTCAGGTCTTTCTGACTCCAAAGAAAACCAAAATGACTTCACTTCTACTGGGAACATTTAGGAACATCAAGTAGTAGTTAACATGTTTGTTTGTGTTAAGTGCAGGAATTAAAAGCTACCCAGGGTTCTGGAAGTGCAGAATGGTAGATAGTGATATTTTGCCTATACTAAATATATAGAGTTTGGGACCCTGGAGTGATTTCCTTTGATCATTGTTTAAAAGAGATAAAGTGTTTGGATAAAGGAAGGAAGAAGCAGTACTTATAGGAGTTCCTAAAAGTAAGGTTGAAAACAAGTGAATATGATTGCTTAGGGAGAAACCTATGACACCAAGAGTTTACCATAGAAGTCCTTCCTTTGAAAGACTATCTTGCTGTATTGGAAAAAAGACTTGGTGCTGATGGCCTGGTTGCTACTTCCTTCTATACTGGCTACACCCATTTGGAGTAAGCAATAATGAAAGTTAAATTCAGCTTTTTTTTCTTGTACAGTTTCTCTGAATCTTGAGTGCAGCTGACCTGTGTTCCACTTCAGAAAGAGTTGGGAAATCTAATACTAGATGCAGAAATGACCGCAGAGGAGAGGCAAATGGTAAGTCAAGTCCTGCTACCCAAGCATAATACTGCTCAACTCTCATTCTAGATTTACAAAATAATTGTACTTCTGAGGACCAAAGGTTGTGGGAAGGAAAGGCGGTGAGGATTGGTCCCCTTCTGGTATTACTCAGTAACAACTGAGTAAGCAAAACTGAATTCTCTTTAGAAGATCAGAGACTGAAGAGAAGTCTTGAGATTCCTTATGTTCTCTATTTTTCCATGTATATGTATCTTATCTTTTCCCAAGTACACCTATCTTACTTCTTGAATTATAACTTTAAGAGAATGCAGACTTAGAAAGGTTTGAATGAATGAAATTGAATTTTCCCCCTCTTTGAACCTTTCCCATGATACCATTTCATCTAAGAGAAATGGTGAAGAGACTACTGGGGCAGTTGTAGAATTCTTGTCATTGCAGGTGGATAGCTACCAGATAGCAGAGAGCCTCCACAGCTGTGCTATAGGCAGCCCCTCCCTATTCTCTGGTCATCATTCCCCAGGCCACATTGCCATTCTAGGTTTTACCACTCCAGCACAAACAGTAGTCACACTGTCAGTCCAAGCAGGAGGTATTCAGTTAATGAGGTTTCAAAACTGTGTTCAGTTTTCTGAAAGTCTGTGTTCAGGGGCAACGAGGTGGCTCAGTGAATAGAGCACCGGCCTTGGAGTCAGGAGTACCTGGGTTCAAATTTGACTTCAGACACTTGATAATTACCAAGCTGTGTGGCCTTGGGCAAGCCACTTAAACCCATTGCCTTGAAAAATCTAAAAAAAAAAAAAAGTCTGCATTCAGACTTCTAAAGTAAAAATCCAGGCTGACATGTTCGCCTACTCTGTCCCCCTTCTCCCATTGGTGAGTTCCTCCCAGGGCCCTCACTTTGAGGAGGGCTCAGGCTAACCATACATCATTCCCCTCCCAGCTCTGTTTCTAAATTTCCATACTTTACCATCAGGACTCCACCTGGGGAATTTTTCCCCAAACCCCAAAGGGAGCACTTTTAGCTCCCTTTTCTGTGTCTGATCTTTACCCCATTAGAATAGTTCCTTTTGGACATTCCTTTTTGCTTATCTATGTGTTCGCAGAGCTTAATATGGTGCCTGGGATAAAGAAAGAGTTAAATAAGGGTTTATTGCCTTGCCTTACCTTGCTGCTCTCTAACACCACACTCTGAAGTAGAGAGTAAATTCTTTTTTGCAGCTTCTTCAAGTTTAAACGCACTCTTCTTAGTGACTGAGATGGTTTAGGAAAACGTTTTCCCCAGCTGTTGAGGAAAAAAAAATGTTTCTACTTCTTTATACTTTTCAGCAAATACCACTTCATGAAATTAATTGATGTTAATTTGTTGAATGATACCAGTCCCCTGATTATGAGGGCAATCAATCCCATGGGAAGAACACATTAAAACTTAATGTATTTCAATTTCTCTTTTAACATTCTTTGACTTCTGGAAAAAAGATTATAAATACTCCTTTTCCAAGTTCAAGACATTTCATATGCTCTGCTTCCTTTTCTTCCTTCCTTTTCCCCTTCTTTTTTTAAGACTTTTACTGGGAATTTATTCCTCTGAGGAAGAATTTATAATGCAAAATTTTTCCGATACCATGATGGTTTGGAGAATTGTAAATGGGCAATTTTTAAAAATTGAATAATTTATAACTTCTACCAAGTCATTGGATATAAAATAAATCCACAAATCATCACCATATCTGAATGTCACTAACAAAAGCCTAAAAAGAAAGAGATAAAAAGAGAAATTTCATTTCAGTCTTCCTGCCAAGACACTTACAGGAATTGTATGAAAATAGTACAAAGCACTCTTTTCAGAAATAAAGACAGATCTAAATAATTGAAGAAATATTAGGCAAAACTAATAGAATATAATAATGAATGACAATACCACCTAGATCAATTCACTTATTCAGAATCATATCAATCACAACACCAAAGGATTGATTTATATAGAAAAATAATGACAAAATTTATCTGGAAGAATAATAGGTTAATAGAAACAATTTTAAAGTGGGAAGGATGGGAGCATTGTAGTATCAGATCTCAAACTATACTACAAATCAGCAATGAGATAAATATGGAAGAAAAATTTGCAACAAGTTTTTCCTGGTATTTTTCTAGATATATAAGTTAATTGATTCAAATTTGTGAAAATAAGACCCTTTCCCCAATTGATAAAGAGTTAAAGGATATGAGTAAATAGTTCTCAAGGGAGGATAGTTTTTAAATCTACTCTATCAAAAGAAATATGAAAAAATCCTTCAAAACACTAATGATTAGAGAAATATATATGAAGGATGACAAAAATTGGAAATGGCAATTATTGGAGGAACAGTAAGAAAACAAGAGCATTAATGAACTGTTGGGGGGAGCTTTTAAAACAATAGAAAGCAGGGTGGCTAGGTGGCGCAGTGGATAAAGCACTAGTCCTGGAGTCAGGAGTACCTGAGTTCAAATCCAGCCTCAGACACTTAATAATTACCTAGGTGTGTGGCCTTGGGCAAGCCACTTAACCCCATTTGCCTTGCAAAAACCTAAAAATAAAAACCGATGGAAAGCAATTTGGAACTAAATCTAAATCACTAAAATCACTAAATTCTGCATACCATTTGACCTAACACAATCATCACTAGGTCAACAACTGAAAGACATCAATGTAAGAAGGAAACCCTAAGGTATTTAAAAAAAAACTTATAGTAGCATTTTTTGAATGGCAAAGAATTGGAAACAAAAGGCATATTTATTAATTGTGGAATGGTTGGACAAATCATTGTATGTGAATTTAATGGAATTACATTGGGCCATAAGAAATGAGATTATTTCAAAGAAACCTGGGAATATTTAAACAAACTGATGCCAAGTCAGCTGAGAAGAACCAGGAGAATATTTTATGCAATAAGATTGTAAAGACAAACAGCTATGAAAGATGTAAGAACTCCACAGAACCATTGTACACCCTAATAGCAACATGGGGGGTGAAGATCAACCTTGATGGACTTGCTCATTCCATCAGTGCAACAATCAAGGACAATTCTGGGCTATCTGCAATAGAGAATACCATCTGTATCCAGAGAAAGAATTGTGGAGTTTGGACAAAGACCAAAGACTATTACCTTCAATTTAAAAAAAAAAAAAAACCATTATCTTATTATGTAATTTTGCTCTCTTATACTTTATCTTTCTTCCTTAAAGATATGATTTCTCTCTCATCACATTCAACTGAGATCAATGTATACCATGGAAACAATGCAAAGACTAACAGAATGCCTTCTATGAGGTGGGGGGAGGGAAGCAAGAATGGGGAGGGAGTTGTAAAACTCAAAATAAATAAAATCTTTCTGAAAAAAAAGAAAAAGAGAAAGAGAATGGGGCAGCTAAGTGGTACAGTGGATAGAGCACCAGCCCTGGAGTCAGGAGGACCTGAGTTCAAGTGCAGCCTCAGACAGTCAATAATTGCCTAGCTGTGTGACCTTGAGCAAATCACTTAACCCCATTGCCAAATAATAAAAATTTAAAAAAAACTCCAGTTCAATGCAATGACCAACCCTGATTCCAGGAAACAAACAAAGAAACATGTTATCTACCTCCTGATAGAGGGATAATGTTACTGTGACTGAAAGAGGTCAACTAGGGATGGGCTAACCAGAAGAAGAAGAAGAAGAAGAAAAAGAAGAAGAAGAAGAAGAAGGAAAAAAAAGTAGAAATCTTGAAACAATTTTTTAAATGAACAGTATAAGGGAGGCTATGTGGCACAGTGGATAGAGCACCAGCCCTGGAGTCAGGAGTACCTGAGTTCAAATCTGACCTCAGACACTTAATAATTACCTTGCTGTGTGGCCTTGGGCAAGCCACTTAACCCCATTGCCTTGCAAAAGGGAAAAAGACCTAAAAAAAATTGTTGAATGGACTTAAAATTAAAAATTGATATGAGTTCTGACTTTGTCACTTAAACCAGGTATGTAACTGGACAATTTGTCATCACTTCTATATGAGACTCACTTTGCTCATACATAAAATCATGAATTTGGTCTAAATGATCACTAAAACTTTTTCTACCTCCAATATTCAATGATTTTATTATTTACTGCCCCAAATTTCAGCTTCTAGAACTTCATTTCTCATCATATAAGAAATATCTAAAGAAGAGTTATTTCAAAAATAGTGATACAGAAAGATATAATGACCTAATTCTTCAGTTCAGTAGCTGAACTAATAAAAATAGATAAAAATAATAGCAATATTGTTTTAAGAATGACTTTGGGGGCAGCTAGGTGGCGTAGTGGATAGTGCACTGACCCTGGGGTCAAGAGGACCTGAATTCAAATATGACTCAGACAGTTAATAATTACCTAGCTGTGTGACTGGGGAAATCACTTTAACACCATTGCCTTGCAAAAAAAAAAAATGACTTTGAAGAAGTTATTTTCACTATAATAAATACTCAAATTAACTTGAAAGGAAATATGGGGAAAGACGCTATTTGTATCCGAGAAAGAACTGATAAATATCTATCTCCACAAAGGATTATGCAACAGGAAATGGACTTTAATTGAACTAAGAAAAGGTCTGAAGAGAGATAAGGAAGAACTTCTTGGCTTCTGAGGGTAATTAACTGCTGGAACAGACTACCAAGGGAGATTGTGAAATTCTGTTCTAATGATCTTTTAAAAACAGTATTGACATCTGGCCAACTAAAATTATGTCTACATACTTTGATATACGGAAAAATGAAAAAGGGATTAACCCAACACCTGTTTGTTCTGAGAGCAAGTGAGCAGCATCCAGTAATTAATCAGTCACTGAATTCAATTCATCTATTGGTTTACAAAATATCTGGTTGGATACCTGAACTCAAATAAGTCCTTGCTTTGATCTCTGTCCATCCAAAGTTTAGGTATAAAAGGAGTTAATCAATAAATTGACATGCTGATGCAGTAGAATGCTAGCTGTGTCCTTGCAAAGGTTACCCTGTTTAAAACATTAGCAAGCAAACCAGCTCCTGATACAATTAACAGCAATAAATTCTGAGTGTTAACATTAAAGTTTACCTCAACCATCATAACACATGTATTATACTATTCCTTGTAATATAAGAGCCTCCTTCTTTCCATGATATTATAGTATGCTTCATATTTTACAAAATGATTAAGGTCTATAACAAATGCACGTTCTTATTTCTCACCAGATCTCCAAAACACAAGAATTTCTTTGCAACTGGAGAATTCATTGTATGGTAGAGTAATACATATGATCCCAGTGCTTCCTAAAGGACCTTTTCTCCCATTTAAATATTGTCTTTATCTAGGACAGAGTAAGATTAAGAAAAATATTTGTTATTCACAGTCCATCTTAGTTTTTTTTTTTTTTAATGATCTAACTAGACTACCTTCTGGTTTTATTCTGAATTCAGTTTTTAAGTAATAGGTAATGACAAAATGCTTTAGTCAACATTTGTTGACAAGAATCTATTTTTTTGTCCAGGAAAGGAGCCTGTTCTCCCAAGAATGAACTGGGTTATATTTAGGCATTTATTCCTTAGAGACCTTTCACAATTACTTTAAGAAAAGCATGATAAACATTTTGATTCTTCCTTATTTGCTTGACATTGGAATTCCAATTTCTGATAGAATCTCAAGGATACCAGAAGTGCATTGATTATTATAAAAATTAATTTCAGAACCAACAGAACTAATAGCTTAATCTGAGAACTGTCTCTATTCTCCTCTTTGTAGATTTGAAAAAAGTGGTTCAAGCTAATTTGCATAACCCACTTCAGCTGTTCTTGAAGAGGGTGAGTAGTAGAAAAGCAAATGGAAAGAGCAAGGATTTGTCTTTTATAACTCCAGAAAGACTAATTGATTGTTGCTGACCAAGTTAAGGACATATTTCCAGAGTACAAGAGGAGGGAAGAAGTAAGTAGGGCAAACTTAGAAGAAACTAAAAGTAGAAAATAGAGACTAACACAATCTACAAAAAGCAGTGCTTTCAATAGGCATCTGAGGAAATCTTTTATGTGGAAGGTGATTCTGAGATTCAAATGTTAAAAATTTGAAGGCATAAGTAATTTGGAAGTATTCTGATTGTGGAATATTGCAGAGGGAGGGCAAATATCTGCAACTTTGGCAGCTTTGGCTTTATAACAATGTTCCACTACTAAAAAACTAGACCCTAAAAATCACTAGTACCACTTGATAGTAAGCAGCGATCCAAGGAAAACCTGATTTGGAAAAAAAAAACCAAACCTCTGAAGGTACCTGAAATGGAAGAAAGTAGCCATCTTGGGATTGAATGATAGAGATCATAACACCTAAGGGGACATTGTCATTGAACAAACACTAGTTTGGAGCCAGAACACTAATGTGGTGGAATGAATCTCAAATCTTTTGTCTGTGTTGAGCTTCACTCAGAATAATACTTAAGTTAGAAAAACTATCCAGACCTCTGAGGCCCAAAGGAGGGAGGGAATCTCTGAACTCTCTTGGGCTTGGGTACAAGTCCATTATGTGTCCATTACTGTGTAAATAAAACAGTTCTATTTTGAAATTCTTTGAGCTTCAGTGCTTATAAGAAGAACTGGCAGACACATTCAGGACAATTCCAGGTATGAAAGGTACCAGGATCTACACGTATGATGATAATCAACCAAATAAATGAGATGTAGCCAAATCCTTCGTGTCAGAAGAGTCTCCCAGAATTACATATATTTTCTGAAAAAATAAAGTGCATACTAATACAGTGAAGAACATTAATTACCATGGTTTACTAATGGAATCTCAAGTGAACATCTCCAATGCACCTTAAGGTGCATTGTGCTACATTTTGTTCAGGTAAAAATTAAACTATATTAAAAGATATTTGTTCAAAGAAATATTTAGATAAGAATACAAAGAGAATAATAACTGCAATTTGAATATGGGACTGTGAACTGGGAGATGTTTTCTGCTGTGCTCTTCTGTAACTGAATGAGTTTGTTGTTCAGTCATTTTAGTCATATCTGACTCTTCAAGAATACCTTTGGGTTTTTCTTGTCAAACAAGGTTAAGTCACTAGACTAGGATCACACAGCTAGTAAGTGTCTGATCCAGATTTGAACTCATAAAGATGAGTTTCCTGATTTCATGTCCATGTGCCACCCAGTTGCCCTGAATGAGTGGACATCTGGAAGCAATTTCTTTATTCTTTTTGTGCTTAATCTTTTTCTTCTTTTTTTCACATGATTCTTATGAATTGAATACTAAGAATAGAAAAATGTTTAAAACTCCTTAAGGATAAGACCATTCTGAATATGTAGCTATTAAGTGTAAAGAGAAGAGAAAAGAAAATGACATCTGACCCCACGCCCAGACCTAGCCCACTCTCTGATTTCTATGCCTGCGACTTTGCACCAGCAAAGATGCTATTACCATCAATATTCCAGGTGAGAAACAGGAATTCAATCTCTCAGTTACCATAAACTATCAATTCTTCCTTCATAGTTCAACCAACCTTTTCCATCTCACTAGGCCAGGTCCTTATCACCTTCTTCCTCAATATTTATATTAGGTATCACTGCCCCAGATTTTTCTTTTGCCAAGCTCTTAATTCAATCAATGATCATATTAGAGCAGGCCTTGAGTTTTCAGTCTGCTAAAAGTCCCTTGTCACACTGCTGTCTTGCCACACCTATCCTACCTTATAGTTTTAACCTTTTCTCCTGTCATTCTCCTGATCTTCTCTTCACTCTCGACCAAGCTCTTATACATCCAGCATTGAAGTGTCCCAACTTTTCCATGAGACTTTCCTTTACCAGTTGAGCCCATATTAATTTCTCCCTTTCCCTCAATTTCTAAATCAGCTATTGCTGGGATCATCAATTTGGCAAATCTGATTTAACTTTTTACCTGATTTATTCTAGTCTACCCAAGTAGACTAAAAGCTTTTTAAGAGTAGAAACCACATCTCATGCATCTTTGTATTTCCCCATAAGCAGTTAAAACAGAATTATTATGTAAATATTTGATAGTAAATATCTTCTATTGTAGTTCTAGTAAAAAAAACCCATAATATGGAAATTATTGCCTGAATAGGGTTTGGGTTCTGGAAACTATGATTTGGCATGGAGAAAAGTTTGTAAAGAAACTCTCAAGCTAAGAACATGGGATTCAGGGAACACTGATCCTTCAAGATCATGTTAGGCATCATGTTAATGCTAAAGGTTCATCATACTGATAGGAACAGGACCAGAATAAACTCTGTTTTGGGGGATATTAATTAATACCAGTTATAGAGGATATATATATTTTTTTTCGGGGGCAATTGGCGATCAGAAACCATCTCTAAGTGGAATTTGTTTTGATTAATTTAAACTAAGCAATAAAGTAATCTCATCTTTTAATCAATAAAAAACTTCCGGGTCCCATTCACAAAACTGGCTGAGAACTGATTATTATGATACTTTCCTTCCTTTATGGTGCCATTGGGATTTGTAAGAGAGCTAGCCAAAGGCTAACTTGGGGGGAAGGAAGCAAAATGGGGATAAGGAAGCAGAACAGTAACTCCTTGAATTTATGATGGTCCATGACCCCAGTAGTCATTCATTCAGGAAATAAAGACAAGTTTCCCTGACAACTTTATGATGGACATCTTCCTTCAAAGGAAGCATTCTTCATTTCATGATACTATAGCATTCAGAATCAGGACTTTGGATAAATCTAGGTCTATTTAAAACTAGGACTCAACAAGAAGTTTGATCGGGTTTTAAAAAAAAACTTCAGGAGGCAGAGCCAAGATGGCAACAGGAGTAAGCCTCTCTTAGGTGCTCTCTTCAAAATATTTCAAAAACCTTAAAATTATGACTCTAATTAAATTATCAAGGGACAGAACCCACAGAAAGATCCAGTGAGGCAATTCTCCAGACCAAGGTAATCTGGAAAATAGTGGGAAGACTGTGGCACAGGTTGGAGGGGCAGCCCAGAGGGAAGGAACTTCAGCCTCCTGGGAACAGCCCCAGGGTCACTGGGAGCACAGGCTCCCAGCAGTAGAAGCAATTTCTTGACCTGCACTCCAGGGAGCACCAAGCACAACTGGGAAGAATGAGCCTGAAGCCCAGGCCCTCAGCATGGAAGTAGTACTCAGTGCATCCCAGATCCCAGGAAACAGAAGCAGGCCCATGGAACCGCCCAGCAGGAGCCTCAAGGCAGCTGCTCCCTGAGTGCTCAGCCCACAGAAGGTAGGGAGAGGAGGGAGACTGCCAAGATCTTTCCTCTGTCCTTGGAACAGGACTCTGTGGGTTTGACCATATTCAGACCCTGGTCAAAGTCTAGACCCCCCATAGAGAAGGGACTTCCCCCCCATACACACACACAGCTTCCAGGGCAGGGGATGAGCTTGTGGTCATTCCTAGACCAGGAGAGCAGTCAGAGCCTCACTGAGTTCCTTGTGAGGGAGGTATTCCAATAATACTCAAAAGCTCAGGAAACACCACAAAACCAGGCACAGGCTGGGGAAATGAGTAAACAGAAAAAAAAGGAACCTGACCATAGACAATTACTTTGATCCCATGGAAGACCAAACCACACAATCAGAAGATAACAAAGTCCAAGCTTCTGCATCTAAAGTCTACAAGAAATATAGAAGTTGAGCTCAGACTATGATAGAGCTTAAAAAAGATTTGAAAATCAAGTAAGGGAGATAGAAGAAAAATTGGGAAAAGAAATGAGAGAGATACAGGAAAAACATGAAAACAAAGTCAGCAGTTTAGTCAAGGAGATTCAAAAAATGCTGAAGAAAATAATATGCTAAAATCCAGCTTAGGTCAAATGGATAAAGCAGTTCAAAGAGTTCTTGAGGAGAAGAATGTTTTAAAAAGCAGAATTGGTCATATGGAAAAGGAGATAAGAAAGCTCTCTGAGGAGAACAAATTATTTAGATGTAGAGTGGAGCTAAAGGAAGCTGATGACTTTGTGAGAAATCAAGATACAATAATTCAACACCAAAAGAATAAAAAAATTAGAAGAAAATGTGAAATATCTCATTGAAAAAACAACTGATCTGGAAAAACAGATCCAGAAAAGATAATTTAAAAATTATTGGGCTACCTGAAAGTCATGATCAGGAAAAGAACTTTGACCACATTTTTAAAGAATTTCTACAGGAAAATTGCCCTGATATCCTAGAAGCAGAGGGTAAAATAGAAATTGAGAGAATCCACCAATCTCCGCCCAGAAAGAGATTTAAAAAAAAACAAGCCCCAGGAATATTATAGCCAAGTTCCAGAACTCCCAAGTCAAAGAGAAAATACTACAAATAGCCAGAAGGACAAAATTCAAATATTGTGGAGTTGCAGTCAGGTTCACACAGGACTTAGCAGCATCTACATTAAGGGCTCGTGGGTCTTGGAATATAATATTCTAGAAGTCAAAAGAGCTTGAAATGCAGCTGAGAATCAACTACCCAGCAAAACTGAACATCTTTTTCCAGGGGGCAAAGATGGACTTTCAACAAAACAGGGGAATTTCAAATGTTCCTATTGAAATTACCAGAGCTGAATAGAAAGTTTGACCTTCAAGTACAGGACTCAGGTGAAGCATAGAGAGTAGACTAGAAGGGCAAATTATGAGGGAATTAACGATGATGAACTGCATGTATTCCTGCATGGAAAGATGATACTGATAATTCTCATATGAACATTCTCATGTAACAGAGTAGGTAGAAGGAGCTTTTATAGACAAGGCACAGGAGAAAGCTGAATTTGATGATATATATATATATATATATGTATATATATATATATACATATATATATATATATATACATTATATATATTGTAAAAATGGAGTCAGTGGGTGAAAGGGAAATGTACTGGGAGTAAGAGAAAGGAGAGACAGAACAGGCTAAAATATCTCATGTAAAAGATATTTCCTGTAGCTTTTGCAATGGAATGGAAGAGAGGGAAGGTGAGGGGGGAATGAGGGAGCCTTCATCATCATCAGAAATGGCTCAGAGAAGAAACAGCATATGCACTCAACAGAGTATAGATATCTAGAAGAAAAGGGAGAGAAGGGGGAGAGAGGGAGGGGAGGGGGGATGTGGGTGATAGAGGAGAGGCTAGGTAGATCATAGGAGAGGATAGTCAGATAAAATACATTTTCTTTTTTACTTTTTACAAGGAATTGGGATTGGGTGGCCTGTCCCAGACCATGAGGCCAGGTGTTTGCTGGGTCTCTGGGGTAGGATGTGGGCTTGGGCACTCTTGGCCCCAGGGCCCAGTGCTCTGTCCGCTGCACCACTCAGCTGCCCCACAGCCCATTTTTGAAGAGGGACAGAGTGAAAGGAGAGAGAAAATATAATAGATGGTAGTGAGGATGAATAGTTGAAGGGAATTACAATCAGCAACAGCAACTGTGGAAAAATATAGAAGTAACTTCTATGATGGATTTATGTTAAAGAATGTGATCCACCCAAGACAGAGCTGATGGTATCAGAACACAGACTGAAACACATTTTTTCTTTTGATTTTACTTTATTTCTCATAAGATTTTATTTTTTGTGGGAAAGTGATATTATGTTTATTCTTAAATGAGAATATTTTAGTAATGTGTAAATAAATTAAAGAAAAAATAATAATAATAAAAGAAAAACAGTTTCAGAATCCATTTAAAATCAAAGAATTAGAAAGGAAATTAAAGGCCATATAATGTAGTTATTCTATTTTGTAGATTAGGAAACCAAAACCCAGAAGGTTAGGAGTTTATAAATATACACTGGAAATCTTAGTGCATGGACTAACTCTCTTTTCTAACTCTGATGAGTAACCTTATCCATCATATCCATACATATATACCCCATGACCTATTCTCATTACCCCCAAATTAATCCATTCTAGTTCCTATTTCTTCCTCCATGTGAGCATCTGCTTAACTACAATTATTCCTATAAGCCTACTTTATATTAATTTCTTTCACCTCCTCATCTCTGACCTTCTCTTCCTACCTAGGCCAGAGTTTTTTCCTCCCAAAGTGTGACTTTGGAAGAGAGTCTCATTTAACAGACCCTCTGGTCCTGTTGAGACTAGGCCTTATTTCCATTGAATGGCTAGATTGAACATTTGCTGTGGGCATCACTTAGAGTTAAAGGGGTCACATCTGGTCTAATAACCAAAATTTACTTCCAGATTGATATTTGAAAGCTAGTATCCAAACTCCTACTCTCAGCAGCATTGACATTCAGCACCAATTACAAAATAAAACATTTTTTTCTTCTAATCAGGATAGTAGAATTCTAATGATAATTTGCAGCACCAATTTTTCCAGTACAGCTGACTTTCCAAATTTCTAATTTCTATTAACTACCATGAGATAAGAGAGGAATTTGTTACAGGAAGTTTTTACCAGAAAATCTCCTATTGGATACAACATAAGACATTCTACTTATCTATCACAGAAAGGAATAAAAAGAGCAAATTTAGCCTTGGGAGATTTTAGAAGCAAGTAATTAGCCAGCTGGCTATCTTCTATTTAAATGAACAATCTTCTGCAAATGCCAGTGTTTCAAGAATTAAACATCATTTTAGAATTCCAAACATTTTTTTAAATGAGATGAGGGGAAAAAAATCTGATGTTGTTTTTGCTACTTGCTATTTGGTCAATTAAGCAGTACAAACCAGACATCTAACTTGAATTAAAATGTTTAGCTTGAATTAAAATTCTCTAAATTCTCTCTAAAATTGTTGCTCAAATACAAGGGTGCTAGAACTACTTGTTACAGACAGTTGGGGAGTCAACATAAACTCTTTTTGAACTCTTGTCCACAACCTTTCACAAATCTTGATAATCTTTGTAGCCTAGCACATCCAGAGAACTTGTCAAGTTCCAGACCTGCTTTTTCAATAAGACAAATATTTCCTTCTTTGCCTAAAGTTAAAAAAAAATGCTCAGTTATCAAAACAGACCCCCAAACATGCATGGGATAACAAAAGCATGTTGCCTATAGTATACAATTATTATCTCTGCTTCTGCAAATCCTAGTTTCTATTTCAGAGAACTAGGGATTAATCAAGAAATGTCTTCCCTGGAATTTTGATATATCCCAGGTCCTCTTTCTTTTCCAGCAACTCCTCCATACCACCCTTTTTCTCTTCTTCCTCCTCTCCTCATCCTCCTCTTTTTTTCCAATTCCTTCGTTTTACAGTCCCTTTCTCCTCCTCCTTTTCCTCCTACTCTTTCTTCTCTTTTTTCCCCCCTTGTATTTTTAATGTATCTTCTTCCAACAAAAACAATATGGTCATAATCAAAGTAAGTGGTTTTCAGATCATTAATTTTCTCTTTCACACTCTGATAGTTGGAAAGACAAAGATCATTTATTTTAAAACCTTTTTTGTTCATGACACCATAAGAGATACTTCTTGTTTGTCCTGAATCAATGAAACATTAAGGTCCAATAGCTTTCCCTTCTGTCTTTCAGTATACTCAGACTGACAATACCTTATTCTGGGATTGTTCTCTAGTTCTCCCTTTTATTTTCTTCAGTGAGGCAAGGGACTTATCCAGTCAAATCAGAAAGAGTTTAAAGGTTTACATCTATTTTCTTTCTTTCCTTTTTTTCTGTCTACCTTCTAGGAAAAATTGAACATAAATGGAGTCTTTGGATTCATACACAAAGAATATAAGTAAGGTTCAATTATATTTCATAGGAAAATTCATACTAAGGGCAGTCAAACCTAATAGAAAAGGCATCTGATTTTATATTAGAATGTCACCTGTTGGACTATCAATTTGTGCTACACTCTTCATAGGGTATGACATAAGGTATGAAGAAAGCTTTGCAGATTGTAATTATTGAAGATGAAGGCTCTGGGCTAATAAACAGGACCACATGTGGGAGGATAGTAGTAAGCGTGATAATATAGATCAGACCCTAGTGTTACTGGCACAGAAGAAAGCTTGGTATATAATAGATAACATCTACCCAGTATTTTAAGACTTGCGAAGTGCTTAATGTATATTATCTCATTCAATCCCCCCAATATTGTTATCAACTCCATATTATAGATAAGGAAACTGAAATACAAAGGAGTAAGGAGCTCAAGGTCATAAAGTCAGTAAGCATTAGAGATGGGATTTGACTTTAGTTTTTCCTGAGTCATATGACATGGTTTCAAATCTCACTTCTACTACTTAGTTATGTGACCTTAAGTGAGTCACCTAATCTCTCAAGTCCTTAATTTTCTCACATGCAAAATGAGAGGATTGGCCTAAAAATCATCAGGGTCCCTTGTAGTTATGAGATCCTGTGAGATTAGCTCTGAAGTTTGGAAGAAATTACCAATAGAGGATACAAGTCATAGGTGCTAGCCTTTTTCTCAACAGTTATTGTTGCCTAAAACTCTTTTGGACATAACATAAAGTTCCCCATGGTCATTTTCTAAAAGAAAATTCTTACCAAATATTATCTCTTAAAAAATATTTTAACAGAATTTTAAAAAAAGATTTCAAGCAAATTCATGGTAAGCAAACACTGGTATAAAGCCCAATTTCAGGTATCAGGAAGTCAGTGAAATTACAGAAAAGACTTACACCATTCTCATCACTTTGAGACAGATGAAGATATCTACCTCTAGGTATCAGTTTTGAGGATGGCTTCTGTCTACTACTGGCACGGTGTTCAGAGATAAACCCTATTATAACACCTGTGAGTCAAGGGACTTACTTGAGTCAGTTAGAAATAGTTCTCTGGAGCCCTCCAAAAAAAAGCAGATAAACCTTGAGCTGGTGCCAAGATTAAACAAAAAGGCTGAGAGATAGAGAAGGAAAAAGAGAGGGCCAGGCACGTGGCCAGGCTAGCAACTAAGAACAGCTAGTGAAAGCTAAGTGTTTATTACCTTTCCATTTTTATTATCCTTTATTTAACAGCTTTCGGTTTATGCATTTTCAAGTAATGGATTTCTAAAGTATCCATTCATATAGTATTGTAAATAATGTTGTAGGCTAATAAAGTACATTTGTTCAATGCATTTTGGCCAAACAGGATTGTATCACAAACAGTTCACTCTTCTCTGTGGAATGGTAAGCATTGAATCTCAAACTGAAACTAATAATAGCTAGCATGTATATGGTTCTTTAAGGCTTACAAAGCACTTTGCATTTCACAACAACCCTGGAAGGAAGGGTTATATCCTCTCCTTACAGATGAGAAAATTGAGGCTCCTAGAGTTTTAGTGATTAACCTGTGGACACAAAACTAGTAAGTGTATGAGGTAGTCTGCAAGTCAACAAACATTTATTAACCATCAGTTATGTGACATTGTACTAACAACTGGAGAGACAAAGAATGGTTAAAAGAAAAAGTCCATACTATGAACAAACAAGATATAGACAGGATAAATTAGAAGTCTTCTCAGAGTGAAGGTTCGATGATTAAGTAGGAGTGGGAAAGACTTTGTGTTGAAAGTGGGACTTTAGGGAGCAGCTAGGTGATGCAGTGGATAGAGCACTGGCCCTGGAATCAGGAGTTACCTGAGTTCAAATCCGACCTCAGACACTTAATAATTACCTAGCTGTGTGGCCTTGGGCAAGCCACTTAACCCTATTTGCCTTGAAAAACCCTTTTAAAAAGTGGGACTTTAATTAAGATTTGAAGGAAGCTTAGGAAAGCCATGAGGAAGAGATGAGAAGGAATGTTTTCCAGGTATGAGAGACAGTGAAAATGCTTGGAATTCCATATTCAAAGAACAAGGAGGCCAATGCCACTAGATCTTAGAGTTAAGTGGTAAGGGGAAAAGGCTAAGAAAATAGAAAAGGTCTGCCTGTTGACTGATTGATTGATTGACTAAATCTGTCAGGTTTCACTTTCCTTTTCTTTAACTAAGGGGATTGAAGTAGAATTCATCTTCACTAATATCCAAGATTATAGCTCTATCCATTGCACAAATCAGGGTCTTAAATGATCACATTATTTGTTTTAATATGATTCATGAAATTTTAGAGGTAGATAGGATATTTGATATCTCATTATTCAATAAATATTTTATTTTGTACAAAAAGCAACTGAAGGTCCAAGATGTGATATGAATTGGCCATGGTCACACAGCTACTTAGCAGCAGACATATATACATATACATACACACACACACACACACACACACACACACACACACACACATATGGAAGGATGAATGGATGGATGGGTAGGTAGGTGGTTGAATGGATGGATGAATATGGATATGGATATAGCAATATGTATAAAAATATATATATATATATATATATGTATGCTGCAGGATAGTTTTCTTCCTTTGATGAAACCCTAATGTAAATATATATAGATGATAGATATACATATATATATATATTTACACATTTATATAAACTTATAGTTTATAAGTGAAAGGTTAAAATGGACTTCATTTACCACATAGCTTTGAAAACACAGAATGAGACCCTCTCCCCAGAGGAGGGACCGATAGGGTCCATTTGTGCTTTAAGAGATTGATATCTTTCTCCAGCTGTGTACAAGGGTGAAGTCACTCCATGCATGTTAGCTCTGTCAGTATGTAGTGAAGAAACATGAAAGAGAGGAAATAATTCATTCATAAAATCATGTATGGAAAATGTCACAGCTTATGAGTTTATTAACTGTAAATAGTATTCTAATTGGGGTTTACTTTGATTTAATTCTAATAAAAAAAATAATACGAAAGTTGTTTTATAGCAAGATTGCATTCAAAGGATGTCATAGTTGGATTTTTTTAAAAGGGATATTTTAGAAAGGAATATGCTCCCAAGAAATTTATATCAGTTTTCCATTTCCATCCGAAAACAGACAAAAGTCAGAAGAGACTTCTATTGTTGTGGGAGAGAGGAAGTATTGAAGAAGAGCCTCACCCTGGGTTTTATAACAGAGAGGCAAATCTCTTGGACTCCTCAGACAAAGTCTGAACATGATGTAGAGAGGAAATATCACAGGACTGATACTATCATTAGAAAATAAGCTCCTTGAGGTCAGGTAAGATTTTTGCCTTTCTTAGTATTCCAGGTTGTTATTCAGTCATTTCAGTCATCTGACCCCATTTAGGTTTTCTGGCAAAAATACTAGCAAGTGTCTGAAGTCATATTTGAGCTCAGGCTCTCCTGACTTCAGGGTGAGTGTTCTATCCACTTCACCATCTACCTGCCCTACCATTTCCTTCTCTAGGCATTTTATAGATGAGGAAACTAAGGTAAATAATATTACATTACTTGCCCAGGGATACACACTCAGTAAGTATCTGATGCTAGATTTGAACTCAGGAGGATAGGTCTTCCCAAATCCAGGTCCAGGGCTCTATCCACTGTTCTACCTAAATGCCCCTTTTTGTAATCCTTGCATTTTAGTAACTATTGACTGAGGACCAGAAATGAAATTTTGAAGGTAACTTTGGCACTAGATGCCTAGTCATTTTGAGAAAAATGTCTCTACTTTATTTTCTCCCTCACATAGGTGATTTATGACAGATGGATCTGTTGAAATCAGAGATTCAATTTGATTTAGTTAACCAAGTATTTATTTAACACCTAAAACTACATATAAATGTGAGTTATTGCTATGTGCTATTCATTGACGAATGCAGAGGTCAATAAAACATTGCCTCTGACTTCAAAGGACTTAAGATCTTGAAGGAGGAGTGGAGAATACGGGATGGAGCAGTACAAAAATAACTATAATAACAAAATGAAAAGTTTACAAATGAGATATAAACAAAATGCTATATATGGAGTGAGGAAGGAAATTTGCCTGGTGCTACTGTAAAGAAATACCCACTACCACCCCCATTGTATGTGTCCTTCCTGGATATCCTGTAGGTATGGATATCACCTCCTGTGTGATTTACATACATGAATCTAGTTCTGTGAGCTAAAAGACTAAAAATTAAATATTGACATTAGGTGGATTAGAAGAAAGTATGACATGAAGGGGATTCCCTTAAGAGAGTAGGAGTCCAGAAAAACAAAAAGGTCAAAATTCAACGTGAGATCACTCTCTGAAAAAAACAGTATTTAAGGGGAGAAAAAAAGAGAGTCATATAGTGTCAGGAGAAAACTATTGATATTTCAAAGATTTGTGGAGATCTCCTGTCCAGTCTAGAGTCATGACTCAGATTCAGAAAAAAGCGGTTCCAGAATTCCATTTTTCCCAAACTGAAGCAAAACATTAGATGACCAGAAGGTAGTCAACTTTTTCTCAATGACCAAAATAACTTGTTGTTGTAGTTGTCATCATTCATCCTTCATGACATCAGGGAGGTGTTGTATTGACATGCAACTGAGTTGGATTTAAGTGAGGGAGTGCTGGGCAAAGTCACCAGCTTTACTTTCTCTGAAGCCATCTGTATCCAGTCACATATAGACCAAGACAACTGGAAATGGCCTTAGATGCAGTGGGAGACCTTGACTTGTTAAAGCTAGGTCTTTTCCAGGTCACATTTTGTCTAAAGCAATGCCCATATAGTCATTGAGATTAGGTAAGAAAGAGATGAGGCAAAGCATGACCTCTTCCAAAAGAACTCTTTGAATAGGTAAAAGAATATATCATCTCTTCATAAAGGGATGGCAAATTTCACAGAAACCCTCAGAAAGAAGAGTGGTTCAGTCTATATTCAAAGATTGCAGGGATAGCCATCCCTACTCATTATCATCCCTGCTGCATAGAAATTTGAGTTTGTACAGTCTAAACTATAAGGGGAACTAAACTAAACTATAAGGGGAAGAATGGAACTATGATGAAGTCCATGAAACAGGAAAAGAGAAGAAAACAGGGTGCCACAAAAGAGCCAAGACTGAAAATATTCTAGGTTTCCTTTGATGAATCATCACCCCTCTTCTAACACTAGTATGAGTGTTCGTAAGACTCTGATCTTAGATCTCTTACTTCTCTTCCACAGTCTTTGCCTTGATAATTTCACCAACTTCCAGAGATTCAATTATCATCTGAACTCAGATGATTTCAAAATCTTATATTTCTTGTTTTTTATCTTTTCCATTCACTCCAGGCTCTGTATCTTCTTCAGCCTTCTAAACAACTCACTTGGAATTCTTGTAAACACCTCAAAGGCATGTCAAAAACTGAGTTCAGTATCTTTCTTTAAACTGTTCCTCTGTCCAACTTTCCTATTTCTATTGATTAGTCTACCATCATTCCAGTTACTCAGATTTGAAATCTCAAAGTATATTCTTTTTCTTTTATATAATATTGTTGCATCCATTTCATATATTTGACCCCTTTCCTTCAATCAATTGCCACCCCTATTCCTAGAATATACCCCAACATCTGACTGGCTATGTGAGAATGAGCACATAACAACCTGTCAGTAACTACCTGAATATTTATATAGCATTGAAAGAGCAATGACTCAGATACAGAAAAACCGGACCCAGAATACTATTCTTCTATTCCTAGATTATTGTAATAACCATTTAACTAGTCTCTTTGCTTCTAGTTTCTTCCCTCTCTGAGCCATTTTATGGACAGCTGCCAAAAATCTTCCTAAGGCACAGATTTGACTAATTCCTCTATTCTAAAGCCTCCAGTTGCTCCTAGCATTCTCAAGGATAAAATACAAATTACTCACTTTAACAGCCTTCATCAACTAATTCCAATCTACCTTCCCAGCTTTACCTAAAGTAGTAATTCTCCCCTCTTTGCACTCAATATTCTGACCAAACATGATTACTAGTTAACTAGTTAGTTCTCAAACTCAGCATCCCATCTCCCATCTCCATGGAGTCAAGACTATCTTCTATACTTGGAATATATTTCCTCTATTTGTTTTTCCCATCACAGAGTAGCCTCCTCTTCTGGGAAAGCTTCCTAGCTCCCTGCCAAATACAAATGTTCTCTCTTGTTTTCCTCTCTCCCCTCCCCCACCCCAAATATCCCCTTGAACAGTTTGGCATAAAGGAAAGAGTATTGAACTTGGAGAGAGGAAGACCTGAGTTCAAATTCAATTGTTAGTTGTGTGATCCTAGACAAGTTATTTAACCTCTCTCAGACTGTTTCCTAATCTGTAAAAATAAAAAGAGGGACTATTATTTCACTTTGTTGTTATGGGAATCAAATGACACATGTAAATTGTTTAATAAACCTTACAAAACTGTATAAATGTGTTACTATTTTATTATTATCTCTCCTTTGCCCATCAAGCTTTAACTTTAACTTATAGTAGACATTTCTATGTGCATATCCCCCTCACTATAAGTATGTAAATGGACAGGATTTATTTTATTCTTTTTAATCTTTGTAGCCTTAATGTTTCTTTAGCAAAGAGCCTTGAATATAGCAGGCAATCAATCAATCAATCAATAATTGCCTACTATACATCAAGCACTACGCTAATATTAGAGATAAAAAAGGAGGCAAAAGATAGTCCCTGCCTTTGAGAGGCTGACAAACTAGTGTTGAGTTTGAATCTAAATTATAGGGTTATGAGGCAGAATCCTTTAGAATAGGTGTTGGGGAAGAGGAGAGAGGAGTGAGAGGTCAGACTATACTGCATTTCACTTGGTGTGGGAATTGATACCCCATTGGTATGAGGACCACTGAATAAGTAGGTCCCAATGCTGATCTGGACCTGCTCTGAAATCTATGACCTTATAGAATTGTTTGAGACACTGAGGTGTTAAATGACTTGCCCAGGATCACAGTCGATACATATCAAACTCAGAAGCTCCTAATACAGTGGTTGACTCTCCACATACTATGACTCTCTAGAAAACAATGGAAAGAGATATAAAACTATTCAATAAGCTGATCACAGTTTATTTGGTTTTAAAGTATATTCTAAAAGGGTTCACCTCAGATCAGACAAATAGAGGAGTAAATGGACCACCTAGAAATCTCATGACCCAAAATACAGGGCCTTGGACTGTAATTAGAAATTATAGCTGAAACAGGGAGGAGCCCAGCACTTCCCATCAAGACCAAGATTTTTTTGAACCTTAGAACAGGGTGGAACAGGAAGAAAGAAATAGGAGCAAAGACTACCTGCCATTTGTGCCTTTTAACCCCACCTAGTGGCCTGACATCACCAATTAACAAATAAGGAATCTAAACCCAGAAGGATTGATTGATCTACCGAGTGTAGCCTATAAATTGACTGAAGTGTTCATTCTAAGTGAGCTTAGCTTCTTTGCTTTTGTCAGGGAGGAGCAACTGACATACTTCCATGTATAATTCAATTCAATAAATATTTATTCCCTCCCTCAAAAGGTATATACAGTTTATTGACTTTGGGGATATAACTTCAAAATGTTTTCTAGCAATGAATAAATACATATAGACATATATAAGAATTTTATTTCTTTTTAAAATTTGCTTATTTGTAAATTCCTTAATCATTGAGGTTTGGACAGTTTAAAATTTTTTATTTTATGATTCCAAGTTAATATTAAGAACAGTTGGACTAATTCATAGCTTCCCAAACAGTTTACTAATGTGTCTGTTTTTCCAAAAGTTTCCCCTAATTGTTACCATTTGAGGGTTATCTTTGGCCATTTTAGATTTGTATTTGGGTGAAAAGTGTTTTGTAATTCTATTCATACAGTTCCTGGATTTGTCTTGAAAGGTAGACTCCCAAGTATTTTATATTGTTTATGGTTTATTTTTAAATAAAATTTCTCTTTTTAATCTCTTTCTGCTATATTTTATTGTTACTCTATAGAAATGTCAATGATTATGTGAGTTTATTTTAAATCCTGCAACTCTACTAAAGTTGTTAATTGTTTCAACTAATCATTTAGTTGATTCCCTAGGATTTTATAAGCATACCATCATACTATCTGCAAAGAGTGATAGTTTTATTTTCTGGTTATCTATTAAATTTCTTTTTAAAATAGTATAGTTTTTAAGTTCCACTTGGTGCTATGCTTTTTAGAGGTTTTATTAGGTTTACTGTATTTTGTCAAAAGCTTTTTCTGCATCTATGTAATTAAAGATTTTTATTGTTTTAGTTATTGATGTGGTCAATTACTCTTAGACTTTTCCTATTAATTGAACCAGCCCTGCATTCCTGGAATAAATCCCATCTCATCATAGCATACGAGCTTTGTGAATATTCCTATAGCCTATAGAACCATATATTAGATTCTCTGACTGTGGCAGATAGCCCCCACAGAGGAATCCCTGTTTTAGGGATTAGTTAATAGACTAACATTAAGACTTTTCTATAATGCTATAGTTCCACTCAATTAGAGTGTCATTGCTTCTGGACAATTTTGCAAAGAAGCGTGAATGTCTATATATATCTGAATTTTACATATTAGAGGAATCCTCAAAATTTCCCCATTTACTTCTTTTTCTTCCTTTCTTTTGAGTTATAGTGTTTAACCCAAAAGAGCCAGTATTGGCACCAGAGAACTAATTTAGAATAAACTTCCAGTTTTGGGGGAAGGGTAAAAAGTAATCTCTGTACTGGCCAATATTCTTATGAACCATATATCCCTAGTATATTGGTAATATAAATGTGGACTATTAAATATTTTAATGCAAGTCAAATCCAGTTGATTCTCTCTGGATTTTAACTTTTTTGTTGATCAGTCATGTCCATCTCTAAGTGGATTGAGGATTTTTCTTGATGCAGATACTAAAGAAGTTTGCCACTCCCTTCTCCAGCTCATTTTATAGATGAGAAAACCAAGACAAACAGATTTAAGTGCCTTGCCCAGAGTCACACAGCCAGCAAATGTCTGAGGACTGATTTTAATCAGGTCTTCCTGACTCCAGAATCAATGTTGTATCCATTGTGCTACCTAACTACCCCATCCTTTCTAGATCTTTCTCATTTGTCCTCTTCTTTTTACTCTCATTGCTACAAATCTCATTTAGGCCATCATCACCCCATAGCAGGTCTACTACAGACACTTCTCACCTTTCTACCTTCCATTTCAGCCTGTAAACTACTGCCAGCTCCATCTTCCTAGAGAACAGCTTTGATCACACGTTTTCTCCCAGATTCAAAGTTCTTCAATGATTGCCCTTTTTCTAAGTCAATAAAACCTTAATTTCTCAACCTGGTACTCCAAGATCTAGGTTATGAAGGGCTTTGAATGCCAAGCTGATCATATTGTATTTGCTCCTGAGGGCTATCAAAAGCCACAGGAGTTTCCTTAGTGGGTTGGTGATTTGAATCAGAACTTCGTTAAATGATAAGATCTCTGAGGGCCTTCAGCACCTAATTCAATACTCCACACAGGCTCCCAGTAAATATCTGTAGAAATGATGAGATGATTTGGCACTCCCAGTCTTAAGACAGAAATGGGGAATTCCACTTCTCTTTTTTTGCCAGACAGACAAATACCCACAAGGATTCTATACAGCTACATGGAGACTCAGTCATTTGGAACTTGATCAAATATTGCCAGTACGGGAACCTTGTCTTTCATAAACAACAAATCCAGTTCATTATAGGTCCTGGCCTTTCCCTTTTGAACAGAAGGGATTTGTATAACTATATAAACATGTTTTGCAGCAATAACCAATATTTACATGACTTTTTTAATAATTGGATCAAAGTTCTAGTGTTTGGGGAGGGTGAACCTCTGATATCATCTACTCTAATCCCCTCCATTTTTTAACAGAGGAAAATGAGATCTGAAAAGATTGTGACTTGCCCAAGGTCATACAGATAGGAAGAATATAGTCTTTCCATTTTACCACACTGCTTTCCTACCAAGGGTTTTACAACCTTCCCCACCCCCCACCAAATTTCATCCTTGAAATCAGTCTCTCAAAACTTTCCACTTATGCATGCAGAAATGTTTATTTTGTGAAGAAGAAAAAACACATTTACTAAATGCTAATCTCCTGGCTATGATGGCATGTTCTCATTTGTGAAATTAAGCAGGGTTGAGGGTAGGGAATTGGGGGGAGTCCCTAGTGTTCAGCATTAGAAGATATACTCTTACACCCAGAGGGAGTCAGAGGCACTTCCAAGACCAGCTGGAAAGCATTTCATAAATGTGTGGGAACTGTTTCCTTTTATAATATCTCTTTCATTTCAGAGCAGAGGAGTGACTGATAATGGCAAAAAGTTTGTGGTTCAAAAGAGTGAATGGGTGATAGAAATACTGGGAGAGAAAGCAAGGGGGGGAAAGGTCTTACATTGAAGTAAACATTAAAGGCATGAATAATTAAGCCAAGGTCACTTAATGTGGGATATTAAGCCATAGACTGTTCTCATAACCATTTATTATTTATAGACTCATTTTACAAACCGAAAGTTTGTTCTCCATAGAATGTGCATTGACTGAAGTCAATGTATAGCTCTTCCTCTTGAAACAGTAAGCACTGCTCTGATTAATACAGAAAAGCCATAATTTTCCTAATGGAAAAAAATTAAATTCATAAAAAAAAAAAGTTCCTTACAACCTGGCAGAGAGCCTGGGACCACATTCAAGATGTGATATGACAGATTTGTTTGATTGCATTCTTTCCCAAAACACATTACATTCCTCCAAAATTAGTTTGGCCTCCCTTCCAAACCCTCCTTTGCTGGCACAGATCTGTTGCAGGTTCTGTGACTGAGCAAAAAGTGTTTCCTTTCAGAGAATCTTATCCAACATTCCAGAAAAGATTCTTTAAAAGATTCCTGAGTCATCTCTCCTACCTTTAATGAGACTCAAATCTTACCAAAGAGAAAAGTATCTTCACCCTATTTCATTTATATTGTAAACCTCAACTCTTCCTAGTTTCAAATTGACTAATAGAATTATTTTATTTGAAGAAAAATTATCTTTAGGGAATGGACCTGATGCAAAAAAAAGGAATGGCAATCCTAGGGAAAACTTTGTGTGTATGAACTCTTTCAACTTCATTCTGACTTAACCATTCAACAAAAAAATAAACATAAATAAATTCCTCGACCTTGAGTTTCCTTGAACATTTATTTAAAACAGAATGCTAAGGCCTGGGGAATTGGGAACATTCATTATCAAAACAACAAGGAATGGTCTTGGATCCTTGTCTAGGAGTGCCTATCAAGAGAGATTTAGGCAATGGCTAGGAATCACCAGGAGATTTAGCTAATGTTCCAAAAGCCAAGAAACAATTGTAGTGTTAAAGAATATCAGAGTTCATAGAATCAAATATGGAGAACTGGAAGAGACCTCAAAGGCTATCTGGTCAAACCCCCTCATTTTTATAGATTTGTTTCAAGGAGATTGACTTGCCCAAGGTCACACAGAAGTAGTATCAGAAGCAGGATTTGAACAGAGATTTTCATATTCTAAAACCAATAGGCAGTCCCACTATACCCTATCATCTCTCTAATATCTTTATACCCACCAATATTTTATGTTTGTGGTCCACTGTGTAAAGGAGTATAAGAGGGAAGAAATTTATAAGCTGTGGTATAGAGTACTGCATCTGTAGTCAAATCTAGTTTCAGATACCTACCAGATGTGGGATCCTGGACAAGTCATCTACTTTTTTCTGACTCAATTTCCTCAATTATAAAAATGGGAATATTAAGATCACCTACCTACCAGAAGTAGGGATTTGAACAGAAATTTTCCCAAACCAATGGGTAGTACACTATACCATATCTCTCCAATATCTCCATACCCACCAACATTTTGTGTTTATGGTCCACTGTATAAAGGGGAATGAGAGGGAGGAAAATTATAAGCCATAGTATAAAATACTGCATCTGTAGTTGAAATCTAGCTTCAGATATCTACCAATTGTGTGACCCTGGACAAGTCATTTATTTCCATCTGATTTAGTTTCCTCAACTATGAAAGTGGAGATACTAAGATTACCTACCTTCCAGGGTTATGGTGAAGATTAAATAAAATAATGAATATAAAGCACTTCAAAACACATAGGAAGCATTATATAAATGTTAATTATTGCTATTATTGAACATAAGTTTCATGTTTATATCTCTTATCAGTTCCCAAGCTCTAACCTTGTACCTATTAAGCATTTAAGAATTATTGTTTAACTAAATCAAGTTAAAGTAGTCAGTTCTCAAGTACTTCAGGGTTAGCAAAGATTGCCTCAAAATCTTGGTTCTTGACTGAGACAGGTTTACCCACAGGTTGATTGACTGGTAACATTTCAGAGTAAAGAACAAGATATCTCTGGCCTCTTCACCTCTTAAAAAAGAACCCTATTTGTTTAGTGATATCTAAAATTGCTTCCTTCTTTGACGTTTTGAAAGACCATTAATTTCATCACCTTCCACTAATGAAAATTATAATCTATCCATGCCTTAGTATATTCATTTCAAGTCTCATGGTGACTGGGGAGGGGGAATAAATATAATATAGTACCTATTATAAACACTATGCCAAATACTTTTATACAAATTATTTTATTTGATCTTCACAACAACCTTGTGAAGTAGGTGCTGATGTCATCCCCATTTGATAGTTGAGGAAACTGAGATAAACAAAAGTTAAGTAACTTGTACAAGGTCACACAGCTAACAAGAATCTGAGTCTAGATTTCAACTCAAGTTTTCCTAACTCCAAGTCCATCACTCTATCTATTCACCACCATGGAGTGAATAATTGGCTGTTAGGTAACTCTTCTCTTAACATTATATCCATGGAAACCATTCCAGTCCATCTTAAATCAGGGGACATTCCAACCCACAGAGCCTTGAGAGACCTAACTTAGCCTTGGGTCTTCTCTGGTCCAGGAAACTCTTCAAGTATCAGTTTAGTTCTATCATGGCTTTGGTAGTTCTGCTACACTCTCACATGAACCCTTAAATCAATCCTAAATCCCCAGATCAGCCCCATTAACCATACATCATCTTTGTATTCTCTGCAACTCAGAACTGGATCCAACTTTCCTAGGTCATTCTGGAATGAATTAGGATTTCAAGGCTCTTTGAAATTCAGATTCACATTTCTGGGACTACCCCCAGAGTCTTGATATTATCTAGGAAAAGGAAAGATAAAGTAGATGGGGAGGAGTTGGAACTCAGTTGATCCTGATGTTATTTTTCTTCTTTCTGGTTGCATTCCCATTCTTTTCCCCTAAGAAAGATAAGAGAAGCCCAGAATCTAAATCTGGAAGGAGCCTTGGCTATTAGCTTAACCACCCTCCCATTTGACAACTGAGTAAATTGGGGTCCTAAGAGATCAGCAGACACCAGGATTAAAACTAGATCTTATGACTCCATTTTCACTTTTCTTTATATTATACAAATGGAACAAAATCATGGTCCTTTGCTGACTCAGAAGTAGGAAGGAATGAGTCAAATAGAGAAAGGGCATGTTTAGCCTGACAACACCAAAACTAAAGAATCCAGTGAAGTGCATAGCTAACATTTCTTTTAAAGTTTACAAAGTACTTCATAAATATTGTCTCTTTTTATCCTCACAATAACCCTGGGAAATAGGTGCTATTGTTATTCTCATTTTACAGATGAAGAAATGGAGGTAATCAGAGGCTGGGGACTTGACTAGGGTCACACAGCTGATAAATACCTGAAGCCAGATTTGATATCAGGTCTTCCTGACTCCAGATCTGGTGCTCTATCCACTGTGCCATCAAAGAGAAAACAACTAGTTATAAGAGACTACCATCTTTGTTTCCTAGTTTCCGAATCAAATCTCAGATAAAATGAGGTAATATTTAAATAATGTATAATAATATAAATAATGTATAATAATACTTAGTATAATGCATGGCACAGAAAAAAAACACTTAATAAATGATCATTCCCTTCCCTTAGTCTCCTTCTCCATTGACAGCCTAGGTAAAATTACATCAGGAAAACCTACAATTTTCAGAGAGGAATGAGGATAGAAACCTGACTTTATAAAGAGGAAGTCTGCAGAGTAAATGGAAAATACCATTTAGTCATTTGATTCCACCCAAGAAGGTTCTTGGTATGATGATGCTAGGTTGGCATTTAATGGTTTTACAAACTTTACTTCCAGGGATCTTCATTTTCATTGTTTATTAAAATCAGAGAAGACATAAACATGGAAAGAGTTCAAATGACCCTTTTGTAAAGTAAGAACTAAAAGACTTTGGTTAAAAAAAAAAAAACACAAGGATGTCAGTGTTGCACCACTTGAGCTTTATTTTTTTTAACTCCCTCTCCCCAGATGTGAAAGGTATTAGCTAATGAAGTCTGTACTCGTGTCAGAAAGGGAGTAGACTCAATTATTCCTTGGAATAATTCCATCAACAACACGTTTTCTTTCCTCTGATCATCCCAAGCCAATGCTAGTAATGATGCTTGTCTGTAATAAATGGTTCCAGTTTTGCTCACTACCTTAAATAGGAAGTGAATATTTGATTTTCATAGCTTTTGGTGGACTATTTCTATTTCTTTTCACTCTTAATATTTGTTTCCATTTATTCTTTGAGCATGATTCTCAGTTGTCTTCTGAAAGAATGGTGAGTTGATGGGGCTTTTGGTTTGAGATTTGGGGAGAGAGAAAGATATTCAAAATATAAAGCATTTGATACTTTCCTTTTTAAAGTTAGGTATAGACTTGAACTGATTGTTGTAAAAAGAAAAATTAAAAATGGGAAGATCATATTAACATGAACCAATTTGAGGTTAAAAAAATCTGGTTTTCAGAAGAAAGATTACATCAGAAGACAAATCTCTTACTGGTTATCCTAACCACATTTTAAAAGGGGAAGTGGAAAATCTTTGGGGTGTCCTCAGTCATAAAAACTGAAGACAGATGAGTAGTTTTTCCTCAGCAGGAGGAAAGGAGTTTAACCCCAGAGGTTTAAGTGGCATTCTCTCAAGGTCATCCTGTTGTTCTGCATGTCTCTGTGGTCCAATGTAGTACAATCTCTGTCCAGTAATTTGCCTAGCAAAATGGCAATTACTCTATTCATTGGTCTACCAGAAGTCCCTGATTTCTGCATATGTCAATGAAGAATCAGGTTAAAGTGTTCCACCCTAAATGTAAAAGGAAATGAGCTCTTGAGATGCACAGAAGGAAATGGGGAGAATGAATTGATTTTTTTTCCTATTTCTACCCTCTCACTTCCCTGTGCCCTCTCTCTCTCTCTTTTCTTTCCCATAATACTGTTAATGCTTCCCTACCTAATTATCTCCTTCCCTTCCAATAGACATCAATTCGACTAGTGTTCATTGTCTCCCTATTATCTATCTGCCTCCTGGAAAGTCTTAACAGCATTATGGAAGGATTTCGAGTGCTTCCTATCATCAGATACCTTCCTCACATCCCACTGTAAATCTTTTATCTCATAACCAGCTAAGTGTAGAGTTAGCCCCCCAACCCAAGTGAAGAATTTTTTTTAACCATAGCAACTGATGAAGACTATGTGTCAGAGCAAAGAGTTGTGATCTAGGTCACTGGAATAAGCATCCACATAAATGAGAGGGATCATAGATCATTAAAGCTGAAGTAGCCTTAGAAACCCTAGTCTTAGATTTTTAAATTCTTGAAGTATTATTTGTCTAGCACTGTGTACTGTGGGGAATAGAGAAGTCCATTTGACATGGTGATTTCAAGGGGACAAGGCTAATATTCTAGGGAGGAAAGACCCTCAGCAATCTCTTGTCTAGTAATGAGGATCAAGAACAGAAGAGATGGGGCGGCTAGGTGGCACAATGGATAAAGCACCAGCCCTAGAGTCAGGAATACCTGGGTTCAAATCCGGTCTCAGACACTTAATAATTACCTAGCTGTGTGGCCTTGGGCAAGCCACTTAACCCCATTTGCCTTGCAAAAAAATTAAAATAAGAACAGAAGAGAAAGAAAGGGAAGAAAAAGGAAGGGGAGGAAATGGGGGGGGAGGGGGGAAGGAAGGGAAAATGAGAAATCAATGTTGACTGTCACATATATGATATCTGCTCCTGGGCACCCTTCCCAAATGACAAGTGTTTCTGAGTAAATTTAATTGGCACAGTTCAGGCAGAACTAAATTGATTCTTACATTATTACTTCTCCAATTCCAGTATGTGAGTCTTATATCAACACAAACCAGGACTCTGGACCAACCCAGACATTTCATGAAAATCTTCACGTAAAATAATAATGGCATAAGAGGTAGATACACAGACCCAAATATCACACAGAGTGTAGCTGCACCAAGCCTGCCAATTTTTTGATCTTACCTCTGCACTCATTCTACTGACTCTCACCCTCCATTCTCACTGGCTATTCCATCCAAAATATACCAGCCCATTCCTCATTATCGAGCTCCCCTTAGAATCTAAGGTTCAGGTGATCTAAGGGTTTGATAGTCTAAATATAAATACAAGCAACTCTTATTCTGATCAGCTATTCTGCAGCCATGGCAAAGAGAGAGAGAGAGAGAGAGAGAGAGAGAGAGAGAGAGAGAGAGAGAGAGAGAGAGAGCTCTATATTCTACTACATTAACAGAAGAGAATCTGCTGCATGATCAATTCTGCTCTCTTCCATCCTTCTACCCCTAAAGTACCTAATTTTCTAATTTATGGACAGGTTGAATTCTTCAGGCTAGTATAACAGAATTTTAAACTACAGGGTAATAAAGCCCTCATTTTATAGATGGGGAAACTGAAACCTAGGGAGGGCAAGTAACTTCCCCAAGTCTCCAAGCAGAGTATGAACCTTGTAAGGTAAATAAGATTTGGATAGTCAAAGGAGAGGAACAAAATATCAAGTTGGAAGGAAAAACAAAGTTGTAGTAAAGAAGGGAGAATAGAGGTGGAGAAGAGAAATTCTTGGTAGAGAAAAATAGCATGAGAAAAGTAATGAATGGGGTAAAAATGAGCCTCAATACCAACATTTCTACCCTTATTTTCCTACTCCTTATATTTCCTTAATCCTCCTAAACCAGGTCCTAAAATTTCATCCACATTACCCAAATTGACCTTTTGTTTCCCTATTCATTTTTCCAGCATAATCTTCCCCAAATACCCCAGAAATGAAGAATGTATAGTCACTCTGTTAACATTAGGAAATCTGCTGTGATTCTATCTGAGCTAAACCTCTTCAATGGTAAATAAATCCTAACAGTTTCCATAGTTACCATCTCAGCCTGTGTCATAAGTTTTAGATTCACATCAAAAATAAAGATACTTGAGGGTACATACACAAATACCATGCTCTTTATGCCTCTAAGGTGGCTTAACATTAGCCCTCACAGTAGACAGTTCAGCTCTGAGGCTATATTTATTATCATTTCAGCTGTATAGTTCTTATATTATTGTTAATATGATAGAGATAAGAAAAATTATCGAAGTTAGAATTTGAGAGATATCAACATGGTTTTAGTGATGTTAAACTGATAAATATAAAAACTGAAAAGAAATATAAATGAGTCATTCCTCTCCACCATCCCAGCCTCACCCTAGATTTTCCAAATATAATTTGGTTTTAATACCATACTCTATTGTCTAAAGAACAAATTGCCAGAGTAAGACAGAAGACTTGGTCAACATAATGATATTCTTTTCATCCACAACCCTATTTTATTATGAGGAAATACAACAATTGTCATAAATAACCATGGAATTTAAATTTGGAGAAGGTCTTACTGGTCCTCCTAATCCAACCTCCTGCTCAATGTAAGAATCTCTTCTATGGGTAGCCCAGGCAGCTTCTCCTTGAACACCTCCAGTGATGGAAAGCTCACTACTTCACAAAGCAGCCTGTTTCATTGTTAGCTCTGTTAGAAACTTCTTTCCTACCCTAAGCTAAGTCTAGTCCATAAACTTTTTAAAAATTTCTTAAGTGTATTTCTATGTATTGTTTTCAATAACAATTGAATATATTTTAATGGAGTTAAAATGAATAAATTTGGCAATTAAAAACTGTTTAAAAACATAAGCTTAAACAGCCTGTCAATAAGAACCCTTGTCTTAAGCTCAAATTTTCATTCCTATAATTTCTCTCCACTTGGCCTGTTTTGCCCTCAGGAGCAAAAGGGATATATGATCCTGCTTTATATGGCAACCTATAAAAAACTTAGATATTTCTATTGCTCCTCTGACCCTCAACTCCACTATCTATAAAAGGCAGATTATAATACTGGCACCTAGGCCACAGGGTGATTGTGAGAAGCAGTTTGTAAAATTTTAATTGCCATATAAATGTGAGCTAAATTAGTCCTCTTAATTCTGCCTAAGATTATATTAGCTTTCACTTGTTTCATGGGATTCATAAAATTTAGAGGTAAAAGGAATCATCACCTAGTTCAACCATTTCAAAACTGAGGCCCAAAGAAATTAACTTGCCGGTGTCATGGGGATAAATAGCAGAGTTGAGATTTAACTTCTGATTCCAAATCCAATATTCTTTCCATTATACCATTGCTACTGCTGAAAGGAATACATAGAATAATGTTTATGAAATTCTTTGAACCCACAATGCACCATTAAACTACAAATAAATTTGAGATAATATTATTTCAGTAGCCCTGTCACATTGTTGGCTCATAATGAGTTTATTGCTAACTAAACTCACCAGGTCTTTTTCACAAGAAGAGTTACCAAGCCAGGACCCCATATATTCTATATTAAGGTAGGTGATTTTTATAACCTGATTACAGTATTTCACATCTATCCCAATTCATCCCTGTTATATTTAATCTTATTGGTTTAGGTCCATTGTCAAGGAACATCAGCATATTCTATTATTCAGCCTCTACTTTTAGCTGACCTTTATGTCTGAAAAGGAAGTTTCTTTAGTAGTATTTGCTAGGAAGAATTGCCAGGACTCAAAATGTTCAACAAAGAATAAAAATGCTAAAAAACAACATATGTACCACTAAAAACCTCTTTTGCCAGGATCTTGTAGCTAATATTTCTGTGATGAGGAAATACTGATTTAATTTTAGTATAATTAATTGGTATTAATTTTAGCATTAGAAAGACAGGTCACTCAGTGTTTTAGGGGACTACAGACATTTACAAGAATTTCATTTTAAAGAGATATATAATGGTAAGTTGTATTTGGTCATGGTAAATAGCATTTCCTATTTTCATAAGCATTTTCCTCAGTTTTGAGCATCTAACCTAGTTGTGATAAGGGTTTGGAATTAAAATACCTCTTCATTGAAACAAAGTGCAAATTGGGAACTGATAATGTATACAATAGATTGAATGTTTGAGGACTTTAGCTCAAATCCCGTCTATGCTATTATCTCACTGTGAGACCATGAACAAGAATAAACCACTTTTCCATCACCATGTTTTTGGCCTCCAGTCTTAAAGAGAATTGGGGAAGACTGGTTTGTATTATGGAGTGAGGCTCTTTATGATTCCAAGACAATCTGGATCAAATTCAGAGGTGGAGGATTCATTTGTCAGAATTGGTGCCTATATACAGTTGGGGTGTTTTATTTTATATTGCAACTTTGAATGTAAATAATGAGTACTTCTGCAGAACTATAAGCTCCTCCGCTGAACCATATAGTCAACCTCTTAGAGCCCCTCTTAGCTTCTTAGTTTTGATCCAAGGGACTTCCTCTTGATCCCATGATAATAGACCTAAACCAATAAGATTAAATACAACAGCGATGAATTGGGAGAGATATGAAATACTGCAATCAAGTTACAAAAATCACCTACCTTAATACTGATTTCTAACCTTGCTTGGTCTTTAACCCCTGGCTCCAGCCTTTTGCCTTTCCATGTCTCTGGGTCTAACTGACTTCCCACAGTTCAAAATCTGAACACTCATTTTCCTTCAGACAATAAAACCATAATGAGACGCCAAATTTTCCTTCTTACTCTTATGTAACATGGATTGCAGACCAAACAATGCATTTTCTAGATGCTATTTACCAAGTAAATGAGAATATATATTCATTGATAAATAATACACTAGGGTAAGATAATTAATGTCTATGATGGAAAGCTACCCATTCTCAGACCAATTGGCACCTGAACTTTCTACTCTGATCTTTTTAAAAATGTTTTCCCAATTACATGGAAAGGTAATTTCTACATTCATCCTCTTGCAAACTTTTGAGTTTCTCCCTCCCCATGGCAGCATCATGTTACATGTACAACCATATTTAACATATTTCCATATTAGTCATGTTGTAAAAGAAGAATTAGAACTAAGGGGAGAAAAAACCATGAAGAAAAAAGAAAAAACATAAAAAAGTGAACATAGTATGTTTTACTCTGCAATCAGTCTCGACAGTTTGGTTTTTCCCTATCTGCATGTGGATGGCATTGCCCATAACAGGTCTCCCAGGGTTGTCCTTGATCTCTGAATTGCTGAGAGGAACCACATCTGACATAGTTGCTCATCTCAACACTGTCAACACTTCACTCAGTATCATCTCCTGGTCTAGATCAGCTTTCATGACTTTCTCTAGGCAGGGAGTCCATATCGCTCACTCATACCAAAAAGATTTTTCTTCACCAGAACAATCCCATACCAATTTGGGATGCATTCTACAGGACTCTGAGTAAAATTTAACCTCTCATTCTGTTTTATCTATGGCTCACCCTCAAGCCAATCAGGAAGTCCCATCACTATTGTGGATTTCTGGATACTCCACCCACGTTCCTACCTAATCACTATCTAACTTCCTTCTTCTTCCGGGCAAGGGAAAGACCAGGAAATAAAAAGAGTTAAATTCATTGCTTCTGTTACTTCAAAAATCAGAGTAATTCAACCTAATAATACACACTTCACTTCCAAAGTTCAAGAAAGGCAGTGTTCAGCGTTCGGTGTTCAGACTGCAGGGAGATTCAAAGTTGAAAATATGCTTGCAAACAGGTACTGTTAAGTCCACACCCTATTTTGACTAATCATCAATGCTGTAGTATTGTAACAGAGGACAATTGAAGGAAAGCCTTTTTTTTCCAAGTTTTTGTGCACCTACTGAAAAACTCTTACTCAGAGACTGTTAAATCCATTGCTTTTCCATAAATGACTGCAAAATCCATAATTTTGCATTTTTAGCAGTAGATACACTTTAACTTATTAAGCATTTATCCTAAATTTAAGAGGCAGTATGAAATAGTAGAAAAAACAGTTGACCTTGGAGTTAGGAAGACTTGGTCTCAAGTTTCATCTTTAATGGACACTGGCTGTGTAACCCTGGACAAGTTGATGAACTTCTCCATGCCCCACACCTGTGTTGTTAAACTCAAACAAATATTATTGTTGTTTTATTGTTGCTGTTGAATTGTTTCAGTTGTGTTCAACTCTTTGTGACACTATTTGAGGTTTTCTTGGCAAGATACTAAAGTGGTTAGCCATTTCCTTCTCCAGATCATTTTAGAGATGAGGAAACCAAGGCAAACAGGGTGAAGTGACCTGCCTAGGGTTGTACAGCTAGTAAGTTTCTGAGGCCAGATTTGGAGGTGAGTCTTCCTGATTCAAGACTCAGCATTCAATCCACTGAGTCACCTAACTGCCATCAGGTAGAAATGAGGATCTTTATACTGTACATAAGGACCCCTTCAGGATACATGTTGAATTAGAAAATCACATATTAATATTATCTATGTTTTATTATATTTGTATTCATTGTAAAAATATTTCTCAATTGCACTGTAGTTTGGTTTGTTCAGCACTCAGGAGAACTGTGGGCTACATGTGTCAGCATGTTGGATACCTCTGCACTAGACAACTTTTAAGACTATAATTTTCAGAATAGGTTCTGCTCTACATTAGGAGAAGTTCCTAAACTGGTGAAATTACAATGTCTGTTTAAAAAAAAAAAAAAAAAAAAAAAAAAAACGAGTTCATGATGAAAGATTTTGATTTTTTGTTGAATTTGATTCTCCCCCTTAATAATAATCACAAGATTTATATTTATAGTTTTAAAGTTTGGAAAGTGCTTTACAAACATATTCTCATTTGATCCTCACTATAAGCCCAGGAGATATATTATTATCCTCAATGTTCAGATGAAGAAACTGTTGGTAGGGGAAAAAATATTTCCTGGACAAGTAAATCATCATTTTGCCTGTATCAGATTTGACCCCTCCCATGGCCTGGCTGTACCCTTTGTGTCAAAGTCACAGCTACGAGTGAGAAAGGAATTCTTGATCTGCTGCCAGGGCCTTCCTTCATCTCCTTTTGCCATAGATTTGTGTATATACAATATTGTGTGTTTATAAATATATACATCTATTCAACTATATGGAGAAAGTGGAGAGAGAGAGGGAAAGAAAGGGGGGTGGTGAGAGAGACAGAAAGAGAGAGAGAGAGAGAGAGAGAGAGAGAGAGAGACAGACAGACAGACAGAGGCAATAGAATTTAAAACTGAAATTTATTATATATATATAATTTTTAGTAAGATTTTATTTGAGTTTTATAATATTTCCCCCATTCTTGCTTCCCTACCCCTCCCCCCACAGAAGGCATTCTGTTAGTCTTTACATTGTAAAATGTATTAAAAATGTCCTGGAAATTGGACAATTTCTCTGAAGCTTGACTTCTTCCATTATAAAACTTAATGAAGGGACCTCAGAGATTACCTAATCTAGACCTTTCTTTTTTAGAGATAAGAGAAGGTCTCTTGACAAAAGACTTATCCAACTAGTGGTTTCTATATAGGCCCTCCTCCCACCTTTATGATAGAGTACCAGAATGTCCCCATGCAGCAAAAGCTAAAATAAGAAACTCTAAGTGGTTGAACAAGTTGTGGTATATGATAGTGATGGCATCATATTGTGTTATTGTGTTAAAAGAAATGATCAGCAGAATGATTTCTTTATTATCAGAATTAAATATTTTTTTTTGTTTTTAATTTTTTGTTTTACAATTTTTCCCCCAATCTCACCTCCCTCCCCACAACTCCCCACAGAAGGCAGTCTGATAATCTTTACATTGTTTCCATGCTATACATAGATCAGAATTGAATGTGTTAAGAACAAAATCATATCCTTAAGGAAAAAATAAAACATGAGATAGCAAACTTACATAATACATATGGTAAGTTGTTTTTTTTTTAATTAAAGGTAATAGTCTTTGGTCTTTGTTTGAACTCCACAATTCTTTCTTTGGATACAGCTGGAATTCTCCATCACAGATACCTTAAGATTGTCCCTGATTATTGCACTTATGAAACGAACAAGTCCATTAAGGTTGATCATCACCCCCATGTTGCTGTTATGGTATACAATGTTGTTCTGGTTCTGCTCAACTTGATGAACATCAGTTCATGTAAATCCTTCCAGACTTCAGCAGAGTGCTTTCTGAAAAACCTAGAAAAACTGATGCAAAGTTAAATGAGCTGAACCTGTGGTCTTTGACAATATGATTATAATTGGTTTTGGGGTGCCACGAACCACACCCAAATAAGACTGAAAACTTAATTGATAAATGCTGTGTGCATTTGGATTGCTCCACCTGTCCCCTGTCTCTCTCCCTCTCCTCAGATCTCCCTGTTCCCTAAGTCATGACAATATTGAAGAGTAGTACATAAATGAAGTTGATAAAGCAGCAGTAGTATTTGAGAGGATTGACTCCAATTTTGAAAGAAGCTCTACCATGGGTAAAATACTACCAAAGAGCACTGTATACTACAGATTACTCTTTCTTGAAAGGAAGAGTCAATTGATGAGGCAAACTTCATTATTCTTATTTTAAGAAATTTCCACAGCCACCTCAATCTTCAGCAACTACCTCTCTGATCAATCAATAGCCATCCATATCAAGGCAAGATTCTCCACCAGCAAAAATATTACAACTCCCTGAAGGCTCAGATCAGTCTTCAATTTTTATCTATAATTTTTTTTAGTTAAGCTATGCACAATGGAGTTTTTTTAGAACTAATACTGTTGAAACACTTAATGGATTATAGCATAGGATAAACATAACTTTTATATACATCAAGAAACCAAATGGTATGTTTCATTGTGATATTTGCATTTTTGTTGTACTTTAGAATCAAAACCACAAAAATCTCTAAGCTATACCTGTAATGCTTGTCAGAGAAGGTGAGATCAAGCCTTGCTATAGGTTGTCAGAAGATGGAAGTCTTAAGATTGTTAAGTATTAAGTGAAGAACCAAGGTGAAGATGAAGTGACCTTAGCAGACCCATTATGTTTCATCTTTTCAAGTTTTTGGTTATCAACTTCCAGGAGAATACTATAAGCATTGGGAGTTATTATTTAATGTTTTCAGTTATAGTCATTGCATGCTTTCGAGTCTTTTGTGTTTAAGAATTTATTTCCCTAGTGAAGAAAACAAATAGTTGTCCTATACCTGATCATCTTTGAATATTGAGTATTTTTTCTAGCTGAGACTCTGTTAACCTCTTTGGGAGACCCAAATGAGATAACATAAGACCTAAGTGTTTTTGCTCAGAGTTGTAAATTGGAGTTATAGTCAGAGACTAAGAAAAGAATGTGATACTCCTCTTCCAATCTAGGCTCCCCCAAAACTAAACCCAGTCTATGTAAATCTGAAATGATTGTTCCTTTAGTGGGAGAGGACATTCAGGCTCCCTAGAGCTATAAGGTCATTGGTGATAACCATAATAAATGTATTATACTTGAAAATCCTCTCTGTCAAGAAAATAAATGTACATTCATGGAAGTAATATGTAGTAAAAAATAATTTAGTGAATGAGGAATGAATTTTCTCATTTACAATTAAATTTTCAATTATAGCTAAGTGCCATATAGATCCAAAACAAAAATAAAACTGTCTCTCATGAGCACAGGTCCTAAAAGAAATCAGCAGGAGGCCAAATGTATGTCAAGCAGTAACAAGTTTAGTGGAAACCAGATAACAGGCCCCAAGGAAATGGAATCTATTCTCTTTCATTTCTTTGAGATTTTCATTAACATAAAATCTTTGAATTAAAGTATATTATTTTTGTGCAAAGTTTTGGAGCAGCTAGGTGGTGCAGTGGATAGAGCACCAGTGCAGGAGTCAGGAGGACCTGAGTTCAAATTTGACCTCAGTCACTTAGCTGTGTGACCTTGGGCAAATCACTTAACCCCATTACTTGAAAAAAAAAGAAAGAAATATTTGTTTTCTTAATCAAATTTTCATATAAGAATGTTGTAGCGCTATATGAAGTGTTCCTATGAGAGTGGTATTAGTTGTAAAGATAAATCACAACACAAACATAGGTCTAATACCAGCTTTGCAAAAAGTAAAGAGAATTCCTATGGGTTTTATGGTTTTATGGATTTAAATATTCTGAAAGTTTGGGAATGTGTCAAATAGAAATAGGGCATAAAGGAGAATTCAGAAGGAAAAATTCATGACTTCTTCAGTGTTTATAACGAACAGAAATATGAAAAAAGTGAAAAGTAAGTAAAAAGGACTAAAGTAGATCATAATCATAATATTATGACTTGATCAGAGACATTCAGATGTGGTAGGACAATAAGCAAGACTAGAATTGGATTAGAAAAGTTATTTAATACAAATAAAGAAGAAAACAAGGTGTATTTTTACTTGTGTATTAAATAGAGTCACTCTACCTAAATTATAGGCACTTAATTTGAGAATATTTTATATTTCAAAGAACAGCTTGAAGTATCACCCCCACCACATTGCCAGCTATTCTGAGGCCACTCCAAACAAACTAAGGTATTCAGAATAAATGGGAACACCAAGTAGCCAGGGTAAAAAACTATCTAACCTAGCAACTTTTTCTCACTACCTCCTTTCTTTCCCAACTTTCTCTGTCAGTTATAGCTCAATGATCTCTACCTTCCTCACACTTAAAAATATATCCTCTAAATCATTTCCTTTCTCCTTTCTCACTTCCAACTTTAATCATAATTCTCTTTCACTCCTTTCCTCCCTCTCTTTTTCTCTCTCTCTCTCTCTCTCTCTCTCTCTCTCTCTCTCTCTCTCGATATATATATATATACATATATATATATATATATAATATCATATCTCAGGTAAGAAAAATATAATTTATTATGTAAGTAGTGCAACTTGTAAGATAGGAAATTTTCCAATGAACTCTCATGAATCTCTACATTCATTAGGCTTTTATAGAATGGTCTAGGATAATAATCACCACTTCTATAACAACCTATCTATAGGAGATTTATTTTAAAGTCCAAAATGATAGACTAACAAATGAACTTTAGAGGCAGTCTGTATGTCACTTTATTTGAAGGATATGAACATATGTGCATGTGCTCATATATGCACTCACCCACATGGACATACACCCACAAATTCCTAGGACTATAAAAGAGAAGCCTAACTTTAGTATTGGAAGGAAGGAAGGAAGGAAGGAAGGAAGGAAGGAAGGAAGGAAGGAAGGAAGGAAGGAAGGAAGGAAGGAAGGAAAGGAATACATATTTTGTTTAGTTTATTTAGTTTAAAAGATTCTTGCCCCAGAATCTTATATTACAATAAGTAAATACAGCATACACACAAATAAATAATTATAAGGTAATTTATAGAGGGAAGCAGCACTAACAACTGGAGAAATCAGAGAGAACTTCCAAGAGGAGGCAATACCTATGAATCTTGAAAGAAACTAAGGATGTTGAAAGGCTGATAAAAGCAGGTAGTCACATACTAAGCAGGTATATTTGTTTGTGCAAATAGAGGGGAAGAAAATGTAGTAAGTAATGTTATTTAAGGTTAGAAATGTAAGTGAGAGCAAGATTAAGGGTCTTAAGTGTTCAGTGATTTGGTGATGAACTCGGTATGGGGTTGAATCATTTTCTACTGGGAAAGAAAAAAAATGTATAGAGTCCCTTCTGGGCCATTCACCCAATTTGTTCTTAAATTCACTGGTTTCCCAAAAGGTGGCTACTATTCTCACAGGTAATCTTGTAGTTCTGCACTATTAACACTATACCTCATAAAGTCTTGTTGGTATAATTACCATTAACAATCTAGAGGCACAGTTCATCATTAGAAAAGGCATTTACAAAGATGGTACCTGTGAAACATTCTGCTCATAAACCTGTGACATACTACTCCATAAATACACACAGGATCCAAAGGGGTTGATCCAGGTGTATGAATGAAGCAGGCTATAACGGTTTTTTAAAGCTATTGTTAAATTTTTAGTGTGAGCATTTGTCCCTCAGAAATCGAAAACTGGATACAAATCAGAGCCTGATTTATTATTTTGTTAATTTCTAGAAGGAAAAAAGTATTAAAAATAAATAAACAAAAGTCTGTGATACTTTTTCTGAGAACCCAGTTGTTAAACATTTACCAACACATTCCTGTATTACTCTATAAACATCACTTGCGCTCAGCAAACATACAGTAGAAGACTCAGGAAATGACGTCATCACCAAATTGGAGGTCTAATAATGAAAGATTAACAACAACAATAACAATAATAATAATAATAATAATAGCCATTTATAGAGTACTTTAAGTTTTGCAAATTGTTTTATATCCGTTATCACATTTGTGCTCACCATATTCCCTGGGTCAAACATAGAGAACATTATTAGTAAGGCATGGAAGTAGGTACACATATGAGAAAGGTAATAGTATTTTATACATATATATATATATATATGTGTGTGTGTGTGTGTGTGTGTGTGTGTGTGTGTGTGTGGTATACACACAACCCCAATACTGCAGGACCTGGAAATCCTTTCCCTCTTCAGTCTTAATGAAGCACACTCTAAGGATGCCATCTCTGCTGAGTAGGTTACTCAGTCACATTCCCAGGTCTGTTTTATTCCATAGACAGCTCTCTTCTCTGCTGCCAGGAATGTCAAAGTTTCTTCCCTTTTGTATCCATATCTGACTGGACTGTGTGTCTGTTTCCCCTCAATGGTGCTTCAAAGATTGAACTCTTGAATTTTTGGGTGAGGTGTCTCCCACTATTCCTTCTGCTAAACAGCACAGACAATAGGGTGAGGAAAAGGAAATTTGTGTGTGGGGGGGGAAATTTTGTAGAAACCACAGACAATGCATGAAGAGCCTGACCAAATACCCCAAATTGTTCAATAATGTACTATAAACACCCCATAGGAAAAAAAAGGAAAAAAATCACACTTCTCTGTTACAAAGTGAAGGACAAAAATTTTTATGCAGATTTTAGGGTCCCTTAACCCATCCCAACATACACAGGATAACAGTATACTTTCCCAAACTCTTCAGGGCTTAGATTTGAAAAGCCTCCAAATATAAGACTAGTTTGTTGAACTAATCCTGTTTAATTTCTGTTTCAATCTGAGAGATTTTCTCTGTCTCATAAAGTTTGGGGGGCAGCTAGGTAGCACAGTGGATAGAGCACTGGCCCTGGAGTCAGAAGGACCTGAGTTCAAATCCAGCCTCAGAAAACTTAATAATTACCTAGCTCTCTGGCCTTGGGCAAGCCACTTAACCCCATTGCCTTGCAAAAACCTAAAAAAAAAATTTTTTAAGTTTGGAATAATTTTTTTTATGATTAGTTTAATGCTTCATTAATACTTTGTGATTATATTATGGGATTCCTAGGATGGGAAGTGGTCAAAAATTAGTCCTCTTAAAATTATCTATAAGATTAAGATATAAGGTCTCCTTTTTTTTCTCTCACTCTTTTCTCCCTTGCATTCCCCCAACCCAAGGTATAGGGGGACATAACTGTCTTATAGGTTGCAATAAGAAATGTAAGAGAGAGAGCTATCCAAAAGATTCACAGAGGCTGGGGGCTGGGGGGAATGGGGGCTTCCTGATTGACTTGAGGTAGATTTCAGATTTTATTTTATTTTTTTATTTCAGATTTTAGAAGGAATAAATGAGCTCCAGTTAAACCCAAAATACACTCTCACTGTGTACTAGAAAGGGAGCAAGTATTTATTAAGTCTGGCATTGTGCTGAGCACTGTACAAACATTATTTCATTTGATCCACCTTACTTAGCACCAGAGTAAAGCTTGGGGTTTGGGGAGCTAAAAACCAAGTGTGAATATTTTTAGCTAATTAGAATAAATTAGTAACTTGGCAGCTCTCCAGCTTATTCTGGACAGAATTCTTTTGCAGCTAATTCTGATTACTTTTACTCTTGTATATTATTTCTGACTTTTTTTTTCTTTTTTTTAAGGTTTTGGGGAAGGCAAATGGGGTTAAGTGACTTGCCCAAGGCCACACAGCTAGGTAATTCTTAAGTGTCTGAGGACAAATTTGAACTCAGGTACTCCTGACTCCAGGGTCGGTGCTCTATCCACCGTGCCACCTAGTCGCCTGACTTTTTTTCTTACAAACAATCTCTACCATAGCACAACTGTGATGGAGAGTATGAGAAGAGAAGAGAAATAGATTCTAGAGTCAAGATAACTAGAGACAATGGCAGTAGGAGAAAAGGGAGGGCAAGTAATTAGGTATTGACCTTTAACAGGCATGAACCTAGGGAGTTTTTTGACCCAATAAATAAGGAGATCCTCCACTACACACTTGGAGTCAAGGTTTAGAAATTAATAAAAGAGATAAATATCAAGAGGATTAAAAGTAGTATTACAGGTATGCTGATAACAATCAGTTCTTCCCCAGAAATGTGTGCAGGACCCACATTTAACTTTAAGCTGCATAACATTTTTTCCATCATTTTCTTAAGGCTAAGCAGTCAATAATAAATCAGATTCTGATTTATAGAATTTGCTGATTTCTGAAATGAGATACTTATGTTGACAATTTAACAATTGGCTCTTTGAGGTTCCAGCTGATTCCGGTATACCCCTGAGTGGTACATAAAAAGTTACAGAGGAGATCTAATCCTAGAAGAAATGAAACAAAGCAAAATTATGGATTAGGGAAATTTCTTTTTATAGGATTTCATGAATAAGTCTTCAAGTTAGAAAGAAAAAATGGGTAGTCTTTTTTATTCAGATTCCCAAAACAAAAGATATGGAAGAGTTTTACACCTTCCATTTTTTTCCTTTTTGACTCTCCAACAATTCTCCTCTCCTCCACTTCTTCAAATCCAGCAAAACAAAAAAAAAAGGTGAAGAGAAAACAAAACAAAAAATAATTCATGGTAATTTTCATCTAATAAGATCCCACCTTTGGAGTCCTTCTCTATTCTTTTGTGATGTTTGTATCAGAGATCGTGTCACTGACAAAAGTCACTATGACTTCTCTGCATAGTCTTTGCATAACTAAACACTCAATAAATTTTATTCTTCTTTTGTTTACAGATCTATATACTCAAGGGAGTTAGACTAGTCTCTTCCTCACAGACTCTCATTCCCTTATGATTTCTTCTCTAGCCATAAGTTCAAAAGAGAAAGAACATTTCCACAGTCAGACTATATGTGTAGTAGGTTCCCAGAAAGGAAGAGGTGGGGGAATGGTCTCCTCCTTCCTTCTCTCCAGGGAAATTCAGAAATACAGTGAGTCAAGCAAGAATTTCTGCCAACTGGTTTCCTTTAGCCACACCCAGCTATATGCTCATTATACCCTGACCATGCCCTCTTTTATAACTCATAGATTTAGCTGTCCAGATCTATGCAAAACTCTACAGAACACTTACTTGCCCTACTTCCTGTATGATGGACATAGGGGTGTGCAAAGATAAGAGAGGGTACTTAAGGATGCATGAAGTACCCCCATGCATGATTCTCTGATTGAAGGACAGATGGGAGTGAAGAAGGAAATAATATATTAGAGAAGATTATAATGTATGGTATCTAAGTGGTTAGCAAAAATTACCAGTTGAAGTTAGAGTTACAGTATATTTTCAAACTAATCCTTTCCAAGTTCACTGCCACACTTTCTACTGGCCAAACCTATTCTACCAACCAAATTTCATTACTGGGAATAGGAAGGCCTTGGCAAAGAAGTAAAAAAATTCCATACTGGCAAGAAAACAGAATATGAGGGCTCTCTTCACTCCTTGCAGGACAAACCCATCCAAAGCAAACAGTTTCTATGACCATTTACTGTAGAATAATTTTCTTTCTTTAAGGCAAGAGGAAGGTGGAAAATCACCAGTCAAAAATTACTGTTTATTTTTACCATTTCTTAAGTTAAGGCTGAAGAGATGTCACCAGTAAAGAAATTCCACCCTTCTTTGAACAGGGAATGCCTGAAAGGAAAGAAAATAGAAGCTGAGAAGTATATCAAATATGTTATCTGTAATAACAAAGTTATCATTGTTGCCCCAGAAATGTTCACCTGAACCCAACCATTTAGGATGAATATATTTAATATTTTCCACATGTAGGGTATGTAGTATATTACTCATCTGAGTCATGTGTGTATGTTCACATTGCTTTATCTAAATATGGCTTACAGCAAGACTCATATAGCTATCTCTGTAATTTTCCCTTTCCCTCTTCAAGTGATATTTTGATTCCTTCCTAAAAAGAGCAGGAAAGTCATAAGAAAGACTGGCTAATTCTATTTCCTTCAGAAAACAATTACCAGGCTAGAATAATAATATCCTTAAATATTGCCTATCTAAAGCAAATGATTTGGGGGTTCAAGTCACTTTCTTCGTCACTATCCCTTAATGGGGAAGCAGTGCTCAAAGATACATCCAAAGGCTTGACTCCCAATTGCAAGTTACACAAAGACTTTCACAACTAATGTGTAATGGAAAATAGACTTATTTATCAAAATGAATAACAAGCAGAAATCAAAGAAATTATATAAATTAGAAGATACTAAATAATATACAGAGTGAAAGAAGACTCCCAGTAGGAGAACTGGAATATGTCAGTTCAATTGAGAGAATTCATGATCTCACATAAGGGGAAATTCCTGAAAGTTTCTTTGTGTTTTGGTTTATTTATCTTATATTATTACAATATTCTTGTTATAAGAGCAAACATAAACACCCCCCCCAAGAAGATGAGAAACTTCAAGAATAGTGAGAGAGAAAAAAGATGTACTTCAGTCTATGTTCAGATTCCAATAGCTCTGTCTCTGGGGTGAGTTGCCTTCTTTATCATAAGCCCATCAGAGAAGTTGCTTCAATATTTTCCCACAGTTGCTAATACTAGCTGTATTTCCCTCCACTCTATTCCTCCTCACTCTCATTTGTTCTATTCTCTCTATCCTTTCATCCGTCCCTGTCCAAAATTGTGTTGTATTGGACTATCCCTCTCCCTCAATGTTCCCTCTCTTCTATCACCTATTTCCCCTTCCCTCCCCCATTCCCCCTTATCCCATCCCTTTCTTCTCATTTTTCTCTAAGGTAAGATAGATTTCTATATCTTATTAAGTGTGTATGTAATTTCCTTTCTGAGCCATTTCTGATGAGAATGAAGGTTCACTCATTTCCCCTTGCCTTCCCCCATTCCACTCAATTGAAAAAGCTTTTTCTTGACTCTTATGTGAAATATCTTAGCCCCTTCTTCCCCTCCTTTCTCTTCCTCCCAGTACTTTCCTTTTATCACCCACTGACTCCATCTTTTTGCTATATTATACCATTGTATTCAGCTCCTTCCTGTGCCCTGTCTATATATTCTCCTTCTAACAGCTCTTATAAATCAGAAAGTTCCTATGAGTTATCAGTATCTTCTTCCCATGCAGGAATACAAATAGTTCAGCATCATTAAGTTCCTCATAGTTAGTCCTTCTTGTCCACCCCCCCTTGTCCACCACTTGAAGATCAAACCTTCTGTTCAGTTCTGGTTGTTTCAGTAGGAAAGTTTGAAAGTCCCCTGTTTCATTGAAAGTCCTTCTTTTCCCCTGAAAAAGGATGTTCAGTTTTGCTGGGTAGTTGATTCTCGGTTGTAAACCAAGATCTTTTGCCTTCTGGAATATCATATTCCACTCCCTATGAGCCCTTAATGTAGATTCTGCCAGATCCTGTGTAATCCTGACTATAGAGCCACAGTAGTTGAATTGTTTGTTTCTGGCGGTTTTTAGTATTTTCTCTTTGACTTTGGAGTTTTGGAATTTGGCTATAATATTCCTGGAATTTTTTCTTTTGGGATCTCTTTCAGGAGGTGACTGGGGAATTCCCTCAATTTCTATTTTACCCTCTGCTTCTAGGATATCAGGGCAATTTTGTTGTATTATTTCATTCTTTTTTTTTTTTTTTTTGCAATGCGGTGGGGTTAAGTGACTTGCCCAAGGCCGCACAGCTAGGTAATTATTAAGTGTCTGAGGCTGGATTTGAACTCAGGTATTCCTGACTCCAGGGCCTGTGCTCTATCCACTGCACCACCTAGCTGCCCCTGTATTATTTCTTGAAAAATGAACTCTGTGCTCTTTTCCTGTTGTGACCTTCAGGTAGCCCAATAATTTTTAAATTATTTCTTCTAGATCTATTTTCAACATTGATTGTTTTTCCAGTGAGATATTTCACATTTTCTTCTAGTTTTTGGCTTTTTTTGGAAGAGTTTTATTTCTTCTTGATTTCTTGCAAGGTTATCATCTTCCTTTAATTCCATTCTGCATTTGAAGAAGTTATTTTCTTCAGAGATCTATTTATCGCCTTTTCCAGCTGAACAGTTCTGCTTTTTAAGGCATTCTTCTCCTCATTTGCCTTTTGTTTTACTTTTTTCCATTTGGCCTAAACTGCTTTTTAACATATTATTTTCTTCAGTATTTTTTTATATTTCTTTCACCAAGCTGCTGATTTGGTGTTCATGATTTATCAGCATCACTCTCATTTCTCATCCCAATTTTTTCTCCACCTTCCTTAATTGCTTTTCAAAGTCTTTTTTTGAGTTCATCCATAGCCCGAGTCCATTTTCTATTTCTCTTAGAGGATTTGGGTACAGAAGCTTTGAATTTATCATCTTCTGAATCTTCCATGGGACCAAAGTAAATTTCTATGGTCAGAGTCTTCTTTTTCTTTGTTTGCTCATTTCTTCGACCTAAGACTAATTTACTGCACTTTCAAGACTTTGGGGATTTTTTGGGACACCCCACTGGGATCTTTATTCCTCCAAGGTCTTATACTCTCTTGCTGCCCTGGAGTTGTGAGGAGGATCCCTGCTTGTCTATCTTAGTATGGAAGCCCAAACTGCAACCTGGATCTGAGTGTGGGCACACAGCAGAATCCTGCTCCAGGTAGAACAGAGAGATTTCTGCAGTCTCCTCTGACCCCCTTACAATCTATGGGCTGTGTCCTGGAGGTATAGGTTGGCTTCCCTGATTCCCACTGCAGGTTCTCACTGCAGGGCTGCTCTGAGGCCAGTGCTCCTCACTCCACACTCACTCTTGTAGCAGAGTTCTCTCACTGCTCCTTCAAGCTGTTCCCAGTGATCCCTGTGGCCATGGCTTATTCCAAACCCCAGTCCTGGTGAAACACACCTTTCCCATGGAATTTCTAAGTTATCTTGGACTGGGAAATTGTATCACTCAATCTTTCTGTGGGTTCTGCTCCTCTAAATTTTGGTTAGTCATCATTTGATGACTTTTGGAGTTTTTTAGGGAAGTAGTTTTCCAGGAAATGCTGCCTTCATGCTGCCATCTTGACTCTGCCCCTCCTGAAAGTTTTTAATGTGAGAAGCTAGAAATTAGAAATATGCTTCAGGCACTGGCTCTATTACTTCACCAAGTTTTTTTTTTCCTCTCCAAGGGCCTTTCACTGAAGAGACTTAGAAACCTCATGGGTCCTCTCTAGAAATCAGGAGCCAAAAAAAAAAGCAACTTTCCTCTCAAACTATTGTCAACTGTATGCTTTAAATATACATGGAGTGTTAAGTAGTCATTCTCTTCACCAATGAGGCAAATTGTATGCAAATTTCCAGCCTTAAACACCAGGGGGGAAACATAGTAGAGATTATATATTATACATATATATATATATATATATATATTATATATATATATATTTATATATGTTCAGTGAAGGGGAAGAAAGAGGAAATACTATAGTAGGCACATACTATATAATAGCTACGCAAAAGAGGTTATGCATCATGAGTTTTCAGAAGCAGACGACAAAGACAGCAAAGAAGAAGAGTCATAAAACAGCAGTAACAAGGAACTTTAACTATCAGGACAGTATTTGCTAAAAGCAAAAGCAAAAAACAGAGCAAAATTCTTTAACTTGCCTTGATAAGGAGAGAAACTATTCTGGAACTTTCTCTGACTAATGAGCAAAGAGCAGAGAGAAGGGAGAAGAAACTGAATGCCAAAGTAGAAATGATAAGAACCTTGGGAAGAAGAGAGCATTCTATTAATAAAATCATGTTGATACAAGAAAAATTATTACAGTCAGGAAGCAAAAGGGAAGCTATCTCAAAAGATCAGTATGTAGGTACAAGGAATATTCTAGCAAACCCAGAATTCTGTAGGTTAAGTATAGAAGAAGAAAAAAAACAAATTAGCATTACCTCTATGAATGTCAAGAACTAATGTCCAAGAAAATCTGAGACTTTCTATGAAGGTTAAAGACTGGAAAAAGTATTCTTTTTTTGACTAAATTGAGGACAAAAAGAATATCAAGAAAGGACAAAATGGGAGTAGATAAATGATATAGATAAAAGACATTTCTTAATTTCTATTTTCTTTTCCAAAGAAAATCATCTTCAGACTCAGAAGGGGCAAAGATAATTAAAAGAGATATGAAGTTCAAGATAAATAAGGAGATACAAAAGAACTCTAAGTCACTCTCAATGAATTAAAGTGATAGCCAAAATGAATAATACCCCACAGGATTAAAAACTTAATGATGTGATTATTGAGTCACTATACTGTTGAGAAAAGGAAAGGTGATACAAGACCAAGGGTGTTTTGATCTCTTAGTTTTCAAAAGCAAGAAGAAAGTCATCCTATCAAACCACTGTTTGTCAAGGTTGCCTTTTATTCCTAGCAAAACCCTGTAACATATTATTAAAGGGACAGTTTATTAGCACTTTTAAAGGAAAGAAGTAATCACTAAATTAGCATGGGTTAATCAAGAATATCTCACACCAGATTAATAAGTTTCTTTTTTGGAAATGATTGTCAGAGCATAGATCAGGGAAGGTAGACATAGTATCTCTAGGTTTTAGTGAGAAATTTGACTGTTCCTCACATTGTGGACAAATAGATGAAGATTCACATAGATGGATAAGTAAATTCACATAGAAAACACAGGAAAATGCAGAAATCAGAGATTCCAGCAATCATTGAATCCAGCACATACTCCAAAAGAATTAATCTCCTCCACAATAAAATAAACAAGTTATCATTCAGCCTTCTTTTGAAGACATCAAATGGGAGGAAAAATTCTATCTCCTGAAGGTTTCCCCTTTTAGAAGAAAACTATTTTGGAAACTTTTCCTTATTCTGAGCCTAAATTTACTGGTTTACATTTACCACTAATTTGGACCTCTGGGTCCAAACAGAACAAATCAAATCCCTTTTCCACATGACAACCTTTCACATACTTAAAAATAGCTAACAAGCCAATCAAAGTCTTGAACTTTTGGCATGATTTTCAATACACTTCTTGTCCTGCTTGATGCCTCCATTTTTATCAATATCCTTGCCAAAACAAGGTACCACCAACAAAATAAAAATGACACTATCAACTGAATCAATTTACTTATTCAGTGACATAACTATGAAACAACCAATATTATTTTATAGAACTTAAAAAATCATCTGAAAGAACAAAAGATTAAAAACATCAAGGAAATCAATGAAAAATTTTGGAGAAGGCAATCCAGCAATACCAGATTTCAAACTATATTATAATGTGGTACTCATCAAAAAAAAATCTGGCACTCCCTAAAAAATAGAGAGATGGATCAGTGGAATAGATTAGGCACAATACACAACAGTAAACATACATGGTAGTATAGTGTTTGATTAACCCAAAGTTCCCTGTTGTGGAGGCAAGAACTCACCATTTGACAAAACTTGCGAGACAAACTGGAAATCAGTGTGGAATAAACTAAACATAGACCAACAGCTCATACCATATACCAAGGTCAAAATGGGTGAATTATTTAAACATATTGGGTAATGTAATAAATAAATTAAAGGAGCATGGAAATATTTACCTAATGGATCTGTGGGAAAGAGAAGAATTTATGGTCAAAGAAGAGATAGAAAGGATCATGGGAAGTAGAATGCATAATTTTGATTCCATGAAATTAAGGGGTTTTTTGTACAAACAAAATCAATGCAGCTTAAATTAGAAGGAAAGCAGGGAGGGACAGCTAGGTGATGCAATGGATAGAGCACAGGCCCTGGAATCAGGAGTACCTGAGTTCAAATCCGGTCTCAACCACTTAATAATTACCTAGCTGTGTGGCCTTGGGAAAGCCACTTAACCCAATTGCCTTGCAAAAACTTTAACCAAAAAAAAAAGGAAAGCAGGAAATTGGAGAAAAAACTTTATAGCAAATTTCTCTGATTAAGACCACATTTCTTAAATATATTTAACTGAGTTAAATATATAAGACAATATATCCTTCCCAATTAATAAATGGTCAAAACTATGAACAGGAAGTTTTTAGAAGAAATAAAAACTATTTATAGTTACATGTTAAAAAAGTTCCAAATCACTATTGATTAGAGAAATACATATTAAAACAACTCTGAGGTATTACCTCATACCTATCAGATTAGCTCATATGACAGAAAAAGAAAATAACAAATGCCAGAGGAGACGTGGGGAATTGGAAGACTAATACACTGTTGGCAGAGCTATAAACTGATTCAACATTCTGGAGAACAGTTTATCACCAAAAGACTATAAAACTGCATATAGCTTTTTGACCTAGAAATGCCACTACTAGATCTGTATCCCAAAGAGGTTAAAGAAAAAGGAAAAAGATCTTTGACAAAAATATTTGTAGAAACTCTTTGATGGCAAAGAATTGAAAATTGAGGAGATTTCAACAATTGGAGAATGATTGAAGCAGTTTTGGTATATGAATGTGATGGAATTCTATTGTTATAAGAAATAATAAGCAGGGTAGTTTCAGAAACACCTGGGAAGATTAATGTAAATTTTTTATGCAATGTGAAAGTAAGGAGAACATTGTATACAGTAACCGCAATTTTGTAAGAATAATCAATTGTGAAAGACTTAGTTAGTCTAATCAAGACAGTGATCCAAGACAATTCCACAGGACCCATGATGAAAAATGCTATCCACTTACAGAATGAGAACTGATGAATTCTGAATGCAGATGGAAACATATTTTTTTCACATTATGTATATTGTTTTTTATCATTTTTAACATGGTCAATATGGAAATGTTTTACATGACTTCACATGTATAATTGATATCATATTGCTTGCCTTTTCAATGGATGGGGGAGGGACTGGAAAGAAAGAGAATTTGGAACTCAAATTTTTTTAAATAAATGTCAAAAAAAAAACCAAGTTGCCCAGAACTCAAAATATTACTACAGCTGTGATCTAATCAGAACTGATTATAGCAGAATTATCATTTCCTTGTTCCTGGACACTACATATATATATATATATATATATATATATATATATATATATATATATATATATATATATATAGTATATCATTAAATTTTCTTCTGACTCTCCAAATACTGCCTCACTTAGAACTTATAGTCACTTTAAAAACTAAGATCTCTGAACAATAAGGCCCCCAAAGTGGTAATTAATGGTTCACTGTCACCCTGTAAGAAAGTCTTCAATGTGGAACTAAAGGTCTTTGTTCTTAAGCCTATTTTGTTCAAAATTCTTATCAATTACTTTGCTAAATCAATTATTTATTAAGTTCTTACTGTGTACTAAGTAATAAAGATACAAAATAAAAATGAAACAATCCTTTCCTTCAAGAGCTTATATTCTAATGATGAGATAGCATGTACTTATATGAATATTTACATAACGATAGGTACTGGACCTTTGATTCACTGGAATAGGGAACTCCCTCTGCCAATGGATATTGATACCTTCTCTGCAATATATATATATATATATATATAGTCTAAGAAAATTGCCTAAAGCACCAATAACTTAAGTGACCTACCCAGGATAACATAGTCAGTAAATATATATATTATATATATATATAAAACACTGGCTCTCATTACACATATATACACCCAGACATTCATCAATAAATATTTATTAAACACCCTCTGTTTCAAGGACTTTGCTAAGCCGTGGGGCTATAAATACAAAAAAAGAAAAGGAAGTCCCTACAAAGAAATCACAGTCTCAAAAGGGAAGACAGTATACGAGAGGAAGTGGAAAAGAAGTTGGAGGGAGGAGGGGAAGAGGCAATGCACACAAATAAGGAAGAAAAGGAGAGAGATGGCAAAAATGTTAGAGAAATATCAAAGTAGTACAACCAGGTGAGAAATAAAAAGATGTTTAAGTTGAACTTGGTCCTTCAGTAGAGGTTTTAGAATTCATGGCCCCCTCCTCCAATCAGAGGAGCAGAGGGGAGTGATGAGGTAGAGTACCAGGGCTGGTGATAGCTTACAGAATAATGAGGTTATTTCCTATAATGAACATCCTGAAGAGAATTCAGATATGTCCCAAATTAGTTCAGCCAAGTGAAAAAACATAATAGGAATAAAATGAATATATGATCATTTGGGGAAGTACTTTACTAGCAGATGAAAGGATCAGAAAAGATTTAATGTAGAGGGTGGTAGCTTGAGCAAAGGCAAAGAGGTTGAAGATGGAGCATGATGCACAGAAAACAGGGAGATTCAGTATGCTGAATCAGAGTGAATGCACCAGAGTAATGTGTAAAAATATTGGAAAGGTAGGAAAAGCTCTATAAGATTTATAGCAGGAGCTGTAAATGCCATAGATTATATTTGATTCTAGTAGTGATAGGGAGCAATTTTTACCAGGGTGTGACCTCTGACCATACTACACCTGGAAACACAGATGAGAGTTGGAGAAAGGTGGACACCAAAGTGGATTAGCAACCCTGAAAAGGGCTTAGCAAGCCCTCATGCCAAAGTTAATAATCCTCCTAAACATCCCATACACCCAGGTAAAAATCAGTATAGTAGACAGGCTAAACCAGGTTGAGCATAATCAGCAGGCCTCATACTCATCAGTGAGATAGGAAATATCCACCCCCAAGCAGGTGAAAACTCCCCTGACAGAATGGGTGGATGAGAAAACATTTTTCCAACAGTCTTGATGTTGAAGCAGACAGTAGAGAACTTAGAAGTTGATCAGACATCAAAGACTCCAAAGTCATCCACTGTATCTTGCACTATACCAATCATCATGACTTTTTGTCTTAACTTTGGATTTCTGTGATTGTGGAAGAGAGAGTGAGGTTGATGACATTGTGCAACTCTGCCTCATTTAAATCCAATTCAGATCAAAACATCACTATGCAAAGTTACTGAACCTCTTTGAAATAAAGTACACACAACAACAGGGGGCAACTATTGAAAAGAACAATAGATCTATGTTTTAGGAAAATCACTTTAGTTGCTATGGCATGTTTATCAAATCTGCAGATGATATATTGGTTGGCAAAAATCATAAACAATAACAGACTAGAAGAATGGAAGAAACCAAGAAGGTGAAATGGAAATTTTACACAGGGATTCAAAAGATTATCTGCATACATACAAAATAAGAAATGTGGCTAAATAGTTTGTGGGCAGAGTCATCAAATTCAATGTGTCAATAGAATGACATGATGGCTAAAAAAGCTGATGTAATCTCAAAGCTCAATGATCTGAGATTACATGTGGAGGGTTTTACTACCACATTGCATACCACATCAGTTTCAGTGGCCAAAAAATACATCTCCTTTTGGCTAACTTAGCTAGAAAACTTAGCTAGGTTGGTCTTCAGACAACAGGCACATATATTGAATCACATCACTGGACCTATTCCGGAAATTTTTAACTTAAAAGGAAGGAACTGCCAAGGCTTGAACTTCATAAGTATAATCCTCAAGGTCATGGAGTCAGAGGAGGAGGGATATGATCTCAAGCAATTTTAATAGAAGCATAGTGTCCAGAAAAAAAAAATCTTTAATCCCACTGTACTCTGCCCTTGTCAGATAAACTGGATTGTTTTTGGGATCTAGGTGACACATTTAAATTAACACAACAGTTCAATTCAACAAGAATTTATTTTATTACTTAGTATGGGCAATCATTTATCTAGGTTCTGAGGATAAAACAACAAATTAAAAAACAACTTAATGCCAATTTTTAAGCCAAATTTCTTACACATATTTCATTTTAGGAACAAGTAATCTAAACATAAAGTCACATCATAAAAATAAAACTAGAGATGAATGTAAGGTTTTATTTTCCATAATCATGTATAAAGGAAAAAAATTCATAATAGACAAATGATAGGCAAGATCATTTTAAAACTACAAAATAAACAGTCTCAAATATATATGTAATTCAAAAGTTTTTTATAAAAATAAAATTAATTGAGAACTAGAGAACTAGCAACTAGAACAGAATAAAAGATTGGAGGAAAATATGCACATTAAATACCTTATAAAAGCCCCAACATCACAAAATCTATAAAGAATCAGCACAAATATGTAAGACTGAGTCATTCCCTAAGATAAAATATACAAAGTACAAAAGATAAGAAGTCTCAAAAATACTAAATAAAAACTATTAATACCTATTTGAAAAAGTTAATCTTTACATGTAATTGGAAAAAATAAAATATAATTTTAAAAAACAACATTAACTTAAAGATCAACCTAGCTAAGTTTCCAGAGTGGATCATCAGATTAGTCATGGAGTGACTGGGTGTTTTTGGCCATAGCAACTCTTGAATTAAAATGACCCAACTCATGGGATAGGTTTAGCAAAACACTTAAAGAAGAGGAAGACATCATTGGAAGGACTTTGGAATGACACTATATTAATCCACTAATGGTGGAGCTGTGGATTTGTTCAAGTGTTCTGAAAAGCAATTTGTTTTTATGCAAGAAAAGTTACTAAGCTGTTCATGCCCTCTGACCTAAAGATTTCTTTACAGGAAGTCACTGACACCATGAAAAGAGACACATGTACAAAAATGTTTGTGCTAGAAAATGTCTGGAAACAAAATATGTATCTAATGATTTGAAAGTAGCTGAAAAAAATAGAGTATATGAATTAAATAGAATGTGCCATAAGGAATAAGAAATATGAAAACTTCAGAAAAGCATGCAAAGACTTGTATGAAATGATGCAAAATAAAGTAGAGCCAAAAAGAATGATGTTCATAATGACTAAAACAGTATTAAGTCAACATGAAAAGACAACAGTACATTAGACATTATTAGTACCATGCTGTCAAAGTCAAAGAACACATTTCTGTTAACAATTTTTAGACAAACTGGAGTCTTTTTCTTTGTTATGTTTGTTCTTCTTTCTACTCCTTCTCCCTACACTCTACAAATATACTTTGTAATAAGATTGATTTAGTATTTGTGGTAAGTATCTACTGTGGTTAAAAAAAAAGTATCTTTTTATTTTTTATTATGGTACAATACATATAAGAATTAAACAGGATAAGTCAAGCAGAACATATACAAAGGTCAAAAGATAAGAACAAGATAAGGACAAAAGATAAGTTTCAAAAACACTAAATAAAAACTACTAACATCTATTTGAAAAAGTTAACCTTTACATGTAGTTGGGAAAAAAATAAAATGTTATTTTTTTGTTTTTGCAAGGCATTGGGGTTAAGTGACTTGCCCAAGCTCACATAGCTAAGTAAGTATGAAGTGTCTGAGGTCTGATTTGAGCTCAGGTCCTCCTGACCCCAGGGCCAGTGCCCAATACACTAAACCACCCAGCTGTCCCTTAAAATGTTTTTTTAAAAAGAAAACATTATCCTAAAACCCAACCTAGCTAAGTTTCCAGAGTGGGTCATTAGATTAGACATAGAGTGATTGGGTTTTTTTGGCCATAGCAATGCTTGAATAAAAATGACACAATTCATGGGATAGGTTTAGCAAAACTCTTAAAGAAGAGGAAAACAGATCTCTCCTAAGAACTTTACAGTTGGGGGGCTGAGTCAAGATGGCACATGAGAACAGCCTTTCCTAGGAGCTCTCTCCAAAATATTTCAAGAGACAGAACCCACAGAAAGATCCAGTGAGGCAATTCTCCAGCCCACGGTAACCTGGAAGATCATAGGAAGGCTCTGTTCCATGGAACTGGAGGGGATGGCAGCACAGCCAGGATCACCATGCTAGAGCAAAGGAGCTCCAGCCTTCTGGGAACAGCCCACAGATTGCCTGGGTCCCCAGGAACCCCAGCTCCCAGCAGCAGAAACCGTTTCCTGACCTACCAACCCAGGGAACACCAAGCATTATTTGGAAGATCAGCAGGGTAACCTCTGCCAGAGTGAGCATGAAGCCTAGGCCAGCACAGCCCTCAGCACAGTCCTCAGTGCAGGCCAGATTCCAGGAAACAGAAGCAGGTCCACAAAGCTGCCCAACAGGGAGCCACCCAGCAGCTGCTTCCAGAGTGCTCAGACTACAGAAGGTAAGGGAGTGGAGGAAGACTGTTGAGGTCTCTCCTCTGTCCCTGGGAAGGACTCTGGTGTTTGTGCACATTCAGACCCTGGTTGTAGTCTGGAGCCCCCATTGCCATAGAGCTAGGACCTTCCTCACAGCCCCAGGAAAGAAGATTATGCTTGTGGTCATCCACAGACCAGAGCAAAGGCAAGGAGAGCAATCAGAGCCCCCATGAGACCTTGAAGAAACTGAGGTCCTTGTGGGGAGTGCCCAAATAATCTCAAAAGCTTGGGAAGCACTCCAAAACCAAGGCACAGACTGGGAAAATGAGTAAACAGATAATAAGGAACCTAACTATAGACAATTACTTTGGTCCCATGGAGGACCAAAACACACACTCAGAAGATGAGAAAGTACAAGACTCTGCATCTAAAAACTCCAAGAAATGTAGAAGTTAGGCTCAGGCTATAACAGAGCTCAAAAAAAGATTTTAAAAATCAAATAAGAGGAAAAATTGGGAAGAGAAATGAGGCAGATGCAGGAAAAAAACATGGAAAACCAAGTCAGCAGCTTGGTCAAGGAGATACAAAAAAAAACTGAAGAAAACAACATGTTAAAAAACAGTCTAGGTCAAATGGAAAAAGCAGTTCAAAAAGTTAATGAAGAGAAGAAAGCCTTAAAAAGCAGAATTGGCCAGATGGAAAAGGAGATAAGAAAGCCCTCTGAGGAAAACAACTCCTTCAAATGTAGAATGGAGCTAAAGGAAGCTGATGACTTTGCCAGGAATCAAGAAACAATAGCATAGTACCAAGAGTGAAAAATTAAAAAATGTGAAATATCTCATTGAAAAAACAACTAATCTGGAAAAAACAGATCCAGAAGAGATAATTTAAAAATTATTGGGCTACCTGAAAGTCATGATCAGGAAAAGAGTCCTGACTTAATTTTTAAAGAATTTCTACAGGAAAATTGCCCTGATATCCTAGAAGCAGAGGGTCAAATAGAAATTAAGAGAATCCACCAATCTCCTTCTGAAAGAGATCCAAAAAAAAAGCACCCCCCCCCAAGAATATTATAGCCAAGTTCCAGAACTCTCAAGTCAAAAAGAAAATACTACATGCAGCCATAAGGAAGCACCTCAAATATCATGGAGCTACAGTCAGGATCACACAGGACTTAGCAGCATCTACATTTAGGGCTCATAGGGCTTGGAATATAATATTCTGGGAGGCAAAAGATCTTGGTTTACAACCAAGAATCAACTACTCAGTAAAACTGAACATCCTATTTCAGGGGAAAAGATGGATTTTCAATGAAACAGGGGAATTTCAAATGTTCCTGTTGAAATGACCAGAGCTGAACAGAAAGTTTGATCTTCAAGTACAGGACTCAGGTGAAGCATAGAGAGGATGGATGAGAAGAATAAATTATGAAGGATTTAATGATGATGAATTGTGTGTATTCCTGCATGGGCAGATGATACTGATAATACTCATATGAACTTTCTCATTTATTAGGGCAGTTAGAAGGAGCTTTTATAGTCAAGACACAGGAGAGAGCTGAATTTGAAGGTATAATATATTGTAAAAATGGAGCCAATGAGTGAAAGAGAAATGTACTTGGAGTAAGAGAAAGGAGAGGTAGAATAGACTAAGATATTTCATGTAAGAGTCATGAAATAGCTTTTGCAATGGTGTGGAAGGGTGGAAGGTGAGAGGGAATGAGGGAGCCTTCATTCTCATCAGAAATGGCTCAAAGAGGAAGCAACATACATACTTAATAAGGCATGGAAATCAAGAAGAAAAAGGAGAGAAAGGGGACAGGGGGAGGGGAGGGGGGATGTAGGTGATAGAGGAGAGCATAGATCATGGGAGAGGGTAGTCGGATATAACACATTTTCTTTTTTACTTTTTACAAGGTGGTGGGATTGAGTGGCCTGTCCTGGACCATGAGGCTCAGTGGTTGCTGAGTCTTGGGGTCTCTTAGTCCCAGGGCCCAGTGCTCTGGCCACTGTGCCACTCAACCACCCCATAGCACACTTTTGAAGAGGGGATAGAGTGAAAGGAGAGAGAAAATATAATAAATGGTAGTGGGGAGAAATGGATGGAGGGGATTACAATCACTAACAGCAACTGTGGGAAAATATATGGAAGTAACTTCTCTGATAGACTTATGATAAAGAATATGATCCACCCCAGAGACAGAGCTGATGGTATCAGAACACAGACTGAAGCACACACACACACACACACACACACACACAGACAAAGAGGAAAACATATTTGGAAGGACTTTGGAATGACACTACATTAACCCACTAATGGTGGAGTTATGGAATCAGAGATCCATCAAAGTATGACAACTTTGGTTTCCTAAGTGATGACAAACAAGAATCAAATACTCCTTTTATCAGTTTGATCATTTTTCTTTAATTTGAATTTTGAAATAATTGTGCCCCCCTAAAGGGAATCTATTCAACATGTGCAATATCTTGGGAAGACACACAATAGTTGGTTTTCAAATTCCATATGGAGATGAATCCAAGGATTGTGACTGGGGTCTTAAAACTAAAAACCAAACATTTGAATGTCTATATTCCTACAGTGAAGAAGTTGCACTCTTAAATGAGGGCAACCTAAAAAATTATGCTGAAAGTTCCTTTAGCTCTTTTAAACATCATGCTGTCTGCTTTAGAGAATGCAGAACATTCCACCCTTCAAGGATCCAGGAGGAAGGCTGCTATGGTGGATATGGTCATCTGACTCCAACCATACCTCAGAGCATTCCCACCAAGAGCTGTTCTCAATGCAAGGGGAGGGCCACTAAGAATGAAAAGGTCCTTCAGGAACACCTGCTTCTCTTTACCCCCAGATGAATGAGTGATAGCCTAGGTTTGGACTACCGTCAAGATAGCTAAAGTTCTGGCACAAATTAGCAGCAGCTGCATGTGGCCCCAGAAAATTGTTCCTTCTCCCCACAGATCAGCTTTTGTACTTAAAAGCTTACAGACCAGGGTATTCTTCGGGCAGTTGACATTGGTGCTGCTGCTGCTGCTGCTGCTGTTGCTGCTCCTCATACATCCATCTGGAAAATAAAAAAGCATGGACTTCATTCTCCAGATCTATCCATCAAGTCATAATCATAGAGTCATAGAATTTCAGAACTTCAAGGTCTCTTTAATATTAAAGCACACATACATGTACACACACATGTATGTGTGTGTCTGTTTAAAATTAGGCTTGCTTGTATTAATTTAAAAATGGATTTCAAGTTCAGCTAAAATTAGAGAAAAGAATCAAGCAACTGATCTTGGATCATTCAAAGGAAACCAGGTTTGGTTTCACTTTGAATTAAAAAAATATAGATTAAGATATCATTAGAAAATTGATCCTAAGTATAGCTAAAAACAGAATTAGTCATTGCATCAAATTACTACTTAAAACCTTTTTTTGTCACTTACATAAGTGGATTCTCATTTTGATTCTATTAAAACTTTTTCATATAATGTTTCCTGCCACTTACTGTAACCTTGATGTCCTTGGGTAATTCACTTGACTCATCTCAACCTCAATTTCCTCATCTGTAAAATAAAGGAGTTATAACTAGATGATGTCTACAATCCCTTCCAGTTTTAAATCTGAGATCCTATTACACATTCATTTTATCTTTATTGTTTACCTTCTGAATAGAATGGTTTTCTGATTAATGATCTGCTTATGAAAGAGATCTAGCATTTTATATGGTTCATTATACAGACAGGAAACAGTGATTTCACAGACTTACTCTTTTGGTCTTTCAATGACCATAAATCACAGTAATGATTCTCCAACTTTAAACACAAGCCTAAATGGAGAAGCAGTTGTTCTATGGAGAGAGAGAGAGTACTGGCTTGGAAAGGAGAAGAGCTGGGTTCAGGTCTCAGTTTTACCGGATGCTGTTGGATCTGGGGCAGAGCATTTCATCATTCTGCGGCTCGTTTGTTCAGTCATAAAGCAGGACTAATAATTATTGTAATCTCCTTGAAGTATTGTTGTGAAAATCATTTGAGATAATAGATCCAAAATGCTCTATGATCATCAGCTACTGGTACATGCAGAATCAGGGCTGTCAATATTATTATTTTCTCTTCCTGGGCTAGTTCTCCATGTAACCACTGAATGAAACCACTCAGCAGGTAGGATAGAAAGAATGTTGGATCTGGAGTCAGAAAACTGATAAGAGTTTAAATCCCACTTCTTCCAGTTGCTATCCCTGTGACCTTGAACAATTTATTGAAATTAACCTCTCTGATTCTCATTTTCCTAACCTGCTAAATAAAGAGCAGAGTGGTTTGGACCAGACAACCTATATGGTTCCTTCCAGTTTTAAGTCTATGATCTTATGATTACAAGTTCTGGCTTAAAGCCATTTAAGTACACTAGTTTCCAGATTGTACAAACCGGTATTTCTGGTTCATTACAGATTATAGCACAAACTGCAAGTGTGCTGATTCATGCCAATCTTAGACCTGTGCAGACTGGCTCAGATAATTGCCGATTGAAATTCATAATTCCAGTTTGCTTCAGTGGCCAAGGGTAGGCTTAACTGAAGAGTCTCCTACTCTATAAAGGCTATTCATTTAAATATCTCCCTAACTCTACCAGGAAAATTCCCTAAATCCAGAGCAGTTGCACAGCAGATCTATGGCATAGATTCAAAAATGCTGTCCTACTCAGTACAATCACATTTTTTGTCAGCCCACATGGTACACATCTGTGGTTTATCATTATTGTACTTTCTTCCCACATGGACAACTTCCCCAGTCTCTCTTTCCCAGTTATGCTATTTCTGGTCTCTTCTAAGAATTAACTGCTTTTCCTTCCTCCCCATGTGTACTGTCCTGAGGGGCTTGTTTTCCGGAGAACACTCAAGTTTTTGCTGAATGTGGCTCAATGTTTTGATGACCTTCACTTATCCTATTCTGAATAATGAACTCGTCACTGCTCATTTCACTTTGGATGGTACCTAAACAGCAGGCATTAAAGGAAAAGAAAAATCTAATTCCACAGGAAATGAGTTTGATGATCCAAAAAAGAGGCAGGTCCCTCTTTAGTCAGAACTCAATTGATGATGAAACATGATGCTTTAGATTGCATGACATGTGGAGGAACAAATACCCATTTTTGCATTCTAAGTTTTCTGGTGATTTCCAACTGGATGCTCTTCTTTAATACCTGCAGTTAGAATTCATATGACCTTAGATATTTTTGGTTTGGGGATTTTTTGAAAGTAAGGAGTTAATAGGACCCTACTACAGAGGGTCCCCCAATTAGTTCATTGGTAGTCATTCCTGATAGTCCTGATAAACCTTAGAAGACCTGATAATTTTATATTACTCAATTCAATTCAACTAACATTTATTAAGCAACTACTGAACACCAGACAGAGTTTTAGGTACTAGGAAGATAAAAATGAAATAGCTTCTATCCTCATGGAACGTCCATTCTACTGGAAGTACACTATCTGTTGTTCAGTCAGACTTTTTGTGATCTCACTTGGGGTTTTCTTGGCAAAAATACTGAAATAGTTTTTCCATTTCCTTTTCCAGAGCATTTTGGAACTGAAGCAAACAGAATTAAATGACTTGTTCAGGGTCACACAACTAATAAGGTGTCTGAAGCCAGATTTGAATTCAGGAAGGTGAGTCTTCCTGATTTCAGGTTCAGCACTCTGTCCATTGCACCACCTACAATACCTGAATAGAGGTAAAGAAATGCAAAGTACAAACAAAAAAGAATTCCATTACCCCTAGCACAATGGGTTCTTGAATGGCCTCCCTTTCTGCAGTCAAGTGGAATTCCCAGTACTCTCTCCTCCCAGGCCTTCCCTGTAACTAAATACTGAGTTGACTTCTGGTCCTTACCAAGACAAGAAGGTGACTATGGAAACTTCCAAGAAGTAATGTCAAGACTTTCAGGAAATGAAAAGTAGTTCCTTTTCACAAAAATGTTGGTGATGTCTGGGCTACAGAATCATATCCTCTCTTCATGTTCTTTGAACATGAAGGCATCCCAGACTTTTTAAGCTTCCTGGTAATCTTATTCATCACTTCCTTTTTTTCATCATAATTCTAAAGACACTTAGATTTTCTCTTATAGCTTATCAACTCTTCCTTCCCACTAGTTAAAAGTTTCCTTCAAAACAGCCCTTGATAAAATTGGGCTCATGGTTCCTCTTTTCAACTACATCATCTCAATTTGTCACCTGTATCTACACAGAGCAGTACTCAGATGGAGAAAGGCATCTACATTAAGAGGTTACTGATAGCATTTCAGTGGCATACAGATGAATAAGCTTCACATCTAATAATGAGAATAATTAATTAGATTAGGAAGCTATCCAGGACCCTGTGACTTTCCTCAGATCTCAGAATCTCTGCTCTTAGAGTCTCATGTCTCAGGAACTTTACTTCTGCCATAAACTGAGTTCATTTTTAAGAGTTAATTTAAGCATAAATTTCATGCTGCTTGCACCTGGTTACATTTTGTGAAATTTTCCCAGGATGCCAAAATTATGGGTAACAGTTCTGCGTCTCCTGGTGCCTCTGAAGAGAAAATATTTATTTTAATATCTGTTGGATATTTGACAGATGTCTAAGCAGTGTTTTATTTATCTGCTTGTTCATTCTTATCAATGTTGGCTTACAGATTTATGCACTAATTTCTCAAAGCAACATCATGAAATGGAAAGAATTAGGGATCCAGAGTCAAAGGATCTGAGTTCAAATCCTGATTCTAGTTCTTATCACCTTTGGGACTCTCATTTAAATTCTATAGGCCTCAGTTTCCTCATCTGAAAAATAAGGATGTTGAGCTATAACCTTTCAACTCTAAACTGTTGTTCCTAGGAAAGCCTACATCAATGCATCATGGTCAAAAAATCATGGTATAATGGAAAGAACACTGAATTTGTAGTTCAACAACCTATGTATTAGGGGCAGGTAGATGGCACATTGGATGAAGTAGCAGGTCTGTCTCAGAAGACCTGAGTTCAAATTCAGATTCAGACACTTGCTGTGTGACTCTGGGTAAGTCATTCAACCCTGTTTACTTCAGTTCCCTCATCTATAAAGTGAGCTAGAAAAGAAAATAGGAAACTAATCCAACATCTTTGCCAAGAAAACCCTGAATTGAGACACAAAGAGTCAGAAGCAACTGAAACTACTGAACAACATGCTACAAGTCTATGTCTTAATACTGACTGTGTGACCCTGGGCAAGAAATTTCACTTTTCCAAGACTTGCCTCATCTAAAAAATGGAAGTGGAAGGAAAAAGGATAGATTTAGTTGATCTTTTTTTTGGCAAGGCAATGGGGTTAAGTGGCTTGCCCAAGGCCACACAGCTAGGTAATTATTATGTGTCTGAGGCGGATTTGAATTCAGGTACTCCTGACTCCAGGGCGGGTGCTCTATCCACTGCGCCACCTAGCTGCCCTGATTTAGTTGATCTTTAAAGCCCCCTCCAACTATATAAATTCTTTTATTATATTTATTTGAATATAAAAGGGAATATGGGCACCTAAAATCGTTAGCTTTATATCTATTGTGCAACTTTTTCACCTCAGATAGGAAGTAGAGTATAATGGAAAGAAAAATGTCAAAGCTGAAAGAGACCATAGAAATTATCTAATCCAAACTATGTAGTTGTAGAAACTGAGCCCCAGAAAGATGAATTCTCTGATAGATATCTGACTATGACTTTTTAAAGGAAGATAGACCTGGATGCTAGATAGAGTCCTAGACTAGCTGTGAAAGTATCTGAGTATCATAGTTTTACAACTAACTTATTTGTAATAAAAAAATAAGCTGTATTTGTTTTATTTGCCTCAAAAGTTGTTGTAGGATCAAATGAGACAATACTGATAAAAATGTTTTGAAAAGTATCTAATGTAAAGTTCTAGATCAAGATAATTATCGCAATTATTTATTATGTCCTTTTCTCTGCCAATAAAAAATGGTGGCCTAGATGACTGTCTCAGAGCTTTATAACTCCACAGCTAAAACTACATGACCCCATTAAAGAAAAGATTCTTGAATATGGAGAATATAGGACTCAGGAGGTAGACATCAGAATTTAAAGAATTAAATGAAGTCAGCAACTAAAATACTACTAGCTAGAGCTCCAAACTAATAGTTTCATTGATTTAGGTAACTGATATGTATATCTCTCTATGAAACCAGTCACTTGTCTATAGCTCACATTCTTAATCATTGGAGCTACTCCACGTATCAGTGATTTACTTATTAGCATTCACATAGCTAGTGCTGTGAAAGGCAGGACTTGAATTCAGGTCTTCTTGACTCTAAAGCTTAGACATCCCAATCCACTGTAACACATTGTGTCTCAACTCCACCAAAATGCTATGGGAACTCTGGTATGGAAATGCCCTCCATCAAATGAGCAACTTGTCTATAACTTATAGTTATAGTAGACTAGGTTACCAGACTTAGGTTACTAAGAGGCTAAGTGACGAGCTCACACTCATACAATTAATATTGTCAAAGGCAGGAGGACCTGAATTCCACTCAAGCTTAGAGGCTAAACAGGAGAACTTGAACCGAGTTCTTATTGACTGCTAAGGTAGTATCTCAACTATAAAGATAGTATCTCACCATATAATCCTTTAAATGAATCCACTTTTTTCCAATTTCCTGGAAAGATGAGATTGGTTCCCCATAATTATCCCCAGTTCCTTGATATAATTATAGAATATAAGGAACAATTAACAGAGGTATTAATAGTTTTAATGGAAAAAAATCTACCAGAACCCGATGAAATAGAAAGACAGCCAATCTTTAAAAGGTTAAGTTGGATTGGTCATGCGCTAGTGACCTTTAAAGAAACTAAGCCTGTCCATCCTGAAAAGATTATGGTAGTGAGCAATTTTGTGGAATATGTGGATTATGATCCCTAAATCTCTACCATACGTGGGTGTTAATGAAAGATTCTCTCCATCCTCCCATGGTCCAGGAATCTTACAAAGGGCGACTAGGGATAATAATAGCCCCCTACTTCCCTAGGAATCAAATGAGATATTTGCAAAGTATTTAGTACAGTACCAAGTAGGTACTTAATAAATTCTTATTCCTTACCCACTCCCTCCCCCCATCCGATAGAAAGACTGCAACCAGGAAGAAATAGAAATATATAACCAAACACAGGAAGCAGGAAGCTTCAAGAGGCATGACCTGGAGTAGCAGAGAAAACAGACAACTGTGAATTCAAGGAAGGATTAGCACTTACAGTTGGGAGCTAAGCTTGGAGCAGAATAGGTTCCGGGATCCCAGCTGAGAATGTTGTACTGGATAGAAAGTGAGACCACCACAAGGAGAGAAAGAATATTAAGGTATGAGTTTCATGTGTTCCTACACATATAACTCATGATCATTGTGTTCTAAGATTGAAGTTCCTCTTCTCCCTGATGCTATATGTGATTGTGGGAAAAGTTTACCCCAGATTTATGGAGGGAATATTTTCTGTCCTATCATAATAAATGCCTTTGCTTTGAACTAACTGTTTCTCTGCTAAATAAAACTTGGTGAACTGTAATTTTTGAAATGTGGACCTATAGGGTACTTCTGGAACCTGTAAAGTCACCTGCCCATTAACCTGTGAGTCTTAACATTGGGGAGACAGCCTTGAAGAGTGAGACATTAGCATATATCATTTCATGATTCTGCTTTCTTATAATTTTTTCATGAACAGCCTCAGGAATGTTCTCTCCAATAAATTACAATTTATTATTATGGTTATTATCAGTGTGACAAACAGGAAAACTTAAGTACTTCAAGAAGGAGAAGTATTTCCAAAGTTATAAACATTATTAGCTTATGTGACAAAGGCTCACTTAGTATCATCAAAATATGATAAAAAGACCTATATTCCAATGTTTAGTTCAATTCCGCACACCTACTAATACAAATATTCTTTCCCTGTTCCAAAAGAATATACTGCTATTGCTGCTGCTGCTGCTGCTACTACTTCTACTACTATTACTACTAGTACTACTACTACTACTACTACTACTACTACTACTACTACTACTACTACTACTACTACTAAATACTACTTCTATAACTGCTACCCCTACCTTACAATAGTCCTTTGGTAATGAAGAGGACCACATTTGTCTACCAAATGATTGGTGGTGTGAGTTGCAGTATTATATTTATTATAGCAAGGGTTATACTGTGCAAGGCATCCTTCTCACTTTTCTTTACCAGAATAAAGAAACAATGAGGTATATTGAATAAAATGCTGGAAAATCTAAGTTCAGAAATTATTGGTTATATGACCTTGGTCAAGTCAAAAGAAGCATGTACCTAACTAGATGGACCTATCTGCCTTCTTCTATTTTTTCCCTTTTCTGAGTACATCAGTGATGAGTAATTCAGAGAAATAGACTTTTTCAAGCCATGACTGTGGTCTCAAAAAATCCTGGGACTGGGATTCAGGTAGCAATCAAAGTGGAGAGAGAAGAATTTCCTTAATTGCATGTTTCCAGAAGAAGGTGACCATTGCCAACATCATTCTATAGTTAAAATGCCTAAATTGGACTTTCAGAGCTGCTGAGACAGAGCAAGTACAAGATGAATAAGGAACAGTTTTTCATTAGTGTCACAAAGAGCTTTTACTTTCCATATGAAGGATAATGAGCATAATGGACTATCTGAGATGTGTTTTGTCTTCTGCATTTGCTAATGTATTGCAGTAAATAGTTTTTTATCTTAGGATATCTTGTGGTGAAAGAAATAAACAGATACCCCATGCCTTATGAAAATAATGTACATTGGATTTTCAAGAAAAGATCCTTTTATTTAGGAAGACCCAAGATATGAGCAATAATTAAGTTTAATACTTTAAAGATATCCTTTGGAGTTATTCTGGAATGGAAGCTGACACTGAGAGCAAGAGAAATCTGACTCTACCCTATCCAAGAGTCAAGTTCCCCAGGATTTATTCTAAGTCCATGAGAATTAAGAGTTCATTGAGTTATGGGAAAAAATTTGAAAATAAAAACACACATACATACTGACACATCTCATTCACATATCCTTTTGTCCTTTGTCATGTAAATGTCAACAATACTGAGCTAAAATTATCCTCCAATCTCAGCTGAACCTCACCCTTTATTATAGTAATCTGAGAGAAACTACAAAAGAAACATTCTAATTAGAACCATAGCAGGAGGAATTTCCTGCCTGCGCTGATTTTTGTGTCTGGGTCCCACATTTTCCATCCCTGGTTCCACATGAAAGAGGCTGTGTAGTCAGCATATGAATGAATGAAGTATGTGCCTAACCAAACTCACATCCAACAGAAAAGCTATTCTCTTTACTACTTGCCATCTCAGCGACGAAATTCCCTCTTCAGGCCCCCTGTAATTTGCCTGGCTTATTATTACTCCTACACATGTTTGCTAGAACTAGTAATATTTAAAAGCTGGAGCCCCAAACATTTCTGCTTTAATACACTCTAAGCCCATACCTCAGAAAATGACTCAGCATTTCAAAATCAACGTAATCTTTTTTTTTTTCTTCTTAAACTGAACTCAACCAACTCTTGGTTGAATTCCATAGAGAGTTTAACTAACTAAACGGGCAACCCAATTTTTAAATCTGAAGCTTGCTATTATTGTTCTTTTTGAATGGGGATCTGAGAGGAAGGAAACTAATCAAAGCAAGAAAAATGACTACCCGCCAGTGATCATAGAATAAGCATCCTAAGGAAAGGTAAAACAGGGTCAAGCTGTCTGATTTCCTGCCTTGCATAGCAATGCCAGATGCAGAGTTTTAAAGCAACCAATAGGGACACAGCAGATAGTCAGTTTACTGCAGTCTGGAGAACAGAGCAAAATCTTGCACTAGCCTGCCTTCTGCCAAAGGCTTGGGTTTAAGGAAATTTGTTCCATAGGTATCTTCTTGATTAAATCAGTCATCATCCATTAAGGACCTACTATGGATCAGACATTGTGCTATTAAGCCCTGGAAACATTTAAAGCATTATAACCTTATGAAAAGTCTGAATAAATCTCCCCTGCCTCTCTTCCAGGGCTTTTTCAGATTGATAATTTTATAGTGCTAAAAATAGACTATTCACACAAGAGCCTGTATTGTCAAGAGTAGCTTATTGAGCTAAAATGTCTCTGTGTGTGTTTTACATTTAATGTGCAATACCAGTTTCATGTTTAAGATTAGCTTGTTTCAGAACAAGTCACCACACACACATTCACACACACACACACACACACACACTTTCTTCTATAAATACACTGCCTCATTAACCCTTTCAGTTAAATCTAACAAGTTCATCAAGAATGTTATAATATATAGGCTATCAGATGAAAAGAATGAATGATGGAAGAGATGTATGAGATCATCTAAAGCAACCCCTTCCTTAAAGATAAAGAAAATGAAATGGAGAGATTAAATGACTAAATTCACACAGGTAATAAAAATGACAGATCCAGAATGTTTCCCATATTCTGAGACTCAAAATCTAATATATTTTGCATTATGTCACCTGTTAGACCCCATAAATTCTGGCTGCCAGAGTTTTTTAAATCTTTTTATTCACACCTTTATGAATGTTAGTGATGTAATCTTTGGTTACAATGAAGATATTTAACTTTAGACATGTGTAATGTAATAGATTTATGCATACAGGCATATAAAAATAAGTGTGTATTATGTCTAACAGCATGGCTAACTAGGCAGAACCCAGCTGAAGCCAGAGAGGATAAGACTTGTGCCAATTCCTGTCCTTTGCAGTTTGCTAAGGGCTTGGCTCTGTGGGAAGACTGACTTCTCAAAACGGGAAGTAGAATACTGAATTTTCACATTCATTGGTTTGTCACCTCCACCCAGAAGAACCTTAGTAAATATAGTAAGTTACCTTTGGCTCAATTCAAGGATTTACCCAAAAACTGTGGGAGTTTAAAAAGGTACTCAATGTACAAATAGGAAACAGATTTGGAACATTCAAAATTTTCCCTCAGGAAAGGGAATCTTAAGTATAAAAGAATCACAGGGACAGCTAAGTAACATAGTGGATAGAGCATGAGCCCTGGAGTCAGAAGGACCTAAGTTTAAATCCAACTTCAGACATTTGACACTCATTAGCTCTATGACCCTGGGCAAGTCACTTAACCCTGATTGCTTTGCCAAAAAAAAAAAGAATCAGAGCATATGATATGGAATGATTAGAAGAAAATCTACTGTCTTATAATACTAACACAACCAGCTGAGAGGCTAATATTCAAACTTTATTGGGATAGAAACAGTTTTTTGCAAATGCTGTTAATTTTGTGTTTCACTATGGTATATGTATGTCATGAAACACTGCTGTTCTATTAGAAACCAGGAGGGATGGGAATTCAGGGAAGCCTAGAGGGATTTGCACAAACTGATGCTGAGAGAGATGAGCAGAACCAGAAAAACACTGTATACCCTAACAGCAACATGGGGGTGATATGGACTCGCTCATTCCATTAGTGCAACAATCAGGGACAATCTGGGGCTGTCTACAATGGAGAATACCATCTGTATCCAGAGAAAGAACTGTGGAGTTTGAATAAAGACCAAGGACTATTAACTTTAATTTGGTGGGGAGGAAGTGATATCTTATTGTCTGATCTTACTATCTCTTATACTTTGTTTTTCTTCCTTAAGGATGTGATTTCTCTCTCATCACATTCAATTTGGATCAATGTATACCATGGAAACAATGTAAAGACTGGCAAATTGCCTTCTGTGGGGGGGTGGGGGGAGGGAAGTAAGATTAGGGGGGAAAATTGTAAAACTCAAAATAAATAAAATCTTTATGTACAAAAAAATTTTGTGTTTCACATTTATTTTGTGTTTTGAGCAGTCCCATCAAAGTCCAAATGTGAGTTTCTTTCTAGTGTCCCTTCTCTCTCCTATGCCCACTCTTCCCTTGGCACTTCTTCCTCTTACAGTTGCTGCTATAGTCACAGTCTCACTGGCACTTGAGTAGATGCTACTGCTTCTTACCAGCACAGTCCTCTGGGACCTTTGGATGCTTAAAAGCTTTATTCTAAAGAAAGGAAACTTGCAGAGGAGGAACAGAACATCCCCTAGCACAAATCTGTCTAGTTGAGTTCATTCTTCAGTTAGAACCTGGAGAGATATATATCACATTATGTCTACATAGAGAAAGGTCATCCTAGAATCACATCCTGTCACCAGAAAAGCTACAGCCAAAGAGAGTCACCAGGCTGAAGCCTCTTCTTTTATGAAATGTGACATTCTACCTCCTTCCTGTGATAGCAGAAGGAGCTACCACTCAGTCTATCACATCATTCTAAAACACATGGCCAGTCATGGTATATGAACATATTGGTTAAAAGATACAAACTCTCTAAATATTTGAAAACATATCAATAAAACTTAAAAAAAATTCTAGGTTTGACAAAATTATATATGTAACCTTAGGTAAATCACTTAATCTCCCTTTGTCTCAGTTTTATCACTAAGAAAGTGAGGAAAGATACTGAGGTTCCTTCCATAATCCATGGAATCCATGGATCCTATGCTTACATAAATAAGCAATTTATCATATACATATATTATTACTTTTTTCAAACATATGCAGATATTGTCATGCTGAATAAAATTTCATGTATTAATTTATGGAAGATTTTTGTCATTTATTCTTAATAATAAATGCTTATGTTACAAATACAGTAAAAAAAATAGGCTTCAAAAAGAATCTTTACTTTCCAAAAGACCAATAAATTATAATTTTGCTAAAAAGGATACTCCATTTGTTATTACTGTACACAATCTTAATCTTCTGTAGCTGCATTTCAACTCCACTGGTTTCATTCCATAATTTCTACATGCTATCTCAGAAGTAGGCATGAAGCACACATTATATAAATTTTCATGAAAAAGACCTAAAAATGACCAACAAGTCACATGTCCATGATGTGAGGACAGCAATTCTCAAGTAGTCAGACATAGGGTCCTTATCTTCTTCCTGGGAAATTCTTCCATTATCAACTCTATTGATAGCACTGCCAGACTTCAGTATCATTAATTTCTATTTATTCAGCACTCTCTGGATGCCTGGTATTATATTAGGTACTTGGATTAAAAATATGTCTATCCAGACAAGGGCCTGGTCTGTATCCTTCCTGGAATTTCAATTTGTCAGAGTGATTCAATTCTATTTAACATTTAGTAAACCCCAAATAGATGTGTACAGGGCAGTTAGGTAGTGCAATGAAAAGAGCACCAGGACATAAATCAGGAGGACATGAGTTCAGATCTAGCCTCAGACACTCACTAGCTGTGTGACCCTGGGCAAGTCATTTAACCCTATTTGTCTTCAGTTTCCTCATCTGTAAAATGAACTGGATTAGGAAATATCAAACCACTCCACTATCTTTGCCAAGAAAACCCCAAATGGGGTCATGAAGAGTCACATATGACCAAAAAAACTGAACAACAACATGCATGCGAAAGAAGATATCATTCTGGTGTTGGGGCTTTGATTAAAAAGAAACAGATAAAATAACATCTAAAATATTTAAAGTAACCACTTTGGTTGTTTGTATAGTTAACTTGAAAGCTCTTCATAACTCCTCAAGCTATTTTAAAAGCCTGACTATAAGCAGAATATGGTTTAGAATTACAGATAAGTCATTTATTCAGTCTATTGGTAACTACTAGGTAACTGCTTAAGACTATAGGTAACTTGGGGTGGCTAGATGGCGTAGTGAATAAAGCACCAGCCTTGGAGTCAGGAGCACCTAGGTTCAAATCCAGTCTCAGACACTTAATAATTACCTAGCTGTGTGGCCTTGGGCAAGCCACTTAAACCCCATTTGCCTTGCAAAAAACTAAAAAAAAAAAAAAAAAGACTATAGGTAACTTATAGTTTCTGACCCTCCTCAGCAAAGGGTGCTCCAGAAAACATTCCACACTTGTGAAATCATAGATCACATACTTACCCACAACCCTACTCTGCTCCCCCCAAAATTCTAGCCATAAGTGTACATGATCATTCAAAACTAAATGGTAACTTGGAGGTCATCAGTTTACAAATGAAAAAACTGAAGGGACAGCTAGGTGGTGCAATGGATAGAGCATAGGTCCTGGAGTCAGGAGGACCTGAGTTCAAATCCAGTCTCAGATACTTAATACTTACTTGGCTAGGAAACCTTGGGCTAGTCATTTAACCCCATTGTCTTGCAAAAATAAATAACTAAACAAATGAAAAAATTGACACCCCAAAGAATTGAAGAGATTTGCTCAGTCACACATAGTAGTAAAAAGTAGAGTCGGTAGATGAACATAGGTCCTCTGACTCTAAATCCAAAACTTATTCCACAATAAGAGAAGGGAAGGGAAAAGGACAGGTGAGGAAAGAATGGAAGCTGAGAAAACAAAAAAGGAAAGAAGAGGAGAAGAGAGATAGAATTCCAAGTTTGGAAAATACTAAGTATAACTTGCCTATAGTTTAGAGCAAGTGACTAAAAACAATACTGTATTTCTAGAAAGGTAGATTATCAATCAGAATACGGAGGACTTTAAATTTCAAAATGAGGAGTCTGTTTCTTAGAGTTAATAGAGATCCACTGAAAATTCTTGTTTTTGTTTTTGTTTTTTTGCAAGGCAGTGGGCTTAAGTGGCTTGCCCAAGGCCACACAGCTAGGTAATTATGAAGTGTCTGAGGCCGGATTTGAACTCAGGTACTCCTGATTCCAGGGCCGGTGTTCTATCCACTGTACCACCTAGCCACCCCTTCCACTGAAAATTCTGGATGAAGAGAGTGACATCATAGTCCAGCCTAAGAAGATTAATTCAGGCTATTGTGTAAAAAATGATCAAGAGGGGGCGGCTAGGTGGAGCAGTGGATAAAGCACCGGCCCTGGAGTCAGGAGTACCTGGGTTCAAATCCGGTCTCAGACAATTAATAAATACCTCTAGCTGTGTGGCCTTGGGCAAGCCACTTAACCCTATTTGCCTTGCAAAAAACAAAAAAAAAAAAATGATCAAGAGCCTAGAGTTCAACTGAAGGAACTGGGGATGTTTAGAGCAGAAAGAAAGAGACTCATAGGGTGTATGAGAACTGCCTTCAAACAATTGAAAGACTGTCACGAGGAAGAGAAATTCTGCCAAAATGCAGACTTAGGAGCAAGGGATAGAAATAACATCTAGGAAAAACTTGGTTTAATAGAAAAAAGAAAATTTAACAATTAAAGCTACTGAAAAATAGCATAGTCAGTTCTTTCCCACTGAGGCCTTTGAGGGAAGGTAAACTGACTATTTGTTGAGAATGCAAAAGAGTTTTATTTTTTGTTTTATTTGTTTGCTTTTTAAGGGAAGCAGATATGGATTGATTAGATGATGGAATAAGATTTTTTTTTCATTTCTGTGATTCTAAGGATTGGAGAAGGAAAAGATTAAAAGGAAAGAGACTAATAATTAAGACACTTGAAATAGTCTTCACAAGAAATTATGAGGGTCAAAAAACAAAAGGTAGTGGTAATGTGAGTATTAATGGTGTGCTTGGAAAGAATGAAATGGATGTGAGAAATGTTATGGTAGTAAAGTTGAATCAACAAAAAAGAGTAACTGAATGAATGTGTGATACAAAGGAGAGAGAAGAGGTGAAGATGTCTCCAAGGACTAAGAACTAGAGTGAATGGAAGTATGACAGAGCTCTCAAAAGAAAAAAAGGGAAACCTGTTGAGGAGTATGCTAAGGGGCCAAAGAAAATGAATTTGAGGTTCAGGTGGTTATGTTACACAGCTGATAATTTAGGACTAGAGTTCAAGAGAGATATTAAACCTGGATAGATAATGGAGTCATCCACAGAGAAATAGCAACTGAACTCATGGAACCAGATGAATCACTGAAGAAAAATAGAGAAAAAAATTTTCAAGGCCATCCATGCTTTGTTGATGGAAGATGGATCATGTTTCAAAAAAGACAACTAAGAAGGATGACTCAAATATCCAATAAGAAACATAAGGAGAATTTCATGAAAGTTAATATCTAGGGGTTAAGAATTTTCTGAATTCAACCAGTCAAAAATTTATAAGCAACTTCTATTTTAGAAGCAGAGTTCTAAGCACTAGGGGATACAAGCAAAGGCAAAAAAAAAAAAAAAAGACTCAAAAAGCTCACAGTTTTATTGGGGAGACAACATGAAACAATTATTTGCAAGTAGGCTATACAAAGGATAAATTGAAGATAATCAACAGTGATAATCCATCTGTATTAAAGGGGATCAGGCAAGCCTTCTTATACAATGTGGAATTTTAGCTGATACTGGAAGCTAAGAAGTAGAGATGAGGAGGAAGAGAATTCCAGGCAGGGGTGATAAGCCAGTGAAAATGCATGGATTACAGAGTTGAAATGTCTTGTATAAAAAACAAGGAGGTCAGTGCCACTAGACCAAAAAGGACATGGTACAATCTTTGAAATACATTTTCAAAAAAAATTTTAAACAAATTGAGTTCCAAGCTAAAAATTCCTGCCAGAATAAACCTTTCTTGTTAAAAATTCCAAATTAAAGATATTTGTTTATATAGTATAGTTTAGCATTATGATGGGTGCTATAGTATTTCTGTCTTAGTTCTCAGTCTAGTTGAGGGTGAAATGAAGTAAAGCAAGAATGAAGATGATTAGGATCCTCAAGTGTATGCTCCAAACATTTTAGATAAGCAAGGAATTTGGTTACTCCACTTATTTTCTAAAAATCAGATTATTTCAGTTAACAAGAATTTATTTTCTCTCCTTTTCTTCTCCCTTCTCAGTTAAATGAAACCAAAAGAAAAATCTCATAAAAAATATTTGTAATCGAGCAAAGCAAATTCCTGCATTACATGTTCAAAAAAATGTTTGTCTCATTTTGCTTTTCCAATGGGATTAGGTATTGTTAGAAGGAAAGAATGTGAAACTGAAAATAAAATTAAAATCAGAGTAGTTCCTTCTAGTACCTAATATGGAACTACCTCTAAATTCTTTAAAGACCAGATATGTATCAATATTTATTTTTTGTAACCCCAGCTCAAAGTCCACAATGCATCATGCAGAGTAGGTGTAATAAATGTGTGTTGATAAGAAAGTAATAATGACTGCAACAGTGAATATTGAAAGAATTTTTTAAAATGAAACAAAACACCCAAATTTTTTTAAAATTGCCAAAAAGAAGAATTGAAAAAAAATGGATCAGAGAAACATAGGTATGCAATATAGCATATCCTTTCTGATTTGGTCTATTTGCTGATTGTTTGGCTGAGCCTCTTTGTTTCTTTTCCTCTTCCCTCCTTATTCTTTTTCATAAGGTAAAAATCAGTAGGTAGGGGTGAAGAAAGAAATTTATTCAGAATTGATAGATAAAAGCAAAAGATGGGGTGGGATGGGGTAGGGAGCAGCTAGCTAAGCGGCACAGTGGATAGAGTATCCCATGTGGAGTCAGTAAGATTCATCTTTGTGTATTCGAATGTGGTCTCAGACAACTATTAACTGTACTAGTCACTTACCAGTGACTGGGCCATCACTAAACCCTGCTGACTTGTTTCCTCATCTGTAAAATGAGCTGGAGAAGTATTTCTGTTAAGAAAACCTCACATAGGGGCGGCTAGATGGTGCAGTGGATAGAGCACTGGCCCTGGAGTCAGTAGTACCTGAGTTCAAATTTATCCTTAGATGCTTAATAATTAACTAGTTGTGTGGTTTGGGCAAGCTACTTTCCTTGCAAAAGCCTAAAAAAACCCTCACATGGAGTCACAGAAAGTCAGACATGACTAAAAATGACCATGACAACAAAAAAGCAAAATAAAAATGTTTAAACTAAATTAGTGTTAGTCAACCCACTAAGCCCTTTCTGTATGTACTAAACATCATACTAAGCTCTGGCAACAAAAAAGAAAGGCAAACACAGAATCCCCCAAGAATCTTTGTTCTAATGGGGGAGAAAAGCTAATGGCAATGTAGCAGGTGAGTGAATATATTGAATTGATATGCTGGAACTGTACTTTTCACTGAGGATTTTATAGTTACAGTTGCTCCCAAGGCAAGTTGTGAGAATAAAATGAGATATTTGACCTTCTCTTTCCTGTTAAGCATCCATATGCCAAGTGAGTAATTGTGCATCTTCTCTCTGCCACTAGGAAACAGGAGGTATGTAATTCATGGATGGCCACACACAATCTCTTGTCAAATTGAGATGGCAATCCAGTAATGCCAGGATACAACCAGCAAGGGCATAGCAACGATTCTCCTACTCACATTCCCCCACAAAGGGGAAAGGCATGATTAGTGAAGGCAGAAATATCTTTTCCTTCCCCCTTTCATTTTAGGTCACAGAACATGTGTTACTTAAACTCTTTACAACTCTTCATCTGTTAAATGGAGATAATATTACTTGCCATAGCTCATGTCACTGGGTTACTATGAGGATAAAATGAAATCATTGAAGTAAAAATATTTTAGAGAGTTAAAAACATAAGATAGTATTATGAATATAAAATAGTGTTGCTGTTGTTATTGATACCAAAGAGTGAAGCTATTACTATAATTAAATTATTTCAAGTCCTGAATCAAGATCAAAATAAAGACTGTCTATGGTTCTAAAATTCTGTAAATCCAAATTGATTCAGTTCAATAATATTTTAAAAATATTTACTGTGTGAAAGGTACTGGAGGGGAGAGAGACAGAGACAGAGAAAGAAACAGAGAAATAGGGACAGAGATAGCAAATAAGACAGAGAGAGAGAGGCAGGAGAGAGAAGAAGAAGAAGAAGAAGAAGAAGAAGAAGAAGAAGAAGAAGAAGAAAGAGGAGGAGGAAGGAAGGAAGGAAAAGACTTTCCCTGCCATCAAGCTATCTAAATTCTACTTAAATATATATGTAATCAGGTCTGTTCAAATCTCAGACACTAGCACTACTGGTCAGGGAATTTACTTTTCCCCCTCACTAGAGGAAAGAGATGGGACCATCTCTTTTCTGTGAGGAAAGGTAGGGAAAGGGAGGTGTACCTGTAGTTCACCTACTTGCCATAAGTCCTTTCTCTCAAATGTTTTTGTTCCAGATATATTCTTAGCTATTCCTGTCTTCTCAGAGGCTCTCCTCCCATTGGGTTCCTTACCTCCTCTGCTTCACTTTTATTAAACTTACATGTGAATTTCTCTTCTCAAGAGGATTTGTGTTACATATCCCCAGAGAAAATGAATGCCTTTCTATGTTAGGTTGTAGAGTAAGGCTATATTATCTTGAATACAATAATAAAATTTTGCCTTGATTTTTATGTGAAACTACTAAAATAATTGCACCAAACACCAGAAGTTAAACAGAAAAAAATTTTAAATTTCCTTTTTCAATAAGAAAGGCACTTCTTTGCAGTGTACTTTTAAATGGATGCTGCTTTTTTTGCAATTGGTAAACAGTTTTTTTTCTTTAAGTCAAGATAATTTATCTCTTACCCTCAAATTGCAAAGATAAAGTATAGCAATAATATGGTGGTCCAGTCAGTTATAAAGCACATAGGGCATTTAATATCCAATAACAATCTATTATTGAGTAGAATCTATAAAGGGAGGAGGGAAAAGGAATGAACTGTCACAGAAATAGCTCTGAAAACAACAAGAAAAAAAATTGGCAAGGTAATTGAGTGCCAGCACCTTTAGAAAAAAAAATATATTACCCTGCCTTGTATTTAAAAAAAAACAGATCTGTATATTGCCAGGGCAAGTATTGTGTGTTCAATTAGACTCTCTAAATTTTTCCCAGACAAATGGTTTCAGCTCCCTGGTGCTTTGCGGTGTCCTGGGCTCCACAAAAACAAACTGTTGCTCAATTTATTTGGACTTGCTGCTTACCACAAAAAATATATATCCATGATCTTATGTACTATATGCACCTAAACTATAGTATAAGTGATCTCCTAATTAAGGATAAAGGTCTCCTATGTGGTAATGAAGATTAGTGGCTACCTCAGATCTACAGAGATTAAAAACAAGGTAAAGAAGTGCAGTATTTCTAATCCACATGAGAAATGAATTAATTGGAGCAAATATTATCTTTCTCAGTTCACAAAAGATGTGTTTAAGACCACAGATCTCAACATATTATCATTTAGTTTTGCTTATCCTGAGGGGTAAAAAATTCCATAAAGTACCACATATTTCAATTTCTCCATTTCATCCCCATCACAAATAATGATCTTTCAACCAATGTTTCATCAAATTAAAGTCATAATACATTAAACCTAGCCATTCTCTATTCTAAAATCCAAATCTTATTATGACCTTATTCTGCATATAACCCTAGATGTAAATGGTTTGCTCTAACTATGAAATTAACATGAAAATAACAGTTTTATCTATAGTATTTATCTTGCAGATTGTGCTTACAAAGCAAAATACTCACAAAAATTATTTTATTTTAGTTAAGGTAAAAATATTTTATTTTATTTTTTACCCTTTTAGCTTATTTATTTTATATTATTACAATAATCTTGTTGTGAGAGTAATCATAAACCCCCCTACCCCCCAAAAAAAGATAAGAAACCTCAAGAATAGTGTGTGTGGGGGGGTGTACTTCAGTTTGTGTTCAGATTCCAATGGCTCTGTCTCTGGGATGAGTTGCCTTCCCCATCATAGCCACCAGAGAAGTTGCTTCAATAAAAAATATTTTATTTTTCTATGTAATTCTTTTGTTCTTTTCAACTCCTTTTTATAAATAAATATTTTTGCTCAATCATCCATTAGGTTCCTTTTCTATACCTTATCTAAAAGTTAGAAAAATCTGAATGAAACTATCCTTTAAAATATAATGGTAACAATATCTGAGTACTTCAGTACTTTTAGGATTTGTAAGTTCATCATTGTGGGTATTCCCTCCATTAAATCAGATTGCAATCTTTACACAGTTTAGTTCTTTAAGAGATGGATAGGTCAAAGAATAGTTTGTCCCAAGTCTCATTTGCTTTCTTCCTATATTTTTATAAAGGGTACATTCAACACATGCATAGAACTTTCTCAAAGATTTTGAAGAAATAAGAAAATAGACATAGAATTGGTAGGTACTCTCAATTATGCTTTTTTCCCACAATAACACTGTTCTTGATTTTGATCAGTTATTTTATAATTTGTCTTCATTCAATCTTGAAAATTGAAACATCCAAAATTTCAATATTGTGTCATTTCCAGCAAGAATTTCTTCTATGTGAAATGCTTGACCTGGTCTAACATCCCTTCTTTTAAAAATTGTTTATTTTTTCCAATTACTTGCAAAAATAGTTTTTTACAATAATTCTTTTTGCAAACTTTGGAGTTCCACATTTTTACCACCCTCCCTTCCCTCCCCACCTCCCCATGGCAACAAACAATCTCATATAAATTGAACATGTACAATCGTGTTTAACATATTTCCATATTAGTCAGATCAGATTCCCTTCTTGGCTTTATCTTCTTCATTTCTCAGTTCCATTTCCTCATATGGCTCATTGGACAAGAAAATAATTCAATCCAATGGACATATACCAAGGGCCAACAATATGTACTGTGTAAGGCACTAGATATTAAGACAAAATAAATAAAACTTCAATAGCTCCTGCCCTGAAGAAGCTGATATACAAGTCAACAAGTCAGTATATACATAATTATTTTAGGAAGGAGAAGGTACTAGCCATTAGAAAAGTTTTCCATAAAAGGTAGTACAAGAGCTGAACCTTGAAGGCAACCAGAGATTCTAAGAAGCATAGGAGAGAAAAGAAGTATTTTGAAGCATGAGGTATAAAAACAATGAACAAGTGAGTAATTTGGAAGGTAAAATATAAAAAAACTATGGGAAAGAGCAAGTAGATGAGTTTGACTAGAATGTAATGTCCTTGGAGAGGGATAAAATGTGTAAAGGAAAACTATAGTTGTGATGAGTTTTAAATTCTAATCATAAAATCATTAAATTCTAATCATAAAAATCATAGGGAACTACCAAAGATCCTTCATAAGGACTGGCATGCCCAAATATGTGCTTTAAAAAGATTGTCAGTAAGTATTTAGTGGATAGGAGACATGAGAGACTAGAAATCGTCTTGTCAATTCTACCCTCACAACATATCTCATACATGTCCCTTTCGTTCTACTTACATAACAATCATTCCCCATTGTTTACAAATATACCCAAATGTTTCACATTCTTTTAAAAATATATTCACTCAATTATCCTTTTATCTCTCCTCCCTTTCAAAGACCATAAGCTTATTATCAACTTCCTCTATTCCAGCTTCTCAGCCTCTTGCAATACGGTATCTCATTGTACTCCTCAATGGAAACTTTTTGACTTCTTTGTATTATTTAATAATGCTAAATGCTACAAAGAATTCAAAAAGAATTCAAGTTAGGATGACCAGAAAATTTAGCAATTAGAGATTAGTGCTCTTAGACAAAAAAGTTGGTTTTGTTCGTAAGCAATAGGGAAGGATCCAAGAGAAAAGGAGAGGGTTGAAAATAAATGAAAAGGATATGAAAAGGTAATTTCCTAAAAGAATCAGAGATTATGGAATCAAGGACAAAATGAAAGCAGTTGCCTTTAGCAAAGGAGAGGACCCTTTTTTCAAGTAAATGAAATAAAATGTCAAAAGATCATGAGATAGAGAAGAAACCCATGGAATATGGACTTCATATTCTTGAGAAGGAAGGGAAGAGGATTGGTGTAGGAGAGTTGAAGAGGGAAGAAAATTAGTTGCTGTAGGGGGTATAATAAAGCTAGTTAGAGGTAAGTAAAAGGATTGACATGAAGCAGCAAGGGTCTAGATGAGATTATGTAACATAAATTTGTGGTCAACAGCGTCAAGTGACTTCCTCCATCAGTGTTCAGCAACATATGTACAGGAACAGAGAAAACAGATTGGGGGGAGAGAGGGGACAAGTATTGCTAGAGTAAAGTTTTGTCATTAGAAACAAATAGGGAAAGAAGCAAGGGAAATGAGAGTAGAGAACATTGTGTGAAGTGAAGCCAGAACAGGAATAATCGACTAAGAGAAGAAAGGGAAGTGGAGTGACTGGTGGTCCAGCAAGGATAAAGAATGAAAGAATGCCTTTAGGAGCATGGAAACAATGTAAAGACTAACTGAATGCCTTCTGGGGGGGGGGTGGAGGGGAGGGAAGAAAGGATGGGGGGACAATTGTAAAGATCAAAATAAATAAAATCTTTCTTAAAAAAGAACACATTTAGGAGCAGTGAACACTGAGAGCAAAAAAAAGAGAATGGCCAGATAGATGAATTTCAGAGTTCTGAATCATGGAGGTAAAAAGTGAAGAAATCAATATATGGCTAAGGTGATATAAAGGTATCAGCCATGAGAGTTGAGAAGCTTAATAAACTTGGGAAGAGGTGGGGAAAGTTTAAAAATATATCAGTATGTATATTGAAGTCCCCAAGATAAATATCAGACTTTGGGTAAGAGAGGAAGACCATGATCCAGGTGCTGAATTCCTTGAGAAAATAGGGAGAATGTCAGAACTGGTAATAATAGCTGCAAATAGGATCTGGATAGGATGATGCAAATGGATGGATGGAGTGACTTTTTGAAGGAGGGGAGACTGGTGGGTAAAGTCAACAGACAGACAATCCTGAAGTGGTAGCATAAAGCAAGAAGTCTGCCTATTGACCTGGTGTGGAGTACATGAGGGAAGGATTTCCCAGTATTATAAAAGATGAACAGGGATATAATGTCATTCACAGAGAATCAGTTTCCCATAAGTTCAAGAATAGGAAAGAAGTGTGAGATGAAGAGGTTTAAGATGGAGGATAGTTCGTTAGCAATATAATTGGGTTCTAACAGACAAAATGGAAATTAAGAGCAAAACATGATAGAGACTAGGAAGAATAAGGCTGAAGTGGATAGTAATAAGGAGTTGAAGTAGAGGAAAGGGGGTTTTCCCTAGGCAACTGAAAATTGTATTACATATATTAGGAGAAGAGGTAGGAATGTGTTAGCTCCAGGATGAGGATATACAATCATTTCACTGAGACTCTCACCCTCAAGCATACCATGATAACTGAGGGATATGTCAGTTCTTATTCATAGACCAGGGAAGAAGGGAGATTATATCAGGCAAATGGTTCTATAAATATTAGGTATATTATATATTAGGTTCCAAGTACGTGGCTAAAACATATTCAGCACAAATACCTTTGCCCTATTTCAACATGGTGATAGATAAGGTATAATTGGAAAGTTATCCTTAAACGGAGCAAAATATTGGGCTTAGGTCTGTGGCCCTACTGCCAAATAAAATCCAAATGGCAACAAGTCTTCTGTTTGAGATTAGGGTACTGTGAAGTATCTATGACAACTCTGTCCTCTTCCCAGTTAGTGGTAATGTAAAAATTAAAGCACTGTTCTGATGAATCATTAAAGAATAGCTATATATCCCAGAACAATGAGATAAGAAGGCAAGGAGACATCCAAATCAGTGGGCATCCTCCATCATTGGTCATCAAAGAAATATATGGCCCCAGCTTCCTTTACAGTGACTCTTAGGAGAGGTTTGTTTGTTTTTATTCTCTCTCAGTGTTCTCCTGGTGTGTCTGTGTGTGTGTGTGTGTGTGTGTGTGTGTGTGTGTGTGTGTGTGTTGTCTGTGGGAATGCCTCAAAATTTTATTGTTTGGAAGATGTCCAAATGTGGTGATTCCACTGTCATCACTAATGAAAATAGATAGTTATAGGAATGCTGGCAAATCTGTTCTATTTTTCCATTTTTTTGTCCTCTTGCCAATTTCATCTATAAATACTTTCAGGTTGATCAGACTTAGTTGATACACATGCTAAATTTTCTGCATTTAATTCAGAAATATATTTCACTGTGAATTGTTTCCTTTTTGTTAAGATACTAATTTCATTTTTGTGACATTATTGTTAGTCCACCATGCATGCCTAGGACTTTCATCTTTCAAAGAAAGGAGGAGGATGGAGAGGGAAGAGGAAAAGGAAGAGAGAAAAAGGAAGAAAATGAGAAGAAGGGTAAGAAAGGGAGGGGAAGAAGGAGGAAAAAGAAGAGAAGATGGAAAAGGAATAGGAGAGAGTTATCCTTAAGGTGTTCAGGCACTGATTCTCGCAGATTATGTGAAGAGGTGAAATTATGCAAACATGTAACTACAAATGGCAAAATTTTTCAACTGCAAATTACTAGGAAGTTATCAGATTACTGTTCTTTATAAATTAATAAGTCTTATACTATAAATACAATATAGGGTTTATTTATATTATAAATTTATAGTATTCTTCTTATGCTATATGCACAAAATAAATACAAAATCAAAAATATTCTTGATAATTCAACAAGTAATCAATATTTCCACCTGATCACTATTTCAGATAGAAACCCATGGACATAACAGTGATTCATAAACATTTTAAAAGAGTAGTTTCATCAGTTGTCATTATACCAGATATTTGTAATGTCCAAACTATATATAATCAAAAGTTTTAAAAATATCAAATGGAAGAAAATAAAGTGCATGTCCTTTTGTTCTATCTGCTGCTGGATTCATCCCAAAGAAGCAAATCTATAATAATAAGTTAGCAATTTGTCCTCAGACAATTTCTATCCAAACCCTATCAAAAAGATGTGAATGAGATAAGAAATAATAGTGCTGATAAACAATCCTGACTTTTTAAAAAGTAATATATGACTTCTGACATAGCCTTTAGGTGTTTGAGAGATCCACAATGAGAAATGGCCCAACAGGGAAAACCATAAAAGATTCAATGGAGCTGACTTTTTAAAATAGCTCTAAAAAGGAAATAAATAAGCCAATACTCACCCAACAGTAGAAAGCAGCTTTAGTTTTGTGGCAAGGATTTACAATCCAATGCTTGATATTTCCTTTTTCTGCAATAACAAAATAAACAGTGGAGTACAAAGAGACAAATCATTATTCTGGTGATCTGGCCTGGCTGCTTGTCTCTACTTTGGCAAGGCAGGCTACTGTTGAAATAAATGTACAGTATTCTACAGTTAAAACACACCTCAATGAGATCCAGCTAATGTCTTATCTATAGCATTGGGTTACAGATCTATGTGTCCATGTGAATGAATCAGTAACTTGCTCGTTTTGGTTTTGAATTAGTAATTTGTGTCATACTTTTGAGTTACTGGAAAATACACAATTCCTCAGAGGGGGACTTATTAGTCTGTGCCCATCTGTGGACAGTCAGAGAGACTGTGTCTTGAACTGGACAGATTACCAGAGAAATTGTCACAATCGAAACCTGGCTTTAGAACATGCCAAGTTTGTCTCTTGTATGGTTATTATTTGTCCTTCATTCTTGAAGAGAACCAGATAGCAGGGAGGGGGTACATTGACATATATGTGAATTGCATTTAAGTGAGGGAAGACTGTAAAGTCACCAATCCCATTTTCTCCTCTGGAGTCATCTGGGTCCAGTGGCCAGATATGGATCAGGATGACTGGAGTGACTTTGATTTGCAGTTTCTCTGTATAACTGTATAGCTGTATAACTAACTGTATAACTATATAACTGTATAACTGTATAACTGTAAATGAAATGAGAACTCCCTTGTAGTTCATATAGATCAGGAGAAGAAAGACAAGACAAAGATCTAAGAGTTCTAGAAGTAGGTCAGAAAAAAAGCTAAAAGCTTCTTTTAATATTTATAACTCAAAGTGAGTAACAAAGAGGTGTTAATAAGATAAATTAACACATACAGTACAACAGAGAATTGAATTTAAGTTAGAACAGGGGGCAGAGGTGGCTAGGTGGCGCAGTGGATAAAGCACTGGCCCTGGAGTCAGGAGTACCTGGGTTCAAATCCGGTCTCAGACACTTAGTAATTACCTAGTTGTGTGGCCTTTGGCAAGCCACTTAACCCCATTTGCCTTGAAAAACCTAAAAAAAAAAAAAAAGAACAGGGGGCAAAGAAACAGACATTTAGATAAATAGCACTTCTAGTAGTTAAAATAGTGACAGAACTTAATTGGGATTGGGGATTTTTTGGTTTTTATTTCTTGGTATATATAGAAAAAAAGACTAACCAATTTATCTTCTATTACCTATGTTTTGGAATAAAAACATGGGTGAGTCTATCAAGAGCTCTATCACTCACTTTCTTAGCCTACTGCTATGCCTAGCCTACCTTGCCCTGATGTCCCCTTTCATGGACTGTCAAGTACCCAAGTCCAGAGTACTGGGAAGCTTTCTAAAACTTCATCAGGGCTTGCCTTCAAGTCTGAATCCCTTGTCAATGAATAAAACATTTACAGTGGAAGTGGGAATGATAGTTAATTTTAATTATTTCTGTAGTATTCACTCTTGCTTTATTACCATCACTTTCTTTCATTTCCTTACACTAAGGCAACCCAGTAAGAAATAATGTTTAGCTATCTTGAAATTACATTGTTTAGAAGGCTTGATGACATGAATTGCTGTAAGTAGTTCTGAGCTTCTTGGTTGACCAAATTATTTATAGCTTTATAATTAATGGTACTCCAGTTAGTACCAATGCCCTTCTAAGTCCATGCAATGCCACAAATTTGCATTTAAGTGCCTAGTTTGTGAAAAACTTCATTTGGGAACATAAAATAAAAATGAAATAGTCCTTATCATCAAAGAGTTTACATTTAACAGGAGATAGATAACATGTATGTAGATAAATAGAAGACTGCTAACAGGGTGAAGGTTTGAGGGGGACAACAGAATCTCACAGGAGTGTGAGATTGAAAAGAAACTGTTTTGAGAGGAAGAGGTCAGGAGAGAGTGTGCATTCCAGTTTGGAGACAGTCTCCAAGAAGACATAGAGATTGAAGATAAAATCAATTTGACTAGAACACAGAATTTATGAAGGAGAGGTTCTAATAAAGAATAGCTTTCACATGCCCACCATGTGCCTTTACTTTGTCATTACTTCTCAAAGCAATTTTACTTTTGCCCAGATTGTGTTCCGTAATGACTTGGAGCATCACTTGGAGACAATGTTAAAAATGGTGGACTTTAAAAACAGAAAAGTAGCATCATTTGAAGCTACACAATCCCAAAGAAAGTCCAGTACACTTTCTTCTTCCTTTTCACTTCTTGATCCAATTTAATGCCCCTTATGTGACTATATAACATATCTTCACTAATGGATTAATCATAGTGCTGCATATCATAACGTGAATAATATTCTGTCTTCATCCATTTGAACTGCTAAGATGAAGTTCTTTCAATAGTTCATGTCATTGTTTGATAAGGAATTATAAAAGCTTATGAAATAATGCTTCTTCCACTAGCAAAAAAATAATCTCAACTGTTGACATAATAAAAAACCAAGTCACTTCATACTAAATTGGGCAGACAATAATTCTTTACTTTTGAGGCAGATAATTCCTCACTTTGTTGTCTTTTAACATATGGATTCTGCTTTCTCAAATGCAGTATCAATGAGGATAAATTTCATATATTGATATATGTGTGTGTATATATACATACACCAATATATCTATAATAATAATACAGACTAGTAGACCAACACCTCTCCTTCCATACCCTCATACCCCATCTTAACACCTGTGGTTTTGTAGAGGAAAATACTGAAGTCTCAAGAGTTGCCCAAGGACATACAATTCAAAAATGGTAGAGCTGGGATTCAAGCTGACCCTGAGGTCAGATTTTGCCAATTATACTCTGCTGCCTTTTCAGATTTATGGCTTTAGATTACTGCCAAGAGATGTTTTAGGGTACTTTGCTAGCATAACCTATATAGAAAGAGAACTCCCTTTAATTCATCGTAAAATTCCAGAGAGCCTCTGCACAGATTTTTGAGGGAAGCATAGAAAATGCTATTAGGTTCAGCCAGGTTCATCCATGAAGCTAATTGATATCCTGGAACATAGAAGTGGAAACGAAAAGTCCCAGATTTTTGCGCTGATTTGAGACACCAAAGTAAAATTAGGAATGTTTCTACATTGCAGCAGGTCTTTTGGATAAGATCAAATGTAGGCAGAGAGTTGTGTCATAAGTCACCTGACTGTGTTTCCTTTCTAAGAAAAGAGTACAACCTCAAGAAAGGTCAACTGTATCACACACCCTTTAATCCCAAGCTAAGAGATTCTATGCAAAAGCCAGTCAGAATGGTGAAGTAGGTAGAAGTAAAGGTCCCCTTTGTTCACTTACATTGCAATGTTCTTATGGCAACTTTTTAACAGTCAGCTATAAATGTACAAGAGATTTTTAAGTCACCAGTAAGATTTCCCTAAAACATGAGTTTAACTATGTCACTCCTCTAATCAATAAACTCAGAATTAAAAAAATAAATAAACAATTACCTCTGGAAGTTAAAGTCATTTACAAACTGACTCCAACCTACCTTTTTAGTCATATTATACATTATTCCCATGTACACACACTTTGGTAACATAAAAATGGCTTCTCCTCTGTTCATTCTGTCTCTATTCTTGATCTCCAGTCTCTGTTCTTTTACATTAGTTGTCTCACACTCTTAGCTCACCTCTGCTTCTTAAAAACCACTAAACTATTTCCAAGCCTTCTTTTATAGACTTCTTGAGAACTCCATTTTTCATTAGGAGTTCTGCTTAGCTTCAGCTTCATGGAACAGCATACGCCCATGCTGAGCATCCTGGTACCACTTACTTTTTGGCTTCATTTCGGGTGTTGCCTCCCCCCCTTTAGATTTGTAAGTCACTTAAAGGTAGGAATTGTCTCTTTTTCCTATTTGTACTGTCAGTACTTAGCATAATGTCTGGCACATAGTAGGTGCTTAATGAGTGTTTACTGAATTGAATTGATTTGAACTCTTGACTGGCTCCTAGAGAGAGTGTGCCACTATTTAAAGGGCAACCTGGGATGTGATCAATCTTTTCTCAGTCAATGGTTAGCTTGATCAGGTTTGATCAAGAACTTTTATATAACCAGCAATTCTACTACATATTATATGCATAGCAAAAAAAGTGATGAAACCTTTTTTATTTTGTTTTAAAAGCTTAAATTTTCTTTCTATTACCTGCTCCTTATCTTCTGGGATTTTATTAACTGAACTAAGGGGAAATCAGTTGAGTTTTATCTGTGTACATCCCTACCACAGTGCTTTCCGTACAATAGGCACTTAATAAATGCTTATTGGTTAGTTGATTGATTCTATGATAATCTACAAACAAGTCAAAGTAAAACTTTCTTAAAGCAATTTTCTTCCCATAGTACATAAAGTTTTATGTCTCCCAGTTGCTAAGCATGAAAAATCTACTATTTCCCTCACTATGAATTAACAAAAGTTTCTCATGTGTCATCATCTGTAAAATTAGGTTTAGAATGGATGATCTCCACTATGCTCAACTCTAAAATTCAGAATCCATGAAGTAATGGCAAAGAGCATCTAAAATTTTTCCTTTTTGAATAATAATGACTCACATTTGTAGAATATTTTAAGGTTTACAGAAACCTTATAAGCTACATAATGCAAGAATTAACTATCCTGATCTTACAGATGAGGAAACTGAGATCTTGAGAGGTCAAATGACTTGCCCCAAATACCATAAATTGATGAGATTAAGGCCTCCTAGGCCATTACTTTCCATTACTCCACACTGTCTTTCCTCGAAGTTATTTAATATCTCCTTCCTTTAGCAACTAGGGGATATACCATATGGATACAGTTCCTGGACTTACATGAGAAACTGAAGATAATTTAATATATGTTAGGCAATAGAAAAATCTTTCCTTTTGAATCATACAATTTAGCAGAGAAAAGAAAACAATGGCTGAGTGTTTGTCATTTCTAGCGAATTTCATTTTTCATTATGATTTAATGCTATTGCAAAAAATTAAAATGAAGCTTTGTCATTTAATCTCCTGCTATTCAACAAGGAGAGGCTATCATTTTCATGATGTTGTTTTCCCAAAACAATTTATTTGAATGTATATTTATGTGCTTGTAATTTGCCCTTGCCATATAGACACACTATCATGTTTTAAATTCCAAACATCTAATTCTGTAAACTTATACTACTGTGTAATAAATGCACATATTAGAAATCCATGTTGAATTGACATTTTATTTTTTAGTTGTGGGCTCCATAATCACAAAGAATCACAAACCTTTTAAGACAGGAATAAGAATATAGAAGATTATACCAAAAAAACTAAACTTCCTCTATATATTTTAAAAATATGTATGCATGTATATTTACATATGTAATATAAATTTAACTAGTGAGAAATTGTTCTATTTGTATTCCTTCTATGTCTCCTTTCTCTTTCCTCTGTACACCTTTAAAATTGTTTATTGATACTCTTTATATATATATACATATATATATAAATACATCACTTTTTACATTATTATTTTTAATTTTGAGTTCCAATCTCTCTCCCCTCCCCCAACTCTCTCTCCTCCTCCCTCCCTCCCTCTCTCTCTCCAGCTCCTCCCTGAGTCACTGAGAAGGAAGTAAGCAATATATCAGTTGTGTGAAATAAGTGCAAAACATATTTTCATATTTTCCATGTCATCAAAAAATCAAAAAAAATGAAGAAATGAGAAAATTACACTTTAATTTACACTCAGCTTTCTCTAAGGATAGATTACAATTTTATGAGTCCTTTAGAATTGTCTTCGATCATTGTATTGATCAGAGTTGCTAAGTCTTTCACAGCTATCATTTCAATATTGCCGTTTCATAACTATCACAACTCACCAATCCATGTCTTTTGCGAAAAACCCTCCTTTATAATAAAGATGACTAGTCAAACAAAACAAATCAACACATTAGCCATATGTGAGATTGTATGTCTGCTTCTGTACCTCTAGTGCATAATTTCTTTGTTAAGAGGTGAAAGGTATACTTCATCATCAGTCTTTTGAAGTTATGGTTGGTTGATGCTTTGGTCAAAGTTCAAAGAGCATTATTCAATCATTCTTCAATTGATGAATACCTATTTTGTTTCAAGTTCTTTAATAAAATAAAAAATTGCTACTTATTCTATTTTATATATAGATCTGTTATGCCCTTGGCCTACTTGAGGGTATGTGTATAATAATAGTCATACTGGATCAAAGTCATGAATAGTTTAGTGACTTTGAGTAATATAATTGCAAATTACTTTCTAGAACAACTGAACCAATTCATACCTGCATTACTAGTACACTAGTGTACCTGTCCTCTCACAACTTCTACAAAACAATTTTAATTTGTCAATCTGATCAGGATGAGATAAAACCTTGGAGTTGCTTTAATCTGTACCTTCTCTTATTATTAGTGATTTGGAGCATTTTTTCATATTGTCATTGGTAGCTTGAGATCCATTTCAAAACTGTCTATCAATATCCTTTGACCACTTATCTATTATGGGTAGCTACTATTTTTATACTGTATTTGCTTCAGTTATTTTTAAAATACATTTTGATATCACACTTTCATCAAAAAAATTTATAGATATAGATATACAGAGAGAGAGAGAGAGAGAGAGAGAGAGAAAGAGAGAGAAAGAGAGAGAGAGAGAACTGAATCAAATTTACATAAAAAAGTCTGGGCTGCTAGGTAGCGCAGTGGATAGAGCACCAGCCCTGGAGTCAGGAGAACCTGGGTTCAAATTCGACCTCAGACACCTAATAATTACCTAGCTGTGTGGCCTTGGGCAAGCCACTTAACCCCATTGCCTTGGGGGAAAAAACTTCCAAATAAAAAGCCATTTCCCAATTGACAAATGGTCAAAGGATATGAAGAGGGAATTTACAGATGAGGAAATCAAAGTGATCCATAGTCATATGAAATATTGCTCTAAATCTTTACTGATTAGAGAAATGCAAATTAAAGCATCTCTGAGGTACCACCTCACACCTCTCAGACTGGCCAATAGGACCAGAAAGGACAATGATCAATATTGAAAGGAATGTAGGAAATCTGGGACACTAATACATTGTTGGTGGAGCTGTGAACTCATTCAACCTTTCTGGAGAGCAATTTGGAATTATGCCCAAAGGGCATATAAATGTGCATACCCTTTGATCCAGCAATACCACTACTGCATCTATACCCTGAAGAGATCATGAAAAAGGGTAAAAACATCACTTGCACAAAAATATTCATAGTAGCCCTGTTTGTGGTGGCAAAGAATTGGAAATTGAGAGAATGTCCATCAACTGGGGAATGGCTGAACAAATTGTAGTATATGTATATTATAGAACACTATTGTTCTTTTAGAAATCAGGAGGGATGGGAATTCAGAGAAGCCTGGAAAGATTTGCATGAACTGATGCTGCGTGAGATGACTAAAATCAGAAGAACATTGTACTCCCTAATAACAACATGGGGGGGGTGATGATCAACCTTAATGGACTTGCTCATTTCATCAAGGACAATCAGGGACAATTTTAGGGTATCTGCGATAGACAATACTATCTGTATCCCAAGAAGGGATACAGTCTTAAACAGACTATTACCTTTAATTTTTTTAAAAAGTTATCTTATTGTGTAATTTTTCTATCTCTTATATTTTATTTTTTCCTTAAGGATATGATTTCTCTCCCAAAACATTCAATTTTGATCAGTGCATAGCATGGAAACAATGTAAAGACTATCAGATTGTCTTCTTTTGGGGGGGAGAAGGGGATAGCGAGATTGGGGGGAAATTGTAAAATTCCAAAAAAAAATTTTAAATAAACAATTGGAAAAAAAAATTGCTATGATAATTTTTTCCCTAATCAAAACTTTCACTTCTGATTTGAATTGCATTTGTTTGTGAAAATTTCCAATGTTATGCAATAGAAAGTAAACATTATATCTTTTAAGATTGTCTCTATCCCTTAATTAGCAGCTATCTCCTTTTATCTTTGATTTTTTTATGTGATTACTTTTTCTAATTAGGCATGTGGTTTTTTTTAATTTCTTGTGGCATATGGTATAGGGCACTGATCTAAAAAAATTCTACTAGATTGCTCTCAATTTTTCTTAGCAATTTTTGCTGTTGTTGTTCAGTTGTTTCAGGCTTGTTTAATTCTTCGACTCCATCTGGGGTTTTACTGGCAAAGATACTATATTGACTTGCTATTTCCTTCTCCAACTCATTTTAGAAAATGATTTCCTGACTTTAGGCATGGCACTCTATGCATTGCCCCACCTTTTTATCAATCAGCATATTTGATAGCTTCTGGATCTTGTTTACATAATATGTTCCACTGATCAACTTTTCAATTTTCTAATCTGGTACCAAATTATTTTGATGATTCCTGCTTTATAGAATAGTTTGTGCTCTAGGACTGCTAGGATCCTTTCAATCTTACTTTTTTCTTATTTTCCTTTGGATTTTCTGATTTTTTCCTCTCATATGAATTTCTTTTTACTATTTTAGCTTGATATTTACTAAAACTATAAATTACTTTAGATGATACCTTTCTAAGTAGTACCACCTATTATTTTATTAACATAACTCAATCATAAGCAAACAATAACAAAGAAAGCAATGAACAATAGAGAAATGGTTATTCTCAAACTAGAGTCAAGATGCAGAACCTCTAAAAGTGACTGAAGGTTCAGGAGAGTAAGGGAGTGGCCTTGGAAGGAACCTGTACAAAGTTCAGATAGCAGGTGGAAAGGAAAACAAAATCAACTTTTTATTTTATTAGGGCAAGTAGGAGTACAGTAGGAGTGAGGACCCTGGGCCTGGAATGCTGAAAGAATGGAATGTATTGGAACTAGAAAATCAATTATTTAACCCAGGGAACATAAGGTAGGTTTTTATTTTTGTTTTATTTTATTCCATTTGGAAAATGTAGCCAATTTGTAAAACTGAAAAAGTCATTGGACATTTTATATAACTGTATCTTCCACCCTATAAGTAATTCTAAATAATGAGCAATTCCTGCAGACTAGCCCCTACATGCACTGCATGTGTTTATTGTTAAGCTAAGTGGGGAAAAAAGTCCTGAGTCATCATAGAGCAAACAAACAAAAAACTACTCAACTTCTAAATTCATTACACTATTCCCAGTAAGTTTTCTGAATGAGTATTGATCTTGGATTGTCATTACTTCCATTCAGCAGCTCTCATATTTTAAATGACTCATAAAGAACAACTATTCAGCCTAAGAGTATAGAGATCTGTACCCACTCCTTTCCCTAATAAAGAATTCTTCAATTCTGAACTTAGCTACAGTCCTGGGGAACCTGACCACTAATAATAAGGGATAGGTACCCCTTTTATTATATACTTGGTTCCTTAAGCCTCCACCTAACAGCCCTAGAGATGATTTACTAACTGCTTAGAAGATTCACATCTGTGGTCTCCCCAAAAAGAAGGGTATAGAAAGGTACTCATTGCATAGTCTAGGTCATGTATGGGACAAGATTTACTTTCTATATACAAAAGAAATTCTAAAAGACATAAAAATCACAGTATGCATTAAAAAACAGGATTAAGTAATAATTTATAAGCACTCATAATCTTTGAGGAGACTGATACTCATTTTACATTTCACCCTGTCTTTGGACAATCTCCCCCAAAGTCAATCTCTTCTGCTAAATCAGACCAGAGGTTTAGGCTCCATTTCTTATCATCTCTGATGCAGTAAGCCCTCCTTAATGAAAATCAGCTCTATTCAATAAGCTCAGAGTCTTTAGACATCATCTCATAATGTTGCCTTCAAACCTGGCATTTCTACAATACTCAATCACCTGCTCAGAAAAAAAATACAAAGGTCCCTGGTGTCAGCTTGCCTAGTTAAGTCTATGCTTATGGGGATAGGTACTGGATTGGGAGAAATGAACATTGCCCAGTTTTCGACCCCTCTGTCATAGTCAAGGGTGGATGGCACTGTTTGCCATACAGTGGTGTTGAAGGAAGATGGAAAGCTGGAAGTTATCTTTTCACTTTTTTCAGACATAAAACTCAGTTTTATTTAGAGGATTCAATACCCGAACTTCTTTTAAAAAAAAATCAGCCTGGGAATTCCAGGTACCACAAAACTAGTATTAAAGTAGGAGACTTGTAACTGAAAGCTAGGAATGCTAGGCTTTAAAATCAATTCAGACCTGTCATACTTCTGCCCTTAATCTTCTTCAAAATGGTCTCATCCTACAATTCCTGCTTCAGAATCTGACCTATATATATTCAAAGTTCCAAATCTATTCCAAACTAATTTTAAAGAGCTTGCTCAAATCAAAAGATTTAGCAAATTGGCAAGACTGGGGTATACTTTTTGTCCTATTTCAATTCCAAAATCCCTACCAAAAATAAAAATTAGAAAAAAAGATTCAAACGTTCACACATACAGGTGAGGTGATGGCTTGTTCAGTCACCTCTTGTATTCCCCTATTCAATCTAGACCACCACAGTCAGGCAGAAAGAAAGCGTGAGGATAATTTTTCTTGCATTTTAGTGAAAGTTGTCTTTTCATTTTCATTAACATAGCACTGTCAAGGGGCAAGGGGAGGAAACAAGAGACTATTCAAGATTTGCTCTGGCATACAAAAACACCAAGATCTTTCAGCACTAAGTCACCATATGGTCAGAAGCAACCAGAGTGTCTGTTACCTCCAAGAGGCCCAAATGATGACCCACATGTGACTGGTCAGAAGAAGGAAAGGTTACTTTGTTGATTTTCCATGCAGGACCCTCATTACAAATGTATCAGAGCTTGTCATCATAATGTTGGTGAATATTGATGTGCATTTGTACTGTTGTTCATTGTTATTTAGTTTTTTCAATTGTGTTTTAACTCTTTATGACCCCATTTGGGGTTTTCTCAGTAGAAATACTAGAGTGGTTTGCCATTTCCTTCTCCAGCTCATTTTACAGATACGTAACTGAGGCAAACAGGGTTATGTGACTTGTCCAAGGTCATGCAGTTAGTAAATATCTGGGGTCATATTTGAACTCAGGAAGAGAATCTTCCTTACTTCAGACCTGGCACTCTATCTACTGAGCCACCTAGCTGCCCCAATTATTGTCCATTACAGATGTATTAATATATTATGACTTAGTTTATTACAGATAATAAAAAAATACTGCAGTTACAGCAAAACCTTAAAACTTCAATATAGCTTTTTGTTTGTTCATCTAGCTATTTGAATGGATATTTACTAAAGAATATCAGTGACTAAGCTGAATTCTCTTCTTCCATTGATGATATTTATCTATAATATATGTTGAAATGTTGCATGATGCTGTTTAAACAAGGTTAGCCTTGGGGCGGCTAGGTGGCATAGTGGATAAAGCACCAGCCTTGGAGTCAGGAGTACTTGGGTTCAAATCTGGTCTCAGACACTTAATAATTACCTAGCTGTGTGGCCTTGGGCAAGCCACTTAACCCCATTTGTCTTGTAAAAACCTAAAAAAAATAAAATAAAAAATAAAATAAAACAAACAAGGTTAGCCTCAAAGTTAAGAAAGTTCTGAATCCAAGCCCTAGATTGAAATAATAGTTGTGTGACCATAAGCAAATTTCATAACTCTTAATGTCCTCAGGGAACTCACTAAGACTATAAATCACAGAGTAGTTGTGACCTTAATCTGTCTAAGAAATTTTCATATCAGGGAGTTTTCCTATCTGATGATGAAAACACACATACACACAAAAATCTAACAACCAAAAAAAATGAATGTATTAATTCATTCCCTCATTCAATGTAATTCAACAGCTATCCATTTATTTAAACTATTTATCAATTTATTATGCAAGGCATTGTATTAAGTCCTTGAGATTCAAGGTTTTGAGATTTCAAAAATGAAGTTACTCCTGCCCTCAAATAGCTAACATTCTATTAGGGGAGGACAAGCAGTAAATATGTATTATCTGCCAAGCACCATGATAGGGACTGGTTCCACAAAGAAAATAATGAAATAACTCCTGTCCTCAAAAAACTCACATTCCAATAAGAGAAACAATAAGAAAAGGTATCTTCTCCTGTCATTTTTCTGCTAATGTCATCAGTGTTCTGATGAAGATGCAAATGAAATTGTTCTCTGTTCTCCAATTTGACACAGCTGCCACCTATTCTGGAGACTACAGGAGAAAGGGAATTTTGGTTCATTTCGAATTACAAGCTAAGGAAGTTAAGACTGGAATGGGTATGTATTGGGAAATGAAATAATTTTAAGCTTACACACTCCCACTTAAATACATTACTCTCTTCTTTGTACATTGTGATCCAAGTATATTGGCCTACTTTCTGTTCCTCCCATATGGTACAATATGAATTTAGTTAAAAAATTTAATTCAATAAACATTTATTAAGTACCTAACATATACCAGGACCTACGCTGAGAATAGAGTTATCATTTGATTTGATTCTCCCAATAACTCTGAAAGATATGTGCTGTTCCTAGAAAGACTTGTATGAACTGATGCAGAGTGAAGTGAGCAGAACCAGAAGAACATTATTCATACTAATAGCAACATTGGGTGATGAGCAACTATAATGGACTTATACATTTCAGTAGTACAGTAAGCAAAGACAATTCTAAAAGACTTGAAAAATGCCATCCATATCCAGAGATGGAACTGCGGGTTTTTAAATGCAGATCAAAGCTTACTATCTTCAATTTTTAAAAGTTATCTCATGTATTGTGTCTTTTTTCCTCTCTAATGTTTTTTCTCTGAATTTGTTTCTTTTTTCACAATATGATTACTATGGATCAATGTTTAGCATGGTTATACATGTATATTTTATATTAGATTGTTTTCTGTTTGGGGGAAGGAAGGGAGGGAGGGAGGAAAAAAACTGTAAAACTCGAAACCTTGCAAAAAAATGATTATTGAAAATTACCATTGCATGTAGTTGAAAAAATAAACAAAAAGAAAAAGTTAGGTACTATTATGATGATCATTTGCAATTGAGACAGACAAAAGTTAAGTGATTTATGCAGGGTCACACTGCAGTTAATTGTCTGAGGTCATTGCTCCTCAAGTCATCCTGATTTAAAACATTATATTCTCCTATCACTATCTGAAGATGAATGAATTAGGAAGATAACATCATGAAGAAGGGGTGATCAACCATGTCAAAACTTGGAAGAGAGTAATGTGAAATAAATAAGGAAGAATAACATAATTTCTTAAAGTATTTTTTTCAGAGTGACCACATAATTAGAGCTCCAGATCTGTAATCAGGAAGACTTCAGTTTATTTATAGCCTCATACACTTACTAGCTGTATGACCCTGGGAAAGTCATTTAATTCTCTTTGCTGTAGTTTCCTTATCTATAAAATGAGCTGGAGAAGGAAATGGCAAACCACTGTAGTATCTTTGCCAAGAAAACCCCAAATGGGGTCATGAAGAGTTTGACACAACTGAAACTTAGTAGCATAATGAAATCCAAAGGATAAGAGTGCCCAAGAAGAGAAAATAGTCAACAAGGTCAGAAGTTGCTAAGTGGTCAAGAAGAATGAGAACTTTAAAAAGACCATTGGATTCCTCATTATTTAATGTGTGTGTGTATAGATATAGATATAGATATCGATATAGATATCGATATAGATATAGATATAGATATAGATATAGATATAGATATCTGATATAGTATGTATCCATTTCTTCACCCATATCAACATTTTATTGCTTTTATTTAATGATTAATAATTTAACTATATTAAGTATAAATATCACATAGATTTATAGTCATATGGCTAGAGGAGTCCATAGAGATGTAGTAAAAGATCTGAATTTTCCTGAAAAGAAAACGGAAACCCAGAAAGCTCAAGTGACTTAGAAAGAAAGATTTACAAAAATCTTCTAAAGAATTAAGAGCTCCTAGTGCAACGGTGATTTTTCTACTGCTAGGAGAAGAAAAAAATACAAAGAAAAGAAAAGACCCACTGGCCCATACTCATTTAGGACTCAATGTAATTACAGAGGGACCTTAATTAACAAATCCTCTGGGAACAAAACTCCTTTATAACAAAATTGTTCAAGTTTAAATAAGTCTAAAAAGTTTTATAAATCATAACAAACTGTATTAGTATGTGTTGTATAATTCAACAGCAGTATTTCTAACTAAAGTTTTTGAGGAAAATTATTAGAAATTTATCTTCAATACATCCTTTCTATTATTTTCCCCTTATATCTAGTGACTCCTCCTTTTTAAACCCAAATGTGCTTCTGTTTTCCAAATCTCTTCTATGTCTCATATCAATAGAGAAAAAGTTCTAGTATCAATTATTTACACTTGTTGATCGATTCATTTGACTTTAGTAAGGACAAGATTTAGTAAATATGTTATCTCAACCAAAAACTATCCACTAAATCTTTTTCTCTAATTGTAGAGCAAAGGTTTTGACCCTCTGCTTAAAAAAATTTAGGTATCAGCTTGAAAATGGAAGTAACAGGAAAGAAAATGTCCCTCAAATAGTGACTTCTTGAACGTCCATCTTTAAAGCTAAAACAAACATTAGACATGTGATTAAATCAAATTGTCATTGATCCCAGAGCAGGAAGAGAAAACTTCCAGTGACAAAGTGGACAAAGTTTCTATAATATGATTGCCAGAATGCCGTGGAACCCCTAAACAGACCAGATATTAATTCTCATCTAATTTGGAGACCAGAATTTCTTGGGAGGCTGATGTCTCTAGTGATTAAGCCTGAGTGAGATTCCATTAAAAATCAGATACTTCCAGTAAAGGTGTATAACAAACTATATAGGCCAAGGGTTTTGAGGATAAAATAACTTAATAAAATCTGAGATTTTTGTCACATTATTCTCCCAGGGAGCTATCCAGAGTTCTGGATTTCTTTTATCTTAGTTTTCTCAGACCTAGTGAAGCAAAGTGTGATTATGACTTTAGTGTTTGCCTGCAACCTAACCCTCTTCCCATAACAGATTATCCTTAAAACCAATCTTTTTCCCTAATGCAAAAACTTTCTGATCATGACTGACCTTTAAAATTAATCATCTGTCCTGCCCTATTCTCTATTTTATCTCAACTAACTTTTTGTGCCTATTTCCTACCCCAAAGTATGACTAGGCTGATTTAGACTGCCTCTCTTCCTAAACTCTGATCTAGATTGTGCCCCAGATCAGAAGTCTAGTGTCTTGGACAGTATCCTGCTAGAGTGACTGAGGAAAAGTCAAAAGGGATGAATTTTCCACCTGATAAAGCAAACCTATTTCCACATGCAAAGTACATGTCCTATTTTTATACCAGTTGTTTCCAGGACCCTTCTCAAGTTGCTCTTGATTTCAGACCTTTCATCCTATATCATTAAAATGCAATGTCTTATTGCAATATTTATGTCAAGAAATGTCAATGCATTGAACTCCTTGAAAGCATCAACTTTTTTGTTTTTGCCTTTATATGCCCAGCACTCGACATAATCTATTCTTAATAACCAACTGAATGATTGATCCTCCTCTTCCTCCTCATTATTATCATTGCATTTAATTACATTAAATGTCATGGAAAATTCTTATACAGAGCGAAAATTCATGACGAATTCTCTATGCATACTGAGGTTCACCAGATGTGTGGGTGACTTTATAACAACAAAGAACCTTAGTGAATAAGCAGCCACTGGAGGAAAAGAAAAGAGACAGAGATAGAGAGATGGAAAGATGGGAGAGAGAGAGAGAGAGAGAGAGAGAGAGAGAGAGAGAGAGAGAGAGAGAGAGAGAGAGAGAGCTTAGCCAAGTGATCAAAGGAAAAAGCAAGTGAATGAAGAACACATATTTTCTGGATTATGGAGATGCATTTTGATCTGTCAATGTGACTAGTTCACCTCAGAATATAACCAGGACAGTAAGACCAAAGTTTTACAACTGAAAGAATTATCAGAGGCCATCTAATCCAATACCCTCATTTTAGAGAGATTGAACCTGAGGCCCAAGGAAGCAAAGTGGTAAATATGAGGGTTAGGATTTGAAGCCTAGTCCTCTGAAAACAAAGCCAGGATTTTATATATGGAAAATGAGCCAGACCTAGAATTAAATAGGAAAGCTAGACTGTCTTGATTTGCATTCGGTAAATTATTCAGAGCTTCCAATAATCCCAAAATACTTGCTCCCTGCCCCAAATCACATCTTTTTAATACCTTATTTTCCAAACCAACAAAATTGGTAAGATTTTGGTTGATTTGATTAAAGAAGAAAAAAGGAAAACCAGATTTAGCAGTGCCAAAAATGAAAAGATTGAATTCACCAATGAAGAGGAAATTAAAGTAATAATTAGGAACTATTTTGTCCAACTGTATAGCAATAAATCTGATAACCTAAATGAAAAGATGAATATTTACAAAAAATAGACATTGCCCAGATTAAGAAGAGATAAAATACTTAAATAACCCCGGTTCAGAAAAGGAAACTGAACAAGCTTTCAATGAACTCTCTAAGAAAAAATCTCCAGGGTCAGAAGGTTTCACAAATAAATTCTATCAAACATTTAAAGAAAAATTAATTCTAATACTATATAAACTATTTGGGAATGTAGGCAAAGAAAGAGCCCTCCAGAATTCCTTTTATGATTCAAATATAATGCTGATATTAAACCAGGAAGAGCCAAAATTGAGAAAGAAAATTATAGACCAGTTTCCCTAATGAATATTGATGCAAAAATTTTAAATAAAATACTAGCAAAGGGATTACAGCAATCTATCACTAGAATAATATACTTAAACAAAGTGGGATTTATACCATGAGTGAAGGGACTAGGTCAATATTAAGAAAACAATCAGCATAATTGACTGTATCAAGAATAAAAACTAACAGAAATCATAGGATTATTTCAGTAGATGCTAAAAAAACTTTTGACAAAATTTAGCACCCATAGGAATAAATGAATTTTTCCTTAAAATAATAAGCAGTATCTATCTAAAACCATCAGCAAATATTATGCAATGGGGATGAAATAGAAGAATTCCCAATAATATTGGGGCAAAATAAGAATGCCCATTATCACCTTTTATTCAGTATTGTACTAGAAATGTTAGCTTTAGCAATAAGAGAAGAAAGAGGGGCGGCTAGGTGGCACAGTGGAGTCCCTGGAGTCAAAAGTACCTGAGTTCAAATCCTGCCTCAGACACTTAATAATTACCTAGCTGTGTGGTCTTGGGCATGCCACTTAACCTCATTTGCCTCGAAAAAAAATAAGAGAAGGAAAAAAAATTAAAGGAATTAGAATAAGCAATAAGTAAACAAAACTTTTACTCTTTTCAGATGATATACTTAGAGAATTGACTTAAAAAACTACTTGAAATAATTAACAACTTAATAAAAGTTTCAGGATAGAAAATAAGCTCACATAAATCATCAGCATTTCTATATATTATCAACAAAGCTCAGCAAAAGAGATAGAAAGAGAAATTGCATTCAAAATAACTGTAGTCAATGTAAAATGTTAAGGAATCTACCTGCCAAGGCAAATTCAGGAACTATATGAATACAATTACAAAACACTTTCCACACAAAGTCAGATCTCTTTTTTTTAAGGTATTTGCAAGGCAAATGGGGTTTAGTGGCTTGCCCAGGGCCACACAGCTAGGTAATTAATTATTAAGTGTCTGAAGCCAGATTTGAACTCAGGTACTCCTGACTCCAGGGCTGGTGCTCTATCCACTGCACCACCTAGCTGCCCCACACGCAAAGTCAGATTTAAACAACTAGAAAAATATCAATTGCTCATGGGTAGGCTGAGCTAATATAATAAAAATAGCAAGTCCCCTAAATTAATCTACTTATTCAGTACCATACCAAACTATCAAAAGTGATTTTATTGAGCTAGAAAAAATAATTTATCTGAAAGAACATAAGATCAAGAATATTAAGGAAATTAATGAAAAAAATGCAAAGGAAGATGGCCTGATCATACCTAATCTAAAACTATATTATAAAGATGTAGTTATCAAAGCTATTTGGTACTGACTAAAAATAGAGTGGTAGATCAGTGGAATAGATTAGGTTCATAAGACATAGTAGTAAATAACTATAACAAAATACTGTTTGATAAGTCCAAAGACTCCAACTTCTAGGATAAGAACTCACTATTTGATTAAAACAAATTGCTGGGAAAACTGGAAAATAAAATGGCAGAGACCAACTTCTCAAACCCCATACCAAGATAAGGTTGAAATGAAATGATTTAGACATAAAAGGTGATGCCATAAGTTAATTAGAAGAGCAAGGAATCACTTACCTCTCAAATTTATCGAGAGGAGAAGAATTTATGACCAAAAAAGTAGATAACATTAGAAAATGCAAAATGAATAACTGTGATTAAATTAAATTGAAAAGTTCTGAATATACAAAACTGAAGCAACCAAGATTAGAAGGAAAGCAGAAAGCTAGGAAATGATTTTTGCAGCCAGGGTTTATGATAAAGCCTTCATTTCTAAATTATATAGAGAACCAAGTCACATTCATAAGAAAACAAGTCATTCCCCAAATGACAAATGGTCAGAAGATATGAACAGGCAGTTTTCAGATGAAGAAATTAAAAATATTTATAGCCATTTGAGAAAAATTATCTCAATCACTATTAATTAGAGAAATGCAATTTAAAATAGCTCTGAGGTACCAACTCACATTTGTCAAATTACCTAAAATGACAGAAAAGAGAAATGATCAGTGTTGGAAGAGATGTAGGAAAACTGGGACACTAATGCATTTGTTGGGGAGTTGTTAACAGTTGTTGAACATTTGTAAACCATTCTGGAGAGCAATTTGGAATTATGCCCAAAAAGTTATAAATTGTGCACATCCTTTTAACCAGCTTTTACACTAGTTCTGTTCTGTCTCCCAAAGAGATCATAAAAAAGGGGAAAGGGATGTACATATATAAAAATATTCATAGCAGTTCTTTTTGTGGATGGCAAAAAACTGGAAATTAAGGGTATGCCTATCAATTGGGGGAGGGCTGAACAAGTTGTGGTATATGAGTATATAATGGAATACTATTGTTATGTAAGAAATCATGAACAAGAAGTTTTCAGAAAAACCTGGAAACACTTAAAGAACTGATGCTGAATGAAGCAAGCAGAACCAAGGAGAACATCGTACAGATTAATAGCAACACTGTGGAATGATCAACTACAATAGAGTTAGCTCTTCTCAGCACGATAGTGATCAAAGACAATTCTAAAAGACTTGTGAAGGAAAATGCCATCCAGATCCAAAAAAAGAAATATAGATTCTGAATAGAGATCAAAGCATATTATTTTCACTTTTTAAATTTGTTTCTCATTTTTTCCTCATAGCTTTTCCCTTTTGTTCTGGTTCTTCTTTTACAGAATGTCTAATATGGATATATATGTAATATGATTGTGCAGTATAACCTATATCAGATTAACTATTTTAGGGCAGGGGGAGAGAAGGGTGGGGAGGGAAAAACTTTTCAAAAATGAATGTTGTAATTACCTAGCTGTGTGGCCTTGGGCAAGCCACTTAACCCCATTGCCTAGTAAAAACCTAAAAAAATGAATGTTGAAGACTATCTTTACATATAATTGAAAAAATGATTAATTGATTGATTAATCAATAAAACTTTGTATTTTTCTATGAGACCATATGAGTGTAGATCAAAAAATAACCACTATCTCTGAGGAATCAATGTTATAAGTGAAACAAAGAAAAAGATAGTGATGGTTCTAAGTAGACTGCAGTGTATTATCAACAATATCTCAAAGGCAAGAAGCAATGTAAGAGACATTATCAAGGACAAATAGAATAATATGATGTGCAAAGAAAGAAAGAATAATAGGAAACAAGGTAGAAAAATCAGCAGCAAAAACAAGAATCAACAGATGAATGACCTGACTGTCACACTGACATTCATAAAAATATAATTTTAAAAAGACTCAGAGAGGACCCCAGCATTCTGGCTAAATATTCTATGAAGGATTTAGGGAAATATATGAACAGAGCATAAGAAGGTATGTTTGTGTAGGGAAATGCCCACTCATTGTGATTACTGATTCATTGAACCTTAAATTAGTAGAGCATTCTCCTGGATAGGAGAAAAGGAGACCCCACACCAATCATGCTTAGGGGAGGTTCTAAAGGAAATGGGTCAAAATTATAAGAATAGAAAGAGAGGGAGGGAGGGAGAAAGGGAGAAAAGGGGGAAGGAAGGAAAGTAGAGAAAAATAGGAAAAAAAGAAGAAAGGAAAGAAGAAAAGAAAAAAAGAGAAATAAAGAGTGCTTTCAGTGAAGTTTTGGAAAAAGGAATAGCACTTGTCTGACTAGGTATCCTAATTTTTGGTTCATAAAATACTGTTACTGTGGCCCCATGCCCATTCCCCGGGTGGAAAAATGATTGCCTTACTACCAATGATAAACCTTACATTATATTGGTATGGGAACTCAGGACAGTGAATGGGTGCAATGTAAATTGTATCAATCACTTGTCTGAAAGCAGATGTGTCAGTGGCCTTCAAACCCTTTAAGGGTTTGAAGGCTTTAAAAACTAATCACAGGGGCAGCTAGGTGGCGTAGTGGATAAAGCACCAGCCTTGGAGTCAGGAGTACCTGGGTTCAAATCCGGTCTCACACACTTAATAATTACCTAGCTGTGTGGCCTTGGGCAAGCCACTTAACCCCATTTCCCTTGCAAAAAAAAAAAAAAAAACTAATCAAAGGTTGGAGAACATCACCAAAATCCAATTAGATGATTTCGATTACATTAAATTAAAAAGTTTTTGCACAGATAAAACCAATGCAACCAAGATCAAAAGAAGTGTAGTAAATTGGGAAACAATCTTTACAACTAATGATTCTGACAAAGGACTCATTTCTAAAATATACAGAGAACTGAGTCATATTTTTAAAACAAAAAGCCATTCCCCAATTGACAAATGGTCAAAGGATATGCAAAGGCAATTTACAGATGAGGAGATCAAAGTAATCTATAGCCATATGAAAAAATGCTCTAAATAATTAATTATTAGAGAAATGCAAATGAAAGCTTTTCTGAGGTACCACCTCACACCTCTCAGATTGGCCATTATGACTAGGAAGGATAATGATCATTGTTGGAAGGGATGTGGGAAATCTGGGACACTATTACACTGTTGGTGGAGCTGTGAACTCATCCAACCCTTCTGGAGAGCTATTTGGAACTATGCCCAAAGGGCAACAAAAATGTGCATACCCTTTGACCCAGCAATACCACTACTAGGTCTATACCCTGAAGAGATGATGAAAAAGGGTAAAAACATTACTTGTACAAAAATATTTATAGCAGCCCTGTTTGTGGTGGCAAAGAATTGGAAATCCAGTAAATGTCCTTCAATTGGGGAATGGCTTAGCAAACTGTGGTATATGTATGTCATGGAACACTATTGTTCTATTAGAAACCAGGAGGGACGGGATGTCAGGGAAACCTGGAGGGATTTGCATGAACTGATGCTGAGTGAGATGAGCAGAACTAGAAAAACACCATACACCCTAATAGCAACATGGGAGTGATGTTCAACCTTGAAGGACTTGCTCATTCCATCAGGGCAACAATTGGGAACAAATTTGGGCTGTCTGCAAAGGAGAGTACCATCTGTATCCAGATAAGGAGCTGTGGAGTTTGAACAAAGTGCAAGGACTATTCCCTTTAATTTAGAAAAAAACAGATAGCTTATTTTCTGATCTTGTTACCTCTTAGACTTCTCTTCCCTTTAAGGATATGATTTCTCTTTCATCACACCCAATTTAGATGAAGGTACAACATGGAAACGAAGTAAAGACTGACAGAGTGCTCTTTGTGGGGGGGGGGGGGGAGGGAAGCAAGATTGGGGGAAAATGTAAAACTCAAATAATATCTTTAATAAAATTAAATTTAAATTAAAAAAACTAATCACAGAACTTCTGTGAAGAGAGATTAGTTAAAGGAATTACAGGCCTTTAGAACTAGAAAGGACCTTACTGGACAAATAATCCAACCTCTCCATCATAGTGATGAGATAGTGGCATTATTGGTAGCAAAGTGAGTCCTAGAGTCAAAGTCTATCTGATAATCTTCCTATTGTAACATGTTCACTATCCTCAATAGTAGGAGGAGGAAAACAACAAAACTTTTAGCAATGCTTCTTTTATGTCCATTGAAAATGTTATTTTCACATATCTTCATAAAACTAAACTACAAGTCTTGAGATGACTTGTGAAATTTTTTATTTTTGCTAGGAACAATGAAAAGAGAAAAAAAAGTTTTTCTGGAGCTTCCCTAGCTCCAGGGGGTCCACTTGATGAGCTGATTTGGAAAGAAATTTAGCTTTCAAAGCCGCCCCCCCAAAAACTCTGAGGGTTGTCACCTCAAAGAGTATAACACATTGAGGTATAGCTCCTTTTTCCTCCTGAAAGAGAGAAATTGTTCCTGCAGACATCTAAATCATATCTTGAAAATCCAAGGGGTACCAGATGATGAGGTGGTATAGCTTGGCTATTGATGTACTTGTCATTAATGTTTTGTATTGTTTTCAAGATCTACGTTCTAGCAAAAGTTTAATTAAATCTTCATTTAGTCAGTTTATACAAATGAGGACAGTTTACAGTCCAAGGAGATCATCGATTTTCAGATCAAGTAAGTTATCTCTCCTCATTTTATTTTCTAGATCAGTAATTTTTCCAATGAGATATTTCACATTTTCTATTTTTTTCTATTTTGACTTTGTTTTATTGTTTCTTGAAATCTCTTGAAGTCATTAGCTTCTACTTCATAAATTCTAATTTTTAAGGAATTATTTTCTTAAGTAAATTTTTGTACTAACTTTTTATATAGTCTATTCTGCTTTTGAAGGAATTCTTTTCCTCAAAGAATTTTTGTGCCCCTTTTACCATTGGATGAAATCTTTTTTTTTTAGGTTTTTTGCAAGGCAAACGGGGTTAAGTGGCTTGCCCAAGGTCACACAGCTAGGTAATTATTAAGTGTCTGAGACCAGATTTGAACCCAGGTACTCCTGACTCCAGGGCTGGTGCTTTATCCACTATGCCACCTAGCCGCCTCAATCTTTTTTTTAAGATGTTATTTTCTTCAGTACTTTTTGTAACACTTTTTATAATTTTCTTGCATTATTCTTACTCCTTTCCCCGATTTTCCCTCTACCACTTTTAACTCTTTGTTAAACTCTTTCAGAAATTCTTTCTGGCCTCAGGTCCAATTAACATTGTTCTTTTAGCCTTTGCTTTTAGCTGTTTTCACATTGATGTCTTCTAAATTTATGTCTTTGTCTTCCCTGCTACTACAGTAACTTTTTATGGTCAGGTTATTTTTTTGTTGTTTGCTCATCTTCCCAGACTATATCTTAACTATGAACTTTAGTTTAAAACCAGACTCTGCTTTTCTTGGAGTGGGGAAGCATTATGTCAAGGTTTGGACTTTTTTGTGCTATTGTTTTCAGAGCTAGTTCTAGGGATTGGGGAGTCTTGGAAGTTTTCTGTGTTTCCAAAATGATGTTAGCCTGAAAGATATGTGGTCACTGCTTTCCTGATCCATATTTTGATCATTACCTAGGAAGGTCTCTGGCTTCCCCGCAGCCAAAAGGAAAAGGAAAATGACCCATATGTATTTATAGCAGCATATTTTTGTGGTGACAAAAAAACTGAAAATTGATGGGATGCTAATCAATAAGGGAATTGCTGAATTACTTGTACCATATGATTGTGATGGAGTACTATTGTGCTAAAAGAATTGACAAGGATGATGTTTTCAGGAAAGCATGACCTATTTAAACTGATGCAAACTGAAGTGAGAAAAGTTAAGGGATCATTGTTCATAGTAACAGCAATGTTGTAATGAAGATAGACTATGAAAGACTTGGCTACTTTGATTAATTATATAAAACTCATGATGAAAAAATGCTAACTACTTCCAGAGAAAGAATAGTCTCTGAGCTCAAACGGATGTATAGGTTTTTTGCTTTATTTTTGTTTGTTTTGCAATATAGATAATATGAAAATGTATTTTGAATGATTTCACATATATAATTGATAATATTATTTAACTTCAATGGGGAGGGGAAGGAAGGAAGAGAGGGAGAGAATCTGAAGCTCAAAATTAATTTTTAAAATATTCTTTAATTTTATTTATCGAAATAGAGTTAAGAGTGACTTGCCCAAGGTCACACAGCTAGGCAATTATTAAGTGTCTGAGATCAGATTTGAACCTAGGTCCTCCTGAATTCAGGGCTGGTGCTCTATCCAGCTGCACCACCTAACTGCCCCCCTCAAAATTTAAAAAGAAATGAATGTCATAAATATTTTTTAAAAAATTTTAAGAATGGGGTGGCTAGGTGGTGCAGTGAATAGAGCACTGGCCCTGGAGTCAGGAGTACCTGGGTCCAAATCCCGCCTCAGACACTTAATAATTACCTAGCTGTGTAGCCTTGGGCTACTTAACCCATTGCCTTGCAAAAACCTAAAAAAACAAAATTTAAGAATATAAAAATGACCACGTGAGAGAATTACTGAGTTTAAGTTTTGGGATCACTTAAATGAATATATCATAAGATCTGTGATAGGAGCTTTAAGAAAAGTACATTGGAATAAAGATGACTTACTGCTTTTAAAAAAAATTAGCTTTCAACAAATGATGAGTTCTTTGTGTTTTGTAATATAGTAGGACATTACTCTGTAGCTTTTTAGAAAATCTTAAGCAAATTTAAGTACACTACAATAAAAGAATTATTTTGTCTGCAGTAATGTCTTATGTGTGCAACTGAGTGCAGAGAAAGTACAGAGGATCTGACCTGTGATCACTCCAATATAAATGAGAGGGGGAGAGAGAGAGAGAGAGAAAGAGAGAGAGAGAGAGAGAGAGAGAGAGAGAGAGAGAGAGAGAGAGAGAGAGAGAGAGAGAGAACATATTTGCATGAATGAGAGTGAGAAAGGGATTAAGAAAACTCAGAAATGAGCTTCTGCAATATTTGACTCAGTAAGTCACCTTTAGACTCTACATTTCTATGTGCTGGAAATTAATGTGTAATGGGGTTTTTCTCAGTAGTGTTCTGCAGATGCTAAATAAATATTCAGTACTGACTAGGGCTTAAGGAAACTAGGAAAGATAGGAAGGATTTGCTTAATGTTGGATCTTAAATGAGAAAATTAGACTCATGACTTCAAGGAAGTATCTACATTGAGAAAATACATTTTTTGGGTCTTCTGAATTTGGTCTCTTGAATTCATATTTCATGAACTATGATATATACAGACAACAAAAATAAGCTACAAAAGTTTGTGTTCCTCACATCTTCTAAATTAAGCCACAAGTTTGTGGCTAAATAGCCTCTTGATATTTAGAAGTTGTGATTCTTTTGGGAAGAACCAAAGATGGACAGAACTGAGGAAAGGGAAGGTTTATAATCATCACCATCATCATCATCATCATCATCACCATCAACCTCAAGAAGCATATATTAAACACCAACAATGTGGCATGAAAATATAATAAAGGAAAGATTCCTTATTGGAAAGAAATTTACATTCTAACAAGGAAGTATCTACAATCTATATATAAAGAGAATAAATACAAAGTAGTTAAATAGAAGCTATTTGGCAAAAGATAATATAGCAATTGAGGGAATCAGGAAAGAAAAGCTTCATGTAGCATGGTTGAGTTGTGCCTTGAAGGAAGAGAGGGCTTCTATGAGACAGAGGTGAAGAGGGAACATGGGGGACAGCTTGTATAATGCCATAATCATATGAAATAAAATGTCACGTGAACAGAGAAAAGGTCAGTTTGGTTGGTCATTGTAAGATTTAGTGAGTTAAAAATTTCTCTATCTCTGTCTCTCTAGCTATCTGTATATACACATATAAATTTATACATGCACATATATATGCATATATAATATGCATGCATATATACACATAAAATAGTATAGGACATTGCTAAGAATGTAAAGGAAATCTTTCAATTGTTGCTGGGTTGCTTTGACAGATATACCATACAGACACCCCTTCAAACAGAAATCTGTGTGAGAGGTTCTTGTGGTTTTCTATTATTTGTTGTGGTAACAAAAAAGAACTTTTGTTTCTTATATTTATTACATTCTCTAAACTTCTATGATAAACGTATAGCTTTTTCTAAGCATTCCAATAACATTCACCCAATACTGAGGTGAAGAACAAACATTAGAAAACCCAAAGAAATGGGAACTTCTTTGCATCAATATGCCAACTCCTATGTTTCTAGGGGAAAAAAACGAAATAAATTAATAATAAAACATGCATTATTCTAGAGGTACAATTATGTCACTTAAAGAAGTGGCAGTGATTTAACCTAATGTTTTATGAAATAATCCCCACCACCCATCCAGGAAAAAAGGTCAGTTAAGACAAATCAGTCATAAAAGCATTATGAGAGAATTTACTGCAAATCATGGTTATTTTTTCTGTAATAGTAGCTGAAACTATGTGAATTACAGCATCTATAAAAAAATCTAATAAAATTTTTAAAGAGAGAGTCATGTCCCAGAGGTCAAGAAGCATCGGCTGAAATTTCCTCATTTCCTATTTCTATTTTTAGAATGAAAGTTCTGTGGGGCAAGATGGAGAAATAAAGAGCATCAAATACAGCAGCTTGTACTAAAATTTGTCCATCTTAATTAATTTGGTATCATTTAATAAATTAAAAGTCTAGAAAGATAAGCAGGAGCCATATTCAAGGGAACTTTAAATGCCAAACAAAAGTGTGTTTTTATCCTAGAGGCAAGAGGGAACCACTAAAGCTTCTTTAGCATGTTTAGATCTGTTTCAGGAAGGCTAATCTGGTAGTTTCATGAAGGACAGGCAACATATCAATTCAGCAATCATTTATTATGCACCAAGAAGGAATTAGGCAACAGGTACCATGCTAAGTGCTAGATACATTATACATTATTAGAGAAAGGAGAGTGAAAGCCAGAATCTTGAAAACCAAGAACCAGACTAGAACCTCATGGTGGCCCTATAAGTAAAGAGAAAGGGATGGATCTAGAGATATTGTGGAAAAATAATCAACAAGGTTTGGAAACCTTTGGATATGGCAGGTGAGAGAGTGTGAAGAGTGGAAGATGACTCCAAGACTGCAAACTTGAAATACTGGAAAGATGATGAAGCTCTTAACAGAGGTAGGGAAATTAGGAGAAGAGATGGATTTAGAGAGAAAGATAACTTCCATTGAGTTTGAGATGTCAATGGAATATCTAATTAAAGAAATCTAGTAAGAAATTAGTGATATAGGACTGGATAGTGATGTAGACTGGATATATGAATTTAGAAGTCATCTGTATCACTAGTGGAGTGTGGAGAAAGAAAGGGAAGGAAGCAGATGATGAACTTGGGAAGCAGTGGGAGGAGAACAAGGAGAAAACTCAGAAAGTGCCTAGGATCTTAGGTGATCAACAGTGTCAAAAACTGGAAAGGGATACAACATTCATGATGAGGAGGAGTCAGTAGCATTTTCAATGTACAAAATAATTTTTAAAAATTTTAAGTTATGGGGCAGCTAGGTGGCGCAGTAGATAGAGCACAGGCCCTGGAGTCAGGAGTACATGAGTTCAAATCCAGCCTCAGACACTTAATAAGTACCTAGCTGTGTAGCTTTGGGCAAGCCATGTCATCCCATTGCCTTACAAAAAAAAAAACCTAAAAAATATTTTATGAAATTATAGGTTTTCTTGGATCATGAATCACTCCTTTGAGAGGGGCAAAGTTATAGAACATTATACTTCAGTTTAGTTATACCAGATTTAATACACTGATTCACAGCAATTAAGCAAACAGACAAAAGTTGGTTTTCAAAGTTTGAACTAAAATTGATACTTCTCATTTAATTTCCTTTTGAAAGAAATTTTCTCTGCCAAAATATTTTCTTAGGTGGTTAAAAAAGAAGACTTGATTCAATATTGGTTCTGGGATGAAGTTAGTTAATTATATAATAGAATATAATATTCTTAGCAACAAATACATATATAATCATTTTATCATCTTAACCAAGTACTGACTGAGGTTTTCAGAACTTTATTCAATGCAGTGCTTTACAAGTTCATATAGAAAGCAATATATGTATTAAGGCTCAGGTTTTCTTTAAATCATATAAATGCTTGAGATAGCTCTTTCTTTGCTCCCTGTTGCAAGGATTCCATATGCCTGCACTGGTAGCAAAATATAGTGAAAAGTCATTTTACTGGTAAATTTTGCCTTTGCCCATGAAGACTAAAGAAGAAACCCTAGGTTGCTAGGAATCTTGAGAGACTTTCTTTTGAATCTCTTTCCTTTCAAACAAGGTCAAACAAATATTAGAGGAATAAGAATCTTATTTCAAAGGATCTTAAGAGAAGTGTAATATAATGATTTCTTCAGTACTTTATTTTAATGTTCAAAAATCTCCCTATGGGAACTTTTTCTTAAATTTATTATACCCTAAATCTCATTTTGTTGTTAGGTTTATTTACTATTCTACCCTCAGTAGGGTTGAAAACAGCTGGTGACCATACCCTTAATAATAATAAACCTTCATGTACTTTCAGATGATTGTTAAATTCTCTTTCAGCATTTCTTCACTAGCTCAATAATCTCAGCTCCTTCAAATCTTCATAATAGTTATTTCTCAATATATAATAATTACTTCCCAGTCTTTTAATTATCTTTGTGTAAATGTAAGGAAAAATTTGAAAATTCACAATACAAGGGTGACAATCTTCGTATCTTGAGATCTTTGCACTGACAAAGACTTTTTCATAAGAAACAAAAAAGAAGCTCATGATTATAGGGTTCCATTTCTCAATGAAGTATCATGCTTTTTATTCTAAGCTAGACCATGCTTCAATATTTCTGAGTATGTGGCAGAAATGTATTCAGTTCACTAGCTAACAACCAATAAATATTTATTGAGTCACTTACCATAGGAAACTCTATTATCAGAGAAAAGAAGTCATAATCTTTACTATCAAGAAAGGGAATGTGAGGTATTTGAGAAATACATTTCCAGGGCTGCTCACTCACTATTGGTGTCTGCCTGCCATCCAATTCTCACCTTTGGCTCCAAGAAGCTATAGCATGCATAGTGTCCAAATCCTTGTAATACTGTCTTGGGGGGCAGCTAGATGGCCCAGTGGATAGAGCACCATCTCTGGAGTCAGGACAACCTGAGTTCAAATCTGACCTCAGACACTTAATAATTAACCTAGCTGTGTGACCTTGGGCAAGTCACTTAACCCCATTGCCTGGTCAAAAAAAAATGTCTTGGCAGATGAGCTAAATCAAGTTGAGTGAAGGATAACTACCCTAAGCATTTGAAGATTTCTTGCAGTAGAATGGACAGATGAAAACAATTTGTTTCAGTAGCCATAAAACCAACCAAAGTAGGCACTATGGAGCACTTAGAAAGAACTTGGTTAGACACTGAAGACACTGAAGTCATCTATTGAATTCCAGCTCATTGACAATCATCTTGACTTTTGTTTTGCCATTGGACTTTGATGACTAGAAGAGTGAGTTTGACAATTTTCTACAAATACCCTTCTCTTAAACCATTTCATGTATCCAGACAAAATATCATTCCATGATGTCATTTGGTCTCTTTGAAAACAAAAGACAAACAGCAACTTTAAAAAAACTGAGAAACCAACTAACACAAATGACACAGTTAGCAAAAGATGCAAGACATTTACAATTTATAGAATGCTTGGTATTCTTTAAGTATGGTAATACTTTAAGTATTATGGAAAATATTATGGGAGACATCAATGTGGGATAGAATAATCAGAAAAGCTTTCAAGAAGGATGTTGTAGGACTTACACTGAGTCTTGGATGGGTATTTTTTTTTAATAAACAGAGGATAAGAGCAAAAGGGGATTGTCATATGGGGCAAGAAAAACATTATAAATAAAAGCATAAAGGTAGGAAAAAATGTGATTTGAGTGTGAGAAGAACAACTGTAGAATAGCACTGATGAGTAATGGGGCATAAGATTAGATAGGTGGCATGGAGTCAGATTAGATTACAAAGGACTTTGAAAACCAATCAAAGGGGTTTAAACCTGCCGCCATAGTCAATAAGTATCAGAGAATAGTCATGGTAAAGTTGGGGCTTAAGGAAAATTGGTAGAGTACTAGGTAGGATGAGTAAAATTTTTCTTTATATCATAGTTATTTCACATGAATTTGTTATTTTCCTCTATTCAACTATGAGCAGAGTTGATTTCATATCTCTAATATCCAGAATTGCATATATTAGGCACATTATAAAGGTTCATTGAATTGAATTGGAGGTAGGAGAGAATGAAATCAAGTAGACCAACTAGAATGCTCTTAAAATAATCCAGGTAGATGGTGGTATGAAGGCAACATTTCCCAGGAACTCCTTCCCCCCAAAATTCCAAAAGCCATCAAATTATGACTCAAGCCAAAATTTAGAGGGGCAGAACCCACAGAAGGACTGAGTGACAGGGCCGAGCCAAGATGGTGACAAGAGCAGATCATGTCTTAGGCACTCTCTCATAAATCTTCGAAACTAAGGACTCTAACTAAATTTTCGAGAGACAGAACCCACAGAGGGACCCAGTGAGGCAGTTCTCCTACTCAAGGTAACCTGGAAAAGAGCAGAAAGTCTCTGCTCCCCGGGGGTTGGAGGGGCGGCCCACCAGAGGGGTGGCCCGCCAGATCAAAAGAACTTCAGCCTCCCAGAGGCAGCCCAGGGCTCTGGGAGCCATGGCTCACAGCAGTAGGGGAGTTTCCTGACCTACTCCCCCCCAAGCACCAGGCACAAATTGGGGGAACAGCTGGGGGAACTCTGCCAGAGAGAGCACATGAAGCCCAGCCCTCAGGGCACACAGCAAGCAGCTTGGCCACCACAGTCTAGAGCCAGGAAACAGAAGTAGGTGGAGCCAGTAAGCAGGAGCCCCCAGGGCATGAGCCCATTGAACCTATGGAGGGGAGTGAAGAAAGAGAGACTGCAGAGCTCTGCTCCTGGAACAGGACTCTGGGGCTCTGACCACATTCAGATCCTGATCCCAGTCTAGCCCCCCCCATAGAACAGCAGGGCCCCCCCCACCTCAGCCCCATGGCAGAGGGGGGGTGCATAGGGTCATTCACAGACCAGGAAGTAGGACAGAGCCTCACACACTGAGATCCTTGTGGGAGTGTCCCAAAAGCTCAGGAAGTACCCCAAAACAGGCTTAGGCTGGGGAAATGAGCAAGCAGAGAAAAAAGAGGAACACCATTGAGAAATATTTTGCATACGAGCCCAAGAAGGATCAAAATACTCAGTCTGAAGATGAGGAAGCACAAGCTCCTGCATCTAAAGACTCCAAGAAAAACAGAAATTGGGCTCAGACTATGACAGAGCTCAAAAAAGACTTTGAAAATCAAATGAGGGAGTTGGAAGAAAAACTGGGAAAAGAAAGGAGAGAGATGCAGGAAAATATGAAAATGAAGTCAGCAGCTTAGTCAAGGAAATTCAAAAAAATGCTGAAGAAAATAGCATGCTAAAAACCAGCTTAGGTCAAATGGATAAAACAGCTCAAAAAGTTATTGAGGGGGGCAGCTAGGTGGGGTAGTGGATAAAGCACCGGCCTTGGAGTCAGGAGTACCTGGGTTCAAATCCGATCTCAGACACCTAATAATTACCTAGCTGTGTGGCCTTGGGCAAGCCACTTAACCCCCTTTGCCTTGCAAAAACCTAAAAACAAACAAACAAAAAACAAAACAAAACAAAACAAAAGTTATTGAGAAGAAGAATGCTTTAAAAAGCAAAATTGGCCAGATGGAAAAAGAGATAAGAAAACTCTGAGGAGAACAAATCCTTCAGACAAAGAATAGAACTCAGGGAGACTGATGAATTTATGAGAAATCAGGACTCAATACTTCAAAACCAAAAAAAAATGAAAAATTAGAAGAAAATGTGAAACATCTCATTGAAAACACAACTGATATGGAAAAGAGATTTAGGAAAGATAACTTAAAAATTATTGGAATACCTAAAAGTCATGATCAGGAAAAGAGCCTTGACATCATTTTCAAAGAATTACTACAGGAAAATTTCCCTGATATCCTAGAAGCAGAGGACAAAATAAAATGGAGAGAATCCACCAATCCCCTGGCCAGGAGAAAGAGATCCCCCAAAAAAACCAACCCCTAGGAATATTATAGCCAAGTTCCAGAACTCCCAAGTCAAAGAGAAAATATTACAAGCAGCCAGAAGGACACAATTCAAATATCGTGGAGCTGCAGTCAGGATCACACAGGACTAAGCAGCAACTACATTAAAAGCTCGTAGGGCTTGGAATATAATATACTGGAAGGCAAAAGAGCTTAGAATGCAACCAAGAATCAACTACCCAGCAAAACTGAATGTCCTCTTCCAGGGAAAAAAGATGGACTTTCAATGAACCAGGGGAATTTCAAATGTTCCTGTTGGAATGGCCAGAGCTGAACAGAAGGTTTGATCTTCAAATACAGGACTCAGGTGAAACATAGAGATTGGAGGAGAAGGGGAAAATATGAGGGACTTGATGATGAACTGCATGTATTCCTGCATAGAAAAATGACACTGGTAATACTCATATGAACTTTCTCAGTTAATAGAGCAGGTAGAGGGAGCTTTTATAGTTGAAGCACAGGAGAAAGCTGAATTTGAAGATAAAAATATGGTGTAAAATGGAATCAATAGAAAAAAGGGAAATGTAATGGGAGAAAGAAAAAGGAGAGTGGGGAATAGGCCAAGGTATTTCATATAATAAGATTTTTCTTTATTACAATGAGCCATTGCAATGATATGGAAGGGGGGAAGGCAAGGGGGAATGAGGGAATCTTCACTCTCATCAGAGGTGACTAGGAAAGGAAACAGCATATATACTCAATGGGGTATAGACATCTGGAGTAAGAAGGAGAGAGGGGGGACAGGGGGAAGGGGTGGGGATGTGAATGAAGGAGGAGAGGATGGACCATGGGGGGAGAGTGGTCAGATATAACACATTTTCTTTTTTACTTCTTGCAAGGGGCTGGGATTGAATGGCCTGTCCAGGACCATAGAGCCAGGTGGATGCTGGGCCTAAGGGGTGGTATGGGGGCTCCGGGCCTCTTGGCCCCAAGGCCAGGGATCTTTCTGCTGTGCCACTCAGCTATCCTACAGCAGAGTCAGAGTGAAAGGAGAGAGAAAATATAGTACACGGTAGTGGAGAAATATAAAAGAAGGGAGTTGCAATCAGCAATGGCAATGGTGGAAAAATATGGAAGTAACTTTTGCAATGGACTTATCATAAAGAATGTGATCCATCCACAACAGAGTTGTTGGTGTTGGAACAAAGACTGAAACACATTTTTTATTATTATTATTTGTGGGGGTGCAGGGCAAATGGGGCTGGGTGGCCTGCCTGGGGCCACATAGCAGGGTGATAGTTGGGTGTCTGAGGCCAGATTTAGAGCCCAGTGCTCCTGGCTCAAGGGCCAATGCTCTGTCTGCCACCCAGCCACCCCTACTATTATTACTATTTTATTTTATTTTATTTTATTTTTTTTATTTTATTTTGGGTCTTTTTTTCTTTTTTTGCTTTTTTTGCAGGGCAGTGGGGTTGGGGTGGCTTGCATGTCACACAGCTGGGTGATTGTTGGGTGTACGGGGCCAGATATGGGCTTGGGTGCTCCTGGCTCCAGGGCCTGGTGCTCTGTCCATTGTGCCACCTGGCCATACCTACAAATATTACTATTATTTTTTTAATTTTAATTTTTTTCTCTCCCCTTTACTTTATCACTCAAGTGAGTCTATATTTTGGGGGGGAGGGGGTATTTTGTTTACTCTTAAACAAGAATATTTTATTAATGTATAAAAAAAATTATTTGTACAAATTGAGAATAAATAAATATTAAATATAAAAAAAGAAAGACTGAGTGACACATTTTCCCAGTCCAAGATAACTTAAAAGTAGTGCAGCCCAGGATCAGCTTGAAGGGGTGGGGAGAGAATTCCGCTACACCAGAATGAGTGTGGAGTGAGGGAGCATAGATAAAAGATTATGGAAAGTAAAATAAATAAAATAAAATAAAATAATCCAGGTATACTGTCAGACCTATAGAAAGGGAAGCCATTTATGACCAAGGAAGAGATGGAGAACATCATTAAAAACAAACTACATAATTTTGATTACATTAAATTAAAAAGCTGTTACACAGACAAAATCACTGTAACCAAGATCAAAAGAAATGTAGTAAACTGGGAAACAATTTTTACAACTAGTATTTCTGACAAAGGACTGATTTCTAAAATATACAAATGGGGCGGCTAGGTGGTGTAGTGGATAAAGCACCGGCCTTGGAGTCAGGAGTACCTGGGTTCAAATCCGGTCTCAGACACTTAATAATTACCTAGCTGTGTGGCCTTGGGCAAGCCACTTAACCCCATTTGCCTTGCAAAAACCTAAAAAAATAAAAAATAAATAAAATAAAATATACAGAGAAGCGAGTCAAATTTTCAAAAAAAACAAGCTATTCCCCGATTGACAAATGGTCAAAGGATATGCAGAGGCAATTGACAGATGAGGAAATCAAAGCAATACACAGTCATACGAAAAATTGCTCTAAATCATTACTTATTAGAGAAATGCAAATTAAAGCTTCTCTGAGGTACTACCTCACACCTCTCAGACTGGCCAATATGACCAGAAAGGACAATGATCACTGTTGGAAGGGATGTGGGAAATCTGGGACACTAATACATTGTTGGTGGAGCTGTGAACTTATCCAACATTTCTGGAGAGCAATTTGGAATTACACCCAAAAGGCAATAAAAATATGCATACCCTTTGATCCAGCAATACCACTACTGGTCTATACCCTGAAGAGATGATGAAAAAAGGGTAAAAATATCACTTGTACAAAAATATTCATAGCAGCCCTCAGCCCTGTTTGTGGTGGCAAAGAATTGGAAATCAAGTAAATATTCTTCAATTGGGGGAATAGCTTAACAAACTATGGTGTATGTATGTCATGGAACACTATTGTTCTATTAGAAACCAGAAGGGATGGGAATTCAGGGAAACCTGGTAGGATTTGCATGAACTGATGCTGAGTGAGATGAGCAGAACCAGAAAAACACTGTACACCCTAACAGCAACATGGGGGTGATGATCAACCTTGATGGACTTGCTCATTCTATTGGTACAACAATCAGGGACAATTTTGAGCTGTTTGCAACGCAGAATACCATCTGTATCCAGAGAAAGAAATGTGGAGTTTGAACAAAGAGCAAAGACTATTACCTTTAATTTAAGGGGGAAAAAAAACATTATCTTATTATGTAATTTTACTCTTTCATCTTTTCTTCCTTAAGGATATGATTTCTCTCTCATCACATTCAATTTAGATCAATGTATACCATGGAAACAATGTAAAGACTAACAGACTGCCTTCTGCGGGGGGCGGGGGGGGAAGCAAGATTAGGGGAAAAATTATAAAACTCAAAATAAATAAAAAAATCTTTCTAAAAAAACAAATAATCCAAGTAATAAATTCAGTACTTGAATTAAGGCACTGATATTATTAGGAAGGGAAAAGTGAAGGAGCAGGAAGATATAGAAAGAATTGACAAGATTTGGTGACATAGTAACCTTGAGTATTTTTAGGGATTGTTGATAGTTATTCTAAATACTTTCCTCCACTACTCATTGCCCTGAAAGATAAGAACAACAGCACTTCCATTCTACCAATAAATATAATCTCATTTGAATGTTCAGCTTTACTGCACACTTAATTTCCAGGATTTAAGTAAAACAATATGTTTATACTAAGAAGGCTGATTAAAATTTTTTGTTTTCATGTTTTTGATTCAAATACATGAATCCTTACTTTGGACTAAAAATTCTATTTGTATTATACAATGCACAAACTTAGAGACTATCAAGCCCCCAAACACCTCATTAGGATACTTGAAAATAAATCAAAGATCTTTAGAAAAGGATCAACATACTTGCAAACTTGGTCTAGAAGGAAAAATCTTTCACTAAGTACTATTAGAAAAAAAAAGTTGACTAACCTTCCCATAACCTATTTTTTTCCTGTAACCTATTTTTGATTTAGCTGTGCTTTAAAGGATGGGATTTAACAAGGGTACTGATATTCAGCTACATGTGTATAAACAATTTTTCTTAGTTTTCCATGATCAAACAATGGAAAGGATTTTACAAATATTCTTGAGTGAATTTTCATAATCATCCATGAAGCAAGGAAAGGGAATAAGCATAATTTCAAATTATTGATGGAAATTTGTGCTTATATTTTGAAGGGGGAAAAGGGTTTTTTATTATAGATATATATATAGTTAATTAAAGAAATGAATGTTTCTTGAATAAATAAGAGGAGAAGCTGGGGTTATTTTGTTAAAATTAGAAGACTGAAATCTGTTAAGCAAAAACATTAATGTATACTTAAATAAATATCCATTTTGATCTCCATTCTTATCATTTCATCTTGTCCTTTTCAAATGTCTGTAGGATATCTGTCTGGATATTGTAACCTGCCCATGCTGAAATCATTATCTTCTCAGAGCACTTCCTTAAGTCAGTTTGTGAGGACAGCATGTCTTATATTTCTGTGTATCTTCCACATCACTTGGTTTATTTACTTGACCATAGTAGGCACTCTAAGATAATGAATTAGACTACCCTATATGTCAATGGTACACCTATTTATCCTGCTTTCAAGTTAAATTTTAGAGCTATCTTTGATTTATCCTTTTTTTATCTTTTACATTCAATTTAAATGCCTGATCTTCATAATAATAATAATAATCCTGGTTCAGACCCTTATCACCTTACAACTGGATTAATACAGTAGTTCCAATCTATTTTTCATAATTCTCCAGATTAATCTTCCTAAAATCTATATTCAATAAGACATTTTCCTTCTTAAAACCATAGAATTTCAATAGCCTACTACATCAATCCCATATGCCTGACTTATAGTTATTATACTTATTTTAATTTTCCCACATGCTCTAATAGAAGCTCTACTCTCAAAACAGTCTCATTATTGATCTAGAAAACTATATCCTTTTGCTCGTTACTCTGCTTATGCTAGTTTTCTATTTATCATAGTCTTCTTTTTTCCCTCTAGACATCCACATCTGACCCATTTTTCAAGTTGCATTTCCTTCATAAAGCCTTCTCTATCTAGTCATATCAATTTTTCCTTTTTACAGATTTTTATCATATTTAGTGCCATTAGTAGTGTCTAATGATTATTCTCTAATTAGTTGATACATGTATATCTTGTACCCCCTCCTCAACTAAAATGTGAGATTGAGTATAATGAACACTTCTTAAAGTTCATTTCTATTCATTTCATTTCTATTTCTAGATCAGTGCTGAGCCCATAATGCAATCTGGCTCAATTCCTACATTCCCAAAGAAAATGCTCTTCCATAGGTCATCTAGTGGTCTCTTCTTGGTTTCCATCCTCTTTGTCTTCTCTGCAGTAGATGGTCTTGGCCACGTAGTCTTCTCTGATTCTATTTCTTTCATTGTTCCCATGATATTACACTTTCCTGGTTTCCCTCAAGACTCTGATTGTCCTCTATATCACCCACTAACTCTTTTCCTGATCCCTTATGTGACTATTTCCTAAAGTCTTTTCCTTATTGCTTCCTTTTCTTTCTCTCTTTGTCTCTCTGTCCCTCTGTCTTTGTCTCTGTCTCTATCTATCTCTCTGTCTCTGTTTTTCTCTGTCTCTCTCTCAATATACTTGTGTATGAGCATATTCTCTACCTTAGTATCTCCACCTAGATGCCTCCCAATCTGTATTGACATCCCCATCTCTAACCTGACTTCAATATCCACTGAACATCTCAAATCTAGTAAGTCATACTCAAAAATATTCAAAACAATATCTCCATCTTTTCTTCAATAGAAAAATCTTCCTTCTAACTACTCTGTTCTTATCAAAAGCATCACCATTCCTAGTAATTCAAGCTCAAAGACTTAGATTCATCCCTCTTCCTCACTTCATGTAGTCAGTTATCAAGCCATACAGATTCTATCATTATTCCAAATGTATTCACTCCTTTATATTCTCCTATCTTCATTACTGCCTGCCTAACATACTGTAATCCCTCCTTAATGAATTAGTCAGTCTGATTTTTCAATCTTTTAACTTGTACTGAATTAACCTTCTTCCTGCATATCATATCTGATCAAATTAGTTATCTCACAAAAAAATTCAAGTCTTATTTTGAATTTCAAGACCCACTACAGCATAAAGCCTCCCTGCCTTTCCAGTTTTATTTACTACTCCTCTATAAGTATGTTATATTCTACTAAAATTGGACCACTTACTGTCCCATGTATATATCTAATAATTTCCTGCCTCCATATCTTTCTCATGCCATTCCCTGTTCCTAGAATCTGTTATTCCCCTCTCTTCTCCTTTTGAAATCTATTTTATCTTTTTTTAAAAAGTTCAAATGTCACTTTTTCCAAAAAGCCATTCCTAGAAATAGTCTTTCCTTCTAACTTCAAGCTATTCTTTATACTTGCCATATTTAATTAATATAGTAAATTCTGTATTATATTTATTGTATAGATTGTTGCTATAGCTTATTAAATACCTTTTTAATAGAATATTGAAAATGTATATATCATATTCCCCTTCCATATTTTAAATTTCATGAAGGCAGAAAGTCCTATCATTTATACACACACACACACACACACACACACACACACACACACACACACATATATATATATATATCACCCTATCCCACCCTATCACTTAACCCAGGGCTATGTACATAATAGATATGCAATAAAATGGTTGTTGAGTGAATAGTTTATGCTCAAACATAGTCTGCATCTAGTGGGTAGCCAGCAGTGCATTAATAAGTCTAATGTCACCTTAGTGCCTATCTTCCTGTAACATTTAAAACGTTTTTTAAACACCCAGTGAATTATTGATACAATTTGAAAGTATGTCTGTTGAATAATATCAAGGAAAATAAATTGATTCCTCTTCCCTAACAAGAATAAAAAGTTCAGGGGCAGCTAGGTGGCACAGTGGATAGAGCACCAGCCATGGAGTCAGGAGTACCTGAGTTCAAATCTGGATCTAAGACACTTAATAATTACCTAGCTGTGTGGCCTTGAGCAAGCCGCTTAACCCCATTGCCTTGCCAAAAAAAAAAAAGAAAGAAAGGAAAAAAAAAAGTTCAAATGTCCCAAGTAATGATTTGGGGACCAACAGTTTTGGAATATGAATTTCCCAAATTTCTCCGCTGGGGTTGGTTTCCATGATCTTAGGCTAAGAAAGTCCTCCCCAACCATTAACTGTCAGAACTGTCATCCTTGAGAGTATTCTCCTTTCCTGCACAACTAGGGAAGAATGCCAAAGTGAACATAAAAATCTGGCATGGATTTCCCTAGAAGCAAAGTGCATTCTAGAACTACTCTTCTCTGTCAAGATGAGGAGAGAAAAGCATTAAGTTTTCATTCACTCCTTAGCCACCTTTACTCTAGCTACTATTCCCTCACTCCAACAAAACTGCTTTCTCAAAGGTCATCAATGACATCTTAAATGTCTTTCTCATTCCTCATCCTCCTTGCCATTTTTGCAATTAATACTGTTGATACTCTTCTTTTTGATGGTTTCCTCCTTTAAGTTTCACAGCAAAGCTCTTTCCTGCCCTTGTCACCTCAACATCCCAGATTAAATGGTTTATAATATTCTATCCCCTAAGTGTGACTGATCACTGATTCCTTCCTTGGTCCTATCCTAGTCTCTCTATATTTTCTTCTTTGATGATTATATCTTTGCAGTTAACTCCTGAATCTAAGAATATAACCTTGATTTCCTGTTACCTGGTTGACATTTCCATCTGAATCACTCTCTTCCCGGTTTCAAACTCAACATATCCAAAATTGAACTCATCACATTGCCCTGAAAACATTTCATTCCTCTCATCTTCCTGATGTCTGCTCCTGAAACCACCATTCTCCTAAGCTTTAATTCTTCCCTTTCTTCAGTCCCTTCTGATTGGACTCCTTTGAATTTTTCCATTATGCCTTCAGGAACCGTCTCATGCTGCAAGATCTCTCAGATCTGTTGCTCACACCTTTTCATTACCCTCTGATCCTGGATGTTCTCTGGTGGGCAGAGTAGAAAATTCTTTCCAGAACCTCCATTTAGGGAAGACACTCAGCTTTTCTTCATTTCCCAAGAGGTTGCTCTCCTTTAGACTTTCCCACTCATCCACTTTTTAGCTTCTCTTCCTCCTCCTCCTTTACCACTTCCTTTTTTGGATTGTCTCCCATTATTAGATTGTAAACTTCTTGAGGGCAAGGACTGATCTTTTTCATATTCATATCCCCAGTGCTTAGCACAGTGCCTGGAACATAGTAGAAACTTAAATATATATTGGATTTCAACTTAAATGCTCAACTAAGCATTTAAGTACTTAGTATGTGCCAAGTACTGTGTGTTGCTAAGCTACTGGGGTTACAAAGAAAAGCAAAAACACAATCAAGGAGCTCACTTCTAATGATAAGGCAATAACAAAATCTTTATCATTTTCATCATCATCATCATATCTAGTATTTATATCACACTTTAAGATTTGCAAAACACTTCACAAAAATTATCTCATTTTTATCTTCACAATAACCCAGGAAAGTAGACATTATTATAATCCTTATTTTACAGATGAGGAAATTGAGGCATAGAAAGGTTAAATAACTCATTTTGTGACCCACATCTATTAAATCTCTGAGATTAGATTTGAATTCAGAGCTATCTTGACTCCAGATCCAGAATTCAATCCACTATTCTAGGAAAGATAATCTGAGAGAGAAGAGTATTAGCAGTGAATAGAAACAGGAAAAGCCTCCTACAGACTCTGGCATTTTAGCTGAGTCTGAAAAGTAGCTAAGTAAAGAAGAGATAAAGGGGGCAGCTAGGTGGTACAGTGGATAGAGAGTACTGACCCTGGAGTCAAGAAGACCTAAATTCAAATCCAACCTCAGATACTTAATACTTACTTAACTATGTGATCTTAGGCAAAATTTTTTTTAAAAAAAGAGGAGTTAAAGAGGGAAAACATGAAAGACTTGGGGGAGCACCAATGAAAAAGCCCAGAGTTGAGAAATGGGGAATTGAGGCAGTTTAAGGGGCAGCTAGGTTAAAGAGTGGATAGAGCATCAGCCCAGGAATCAGGAGGACCTACATTCAAATGTGACCTCAGACACTTGACACTAGCTGTGAGACTTTGGACAAGTCATTTAACCTTGATTAACTCTCATCCAGGGCTATCTCCAGATGTCCTGATCCATATCAGACCCAGATGACTTCTGAGGAGCATGTCATGGCATGACTTCCCTGATGTCATGGTCTTCTTCCATAACAAAGGACAAACATCATCGTTGTGTATGTGAAGACTAGCAAGTGGCTGGATTATTGAGTACAAATGTAAGATAGTTGGAGTACAGTATAAGATTGAGAAAGTAGCATGGGATCGTCATGAAATGTTGAAATATCAAACAAAAAAATTGATATTTGATATGATGGGCAAAAGAGAGTCAGTGAAGTTTATTTCCTAGGTGTGTGAAATGATCCACCCACACTTTTAAAACTGCTTTAGTAGCCAAATGGAAGATGAATTGGAGTGGAGAAGAAACCAACCAGAAGACTTTTCTCATTATCTAGGCATGTTGAGGTGACAAGGGCAGGAAACTGGGTGGTAGTTGTGTGAGTAGCAGGAAGGGGGCATATAGTCGAGATGTTGTGAAGATAGAAATAAAATTTGTCAACAGATTGAGCGTCTCGTATGAGTAAGAATAAGGAGTCAAAGTTGACCCCTAGATTGTGAGTCTGAATGACCAGGAGAATGATAGTGTACTCCACAGTAATAAGAAAGTTGAGATGATAGGTTAGGAAGCAGGGAAACCTATAACAATGAGTTCTATTTTGAATGTGTTGACTTTGAGATGACTATGGGACATCCAATTTGAATGGGCAAGAGGCAGATAGTAACTTGGGACTGCAACTCAGGAAGAAGATTAGAGTTGAATACAACTCCTATTGCTTCTGCTTCCTTGGGTGAGTATTCTTGCAAATATCCCTCTTTTTCTACTTATGTAGTCCTAACCCTAGTTAAGGTCTTAGTCATCTCTCTCCTAAATTTATTGCAACTTACTACTCTGTCTTCAGTCTGTCTCTTCTTTAATGAATGATTCATATCCATGTCAATATAATTTTCCTAATGCACAGGTCTGATTATATCATTCCTTCATTTATAACCTCCTGTGCCTTTCCAGTCCCTTTAGGACAGAACTGTTCAAAATGCAGCCTGCAGGCTGCATATGGCCTGCAGTGTAATTTTATTTGAGGGCCCCCTGTGGGTTTACTAACTGCTTTAGTAAAGAAAGCTACCAGAGCTCTCACTAAAATGGCAAATCAAAATATACTGTCTTTTATTTCAATAAAAACTTTTAAGAGTAAGGTTGGGCAGCTCTGCTTTAGGATAAAATACAAATCATTAAGGGCTCCACAGAGTTCAGAGTCCAGTCTGCAAAAACCAGAGCCCATATTGAAAATAGAGGCCAGTACCCAGATTCAGAAAATCTTAATCTCTTGAGAACTTTTGAATTTGAATGAAAAGTCCAACTCTGGAACTCTTTTCTCTGATCCATGCTCAGGAAAGGAAACAGAAAACCAGAACATGATCAAATATCTGGAGATCTAAGTAGTCTCTCCATCAGGATCACCTTTTTCTTAGCCTGCAAGTTACCAATCTATGCACTTTTAGCAGGTGGAAAGATTAAAAAAAAAATTCCTCCACACCTTACTACATTCTGAAAGTCCAAAGGGAAGAACGTTTAAAAACAGGAAAGGAGGTGAATTGTTTCATAGCTTGCTGTATAAACTGCAAAAAAGATGTTTATTCCAAAATAGTCAGCTTCAGATTATTCTGAGACACTGATTATCTTGGAGGCAGTTCTATTGATTGGGGACTAATCAGGATTTAAAAAATAAGAGGAATGCCTTGTGTTTTGAAGAGCATGTCAGTAAAGAGCCAGATTGCCACATGTATTTTTCATGGCCTGCATCTTTCAGCTAAGAGTCTATGCCCTGTAATACTACCAGGTTGATTAAAAGTCTCATCATGTTGATCAAGGCTTTCCCAACAGTTCTTTCACATATCAGTCACTGACATTCATAACTATATAATATTTAAGGTTTTAAAGCATCTGTATCTACATTGTCTCATCTGACACATCTCATAACAATTCTCAAAAGAGGCAGCAAAGGGGTTGACATCAGAGTGAGAACCAACTGTATTCAAAACCAACTTCTGATGGTGAGCAACTCTCTAAGACTATAAGTGGTAGAATAGTTGCCCTTTGACGGTTATCCTTCACCAGGAACTCCTTGATTTGGTAAAAATCATAAAACTGGAAGGAAACAAACAAACAAAAAAACCAAGTCCCTAAGGTAGATAATGTAATCTGATTTTTTTTAACAGATGAGGAAACGTGTCAAAAAGATTGAGTAATTTCACCCTGTTCATTTGACTAATTTTTCCCAGAGGCAAGATTTATATCAAGGTCTCTTCTGACTACAATTAAGTCCAGCTCTTTTTCCACTATACAAAGCCACAAAGGTAATAAGATCTAAAATTTGAATCCTGGCCCTTCTTATCAAAATCCATTGCTCTTTCCAACTTATTGTACTACCTCTCTTCTGTACCCGAGTTCTTCATTTGAGTCAGCTTAGAGGAAACGGTGACCTGATATCCTATTTTATTAATAATTCTATTTTCTTGGACTTTTGCACATTTAATAAAATCTTACATTTATAGTACTTTTCTCAAAACAATTATTTTGGGGTGGTAGTCCAAGTATTGCCATTCCTATTTTACAGATGAGAAAATTTAGGCTCAGAGAAATAAAGAGACTTGCTGATGATTCCACAATTAACAAATATCAGAAGATGAACTTCAAAACCAGTTCTCCTGATTCTAAGTTTAGCCTTTCTTCAATTATCTAAAAAATCCACATGGGAGTAGTAAGATACAAATCTTGTCACCCTATTTGAATAAATAATTACTGAGATTACTATCATCTTCTCAAGACGGATCTTTTGAAAGGTCATTATTTGTAGATTTACTTCCTCAAATTAAAGGAAGAGTTTTCCACTTGGTATTGACTTTCTTATGAACAGTTATAGGAGCTACTTTTTAGAAGGTTAAAAATAACGAATCATAGCAATGTACTTAAGAAAACTGAAGCTCAATGATATTAATTAATTGGGCCCCAGGCAATGGAAGAATCAGTCCAGATTCCCAGTTTTTCTACTGCATTAGCAAAGTATATTAACGATTCTATACTTTTGCACCGCAAGATTAAGGAACAATGTCTTTCTGTGGATTAATTCCAATATGATTTTTCCTTTAGATATTTGGACTGAAGTGATTAAAATGAGCTCATCAAGTAACCTGCTTAACCTTTTTAGTAATTGTTTCTCTTTGCTTATTGTTTGATCAACATGAGTGCTTAGATGGGAGTAAGTGGGAAAGTCTATGAGAATCCCAGTAGATTTTTTAAAAAAGAGTTTGAGATCTGTCCCTAGAGATAATGTACATTGATGAGATCATCAATGCATGGAAGCACCAGAATCTAAAAAGAGGAAAGGACATTTTCATTAATGCATCTTTCTAGTTCTGGAAAACACAACACCATCTACTAAGTTCAATAGAGGATAAATTTCCTTAATTTATTTTATTTTCTTATCTAACAAGATGTTAGATAACACAGAATTGAATTTTCTGTATTTGCTATATTCTCCCTGAACGTTTATGTCTTTTGTTAAATAAGATCCGGTAAAAGGGTGGGTATGGATCAAAATAAAAGAGCATCACTACCACCACTCTAAAAAAGAAATACCAAAAAGTTAATTCATTCTACATTTATTGTGTCTACTAAGTGCAAGACTGTGAGAGATACAAAGATGAATAAAACACCGATTCCTGTTTACCATCAATGAGATTGATGATATGTACACAAATAACAATAAATATAAGGTAGTATTAACAAAAGCTGTAAGAAGATACAAAGTGCTATGGGAGTTACTCAGTAGCAACATATTCATACATAACAAGTAGCAAATTACATTTCAAGAATCTTAAAGAGCTTATTCAATTTAATACGTAGTAGAAAGGCAATTATGTGTCTAAAATATTGAGTGAAATGTAGCTAAGAACAAGGGTTCTGAACAGAAACTTGGAATTTTCTGTATGAAAGACTGAAACAAATTGAAAATGCTCAAGAGTTTCAGGAAGGCAGAATGTAATTAACCAAACTAGAATTTAGCCGGAGGACAGAAAAATGAACAAAATGAACACTAGTTCTTAGAAGAGGAATAATCTGGAAGGGTAACTCAGAAACATGTAGACAATTTTTATTCATCTATGGAAATTCATGACAAGGAATCCTGAAATTCCCCTTGGGTAGAAAGAGATGGTATAGAAATGTTCATTCATTACATTCAGAACCTTATTTCTATTTCATCAATTGTTTCGGTCTCAACAATTCACCAGTGCTACTAATAAATAGCAAAATAGAGTGAAAATTTTACCTTTTCTTTTTTCTTACCATATTTAGGTGACAATAACCAGTGCAAAAATCAGAAATGGACAATCTGGATCATTGGATATCAGTATAACCTAAATTCGAGTTTGTTAAGTAAATATAAATGTGTATTTTTAGGTTTATCTCCCAGCTGGAACTGACTAATTTTAATCAAGGAGGTCAGAAGTTATTTGAGACTACACGATCTGTTATGCAGATTTTATGTAATTGGGCAAAAGTTCAAAAGGAGTTGATTTCCACCAAAAAAAAGGAGCAATTAAGGATAATGAAAATACACAGCTTCTTGAAAACTGCATGAAATTCATTACATTGAGTTAAAAAAGGTAGGTGTTAATCAAAGTGAGAATTCCTAAAAATGCTCACAAATGTCAATGACTAATACTAGTTCAATTCAATCTGATAAAGATTTATTCGGAGTAAAGTTAATAAACCGGATGTTTCATCTAGGTTCCTTCCTATTGTCTTTGAATATTAATAGTTAACATGTATATAATATTCACTTTTATATATATTTATGTATATATATATGTGTGTATAGTTAATGAGAGTAAATCATGCAGATCTTCACAACAGCCCTCACAGGTAAATGCTGTTATTGTCTCCATTTTACAGATGTGGAAACTGAGGCTCATAGAAATTTAGTAACTTGTATAGATGGAATTCAAACATGGTCCCTTCTTGCTAGTCAACATTATCAGTTTCCCTTCTTTCCCTTCCAATGATCTCGGATTTATAATGTTTGTATATAGTAGTTTGCCTGTGTATCTCCCAGTATGAGACTGTGAGCTTCTTGAGAGTACCTCTAAGGATCTCTGGTTTTCACTCCATAGCAAAGGATTTTTTTATTTTTTATTTTTTTAGGTTTTTGCAAGGCAATGGGGTTAAGTGGCTTGGCCAAGGCCACACAGCTAGGTAATTATTAAGTGTTTGAGACCGCATTTGAACTCAGATGGGCCGGTGCTAGCCGCCCCCAAAGGATTTTTTTAAAGCTGCTTTTCTTTCTTTTTTCTATTTATTCATTGTTTATTCTGTCTGCCTCCCAGTCCCTCACTCTGTCTCTTTCTGTATCTGTTTCTGTGTGTGTCCTTCTGTGTCTCTCCCTCAGTGTCTGTGTGTCTATCTGTCTCTCTCTCTCCCACCACCTGGCACAGTCACTCCATAACAGCTTGCTGACTTGACCTAGCTGCTCCCTTTGGACTTGAGCCTCTTCATCCTTTAGGAAGTGGAAGCTGGCCTGGGATCGGGGCCTGGCTCTCTTGCTTTTGGGGGATCCCTGGGAAGCTTTGCGAGCCCCTTCTGAAAGCAGCGCATAAAATAAAACACGTGGCCATCAGGTTAAACACAAGGACCGTGTATTTGTCCGAAGTTCACCGGCTCCAGACTGAGAGGCTCCGGACTGAAGCACCCCGTGCCCGGGATACCCCGAAGCCGCTGTTACGGTGGGGGTGGCGGGTCTCGGCAGCCGGGTCTGGCCCCGCGGGTGCCGCCCCAGCACAGAGGGCGTGGCGGCCGGGCCGGGCCGGGCCGGGCCTCGGCTCCGCTCGCTCCTTTACTCATTCATTCCGGGCGGAGGAGAGCCGGCGGGACCCCGGCGGCGCAGGCAGCAGGGCGCGGGCGCAGGGGCGGCGGCGGCCCGGCCGTGGGGGCGGGGCGGCCGGGACTCGCCCCTCGCCTCCAGCCAGTGCCGACCCGGAGACCCCGGAGCCCGGGGCGTGGACGGGGTGGGGGAGGGGGGGCCGCGGCCTGATTGGTGCGGCGGCCGCGCCGGAAGTGAGCGGCTGGCAGCGGGGAGGGGGCGGCGGCGGCGGCGTGAGTCAGGCCGGCGGGCGTTCGCTCGCTCGCTCGTCCGTCCGTCCGTCCGTCCGTGGGCCGCCGGCGCGTCCGCGGGTGGCTGCTCCGGGTCCGGCCGGGCTGTGCGGCCTCGGGCTTGCCCGCGGGGTGGGCGCCGCCGCCGCCGCCCGGGAGGGGGCGTGTGCCGAGCGTGCGCGCGAGAGGGCTCTGCGGCCGGAGCCTCCCTCCGCACTCCGCACCCAGCCGGCCGCCGGCCCGCGCAGCCCCCGGGGCGGGAGCCGCAGGAGCGGCCCGGCCCGGCCCGGCGCCGCCGAGGTGAGCGAGGGGCGGGGCGGGGGCGCCGGGGAGGGGGCGAGGCGCGGCCCACCCCGAGGCCCTGCGGGCGCCGCCGCGTGGGAGACAATGAGCGCGAGCCCCCGGGAGCCTCGGGCGGGAGGGGCCGCCTTTCCTCCCCGCGTGCCCCCGGGGGGCTCGGGAGGAGCTGCGGGGTGCCGGGTCGCTGCCGCCGGAGCGGGAGGGAGCGGGCGCGGGGACGTGCCCGGGAGGGGGGCGAAACTTGAGCGTCGCGGCGTGCCCTGGGACTGGCATTTGTCTAAGCGTGACCGGGCAGGAATACCCAGTTTTCTATATTGCCCTTATCCGCCGATTGGGATTTCAGTTCTTTCCCCGTAAGCATCCGTTTAGCTGGTAGAAATCTGGTCTTTTTCTCATTCAGCTAAAGCGTTACTAATGGATTACACGATTTCCCCCCCGAAGGACAGTGATTCATCTTATTTTATAAGGCAAAATGAAGATGTAAAAAAAAAAACACATTCTGTGACCCTCGTATACATGTTGATATGGAATTAGGCTATTGTTTGTGAAGCGACTTGGGAATACTGATGTGTATTTTTTTATTGGTTGTGAAGCGATTTGGGAATACTGATGTGTATTTATTTATGTAGAGGTTTTTTGTCTGATTTGACATTTTTTTGCTAGGAATGGCTGCCATTCCCCATCTTACAGACAAATTGAATACAGAAAAATTTAAGTGGCTTTTTTCCTAGAGTCCGTGTTTAGGTTCAATGAACTGAAAGATCCAAGTCTTGATTAATCTTAACTATAAAGGTGGATAGAGCATCGATCCTGGAGTCAGGGATACCTGAGTTCAAATCCGGCCTCAGGCACTTAATTACCTAGCTGTGTGGCCTTGGGCAAGCCGCTTAAACCCCATTTTCCTTGCAAAAAAAAAAAACAAAAAAAATTTTAACTATGAGACATTCTAATTGGGGCTGCTTCATCAGCAAGGCTTATCTTTTAAGATAGATCTGTTTAGGGGGCCCCTTGGTGGCACAGTGGATAGAGCACCGGCCCTGGAGTCAGGAGCACCTGAGTTCAAAGTCGGCCTCGACGATGATTACCTAGCTGTGTGGCCTTGGGCAAGCCACTTAACCCCATTGCCTTGCAAAAAAAAAAAAAAAACCTTTTACAAAAGACATATCTGTTTATCACTGTATCCAGGAATCACATAGAATTTAAGTGCCAAGAAGGGGAAAAAAAAGCCATTTAGTTCAACACCCCATTTTAGAAGAGGAAAACAGGTCCAAAAAGTAACTACCCTTAGGTTACACTGTAGTATGGACCTAGATCTTCCAACTCCAGATCCAGTGCAATGTCCTTTTCCCAGCACACAGCCCCATTTGTACCCACAAGGTGGCACTGCCACTGAAGTCAGAGTTGAAAGCTTTTTATATTAAAACACTGAATTAATTACTAATCCTCCAGGGAAATGAGAATCAAAAAGAAAGCCAACTGAAGAGGTTAACTTTTACTTCAGGGAGCTTTGCCCCCTGAGAAATACTTCATTTCCAACGTTACTGAAAAGGTAGGAAGAGAAGTAGGCAGGAAGGCAAAATGGGGAAGCAGAATAGTATTCTAGTGCACTGGAGTCAAGCTTTCATTGTGTGGCACTGTTTTTATTTCTTGTGTTCTGAATTCACAATCTTCAGAACTAGTCATATTTAGACATAATCAAGCTTTTGTTAATCATCTACTTATGTGCTAGGCATTGTACTAGGCTCTGGAGATACAAAGTACAAAACTGCCTTATAGAGACAAATGTGACTTTTGAATGATCGTTTCTGTTATTCGTGTTAGGTTAGAGTATAATACAAAAATCTTTAGATGTTATTTTGTGACAAATTTTATTCCTTTTTGATAGAAAAAAATTAATTTTCTGAACTCAGAAACTACATAAGGGTCATACTGTACAAGAAATTAGGCAAAATAAACACAATAGTAAGTATAAATAAAATGTACATATTCCCTTTCTAAATAAGTGTTACTTATGCCTAGTATTTTGGCTGTCAAACTTAGAGATTTTTTAGAATATTGCCTGTGAGAATTGCTCTTGTTTAAGTTGCAAGTCAGTCAACTAGCATAAATTAAATGCTTACTCTGTATCAGGCACTGTTCTAAATGCTGGGAAATATGAAGAAAAGCAGGGCAAATAAATAATCTCAAAGAACTCATAACTTTATGAGGAGACAATAATGTACAAAGATATGGACAAGCAAAATTGGAGATAGTTTTGGAATGGGTTCAGATTAAGGACTAGGAAAGTCTTCTTGAAGACTTGAAGAAAAGGAAGGAAAGAAGGTGTATATGAGGAGTGTTCCAGGCAATAGGGGAAGCCACTGAAAACTTGAGTCTGGAGATGGAGAGTCATGAGAGGAACATCAAGAAATCTGTGTCATTGGATCAAAGGAAGTAAGATATAAGAAGACTGGAAGGGGAGAAAAGGGGCAGGTTATAAAGTTCTTTAAAAGCCAAACAACATCATATATTTAATATGAGCGGTAATAAGAGGCCATTGGAGATTAAGTAGGGAGAGTAATATGGTCAGACCTGTACTTTAAGATTAATGTGACAACCAAATGGAGGAGAAATTGGAATGAGGAGACTTAAAGGAAACTAACTAGCAGGCTATTGCAGTTGTTCTTCCTTCTTCCTTGAAGAGGACCAATGACATCAAAATGATATATTGACTTGCAAAGGAATTGGACTCAAGTGAGGCAGAGCTGTGCAAAGTCATTAGCCTTATTTTTTTTCCTCCAGAGTCAATAGAGATCAGTGTTCAGACAGGGCAGGGATAACTGATCATGGCTCCTGAGGCAGTGGCCCTTATAAGCTAAGGTATTTCCCAGGTCTAGGTTTGTCTGAGGCAACAACTCCTAGTCAGTGATTAAAGGCTAGATAAGAATTCAGGCAAAAGATAACCTAGTTCAACTTCACAAAAGAACCAGTCTGGGAGTCAGTTTCTAGTCAGAATAGAAACAGTTGCTGTTTACACTCAATCTGAGCCTTCAAAACCCAATGCTCTGGGCAGCTAGGTGGTGCAGTGGATAGTGTACCAGCCCTGGAGTGAGAAGGACCCGAGTTCAAATGCAGCCTCAGATGCTTAATAATTGCCCTGCTGCTGTATGATCTTGGGCAAGTCACTTAACCCTATTGCCTTAAATAAAATTTTAAAAAAACCAATCATCAAATGAGGTTTGGGTTAAAACCTGGTTTTGTGCAATCAGTGAGAGCCAGAGTGATTTAGGTTTAAAGTCAAATAGTTCCATTTGAATTCTACTAGGCTTTATCAAATCTTGATTTACCAGAGCTATATTTCAAGAAATCATAAGTGAAAACTAGATGAGAAAAAGAGTTAACTGTTCCAGTTTTTCAAAGTAGTCCAAGTGTGAAGTGATGAGGGCCTTCACTTGGGTTTACAGGAGAGAATGGGGGTTCATAAGCAAAAGGTAGAAATGACACAACTTGATTATTGTTGGGATTTAGGGAATGAAATAAAGTTTAGCATCAAGAATGATACCTAGGTTATTAGCCTGAGAGACTGAGGTTATGCTAAAACCAAGACAGTAATAGGGAAGTTAGAATGAGGAAAAAGGCAATTCACTGTTGAACCCTTTAAATTTAAGATGTTTCTGGTTTGAGATGTCCAGAGGGCAGTTGGTGATGCAAGATTGGAGGTAAGAAGAGAGGTTAGTGCTGCCAAATAGATCAGAATCAGATGATGATTGAAATCATGGGAGCTGATGAGAACACTAAGTAAAATATCATAGAGAGAAAAGACTCAGGACAATCTTGGGGCCCTTCATTGTAATTCCTATGACATGACTCAAGATAAAGTAAAAGAAACTGAGAATGAACTGGTCATACAAGTAGTAGAAGCAAGAGAGGACAAGATCTCAAAAAGAGAATATGGAGGAAAATAGGGTTATAGAATTATCAAAGGCTGCAGAAAGGTCAAGAACTTTGAATAGAACAATTTCAGTTGAATTATATGCTCAGAAGCCAGACTGAAGAAAATTAAAAGAAAGAGAAGAAAGGAAGGAAGTAAATGCACTAAATGTAGACAGCCTTCTCAAGGAATTTAGTCATAGAAAGAGGAGTGATATAGGTCAGTAACTATTAGACTGATGAACTGAGGGATTTTTTTGAAGATGAGGGAGACATGAACATATTTGTAGGCAGTATTGAAGCAGCAATAAACAGGAATATTGAAAATTCATGAGAGAATAGATATCATTGAGAGGGCAATCTTCTAGAGAAGGTTGGATGTTGTGCATGGAGAAGTGTTTGTCGTGGCAAGTAAAGATTTGACTTCATAAAAAGTGAGAAGGAAGAGGTAGCTGAATTGTTAGTGGAAGAGGGGAGAAGTGTCAACTCAGCAAATGATCGTAATTTTTTTAATGAAATCTGAGGCAAAATTTTCTGTTGAAAAGATTGGGGAAGGGGAACTGAAATGTTTGAGAAGAGAGAGAAAGTTTTGGGAAAGTCTCTAAGGTGTGTGTGATAGTGAATTGGTAAGGAAAGTGAAATAAAAGGATTGAATTTATATAACATAAACTTGTAGTGGACCCAAACAGCATAAATGCCATGGTTAGAGCTCTGTACTGAGTCTGCCTTCAATCATCCTCAGACGTAGCTGGTGACAGCAAATCAGTTAAACTTTGTAAAATGGGGAAATAGCCCCTTACTCTCAGAATTGTGAGAATTATTTGTAAAGAATTTTGGTACCTGGGTTCAAATCCTGGTCTCAGACACTTAATAATTAGCTAGCTGTGTGGCCTTGGGCAAACCACTTAACCCTGTTTGCCTTGCAGAAATGTAAAAAAAAAAATTTGGACAGTGCCTGACACCTAGTAGATATTTACTAAATGCTTATTTCCTTACTCCATTTATTCCCACCTCTCTGGCCTTGTTCAGCAGCACAAGAAGAGGATAGAAGGCAAGTGGTTGAAAGATGTTGCTAAGCCTTTCACTTAAATTTTCTGGGCCTCATCAACCCACATCTATAAGATGAAGAGTTTAGATTAGATGACTTTGTTTCTGACATCAGCAACCTCCTATTCATGAATGACTATTTATGAATCAGTATTGCCCTTCCTAACATAGTATTTCCTCATATCACTCCCCTGCTTGGAAGTCTTGAATGGTTTCGCTGCACCTAGAAAAGTTTTTCTCCTGAGAAAATCGTCCAGATGTGTTCTCTAATGATTTATAGTTGGAAAAAATCAGCAGTGGAAATACACCAGAATTAAGGGGGATGTGAAGAAAAGAGTATTTTAGGAAGCAATATTAACCCATAAAAGGCCATTCCAATTTCTAGTTAAGAGACCATTGATGACCTTAGAAAGTGGTTTCAGTAGAGTGATGGAAACCAAATTGCAAAGGGATTAAGGAGAAGATTGAATCAAGAAAAGAAAAGGTTAATCTTTCTGTGTCATGGACATGTCAAGTACAGTGAAGTCTGTGGGTCCCTCCTCAGAGTAATCTCTTAAATGCATAAAATAAAGTATGTAAGATTACAAAGGAAACCAATTGTGTTGAAATAGTTATAAAAAAAAAAAATTAAGTCCACAGAGCCTATATTAGAATCTCAATTGTAAGAAGAATTTGTTGCAGACCTTTTAAGAACTTTGGGGGGTGAAAGAAAGAAGACAAGATAGTAGTCAAACAAGATAGTGGAATCAGGGAAAGGTCTCCCTATTACTCTCCTCTGACATACAAAATAGGGTAAAACTTAAACTTTTTTTCCTGCTGTAATGTGTATACATACGTATATATTCCTAAAAAACCTTTGGCAATGCTAATAGAAACCATAGGGAAAATGCAGCTGGGGGACATCATTCAAAACTTAGTCTGTGACACATTTTAAAAAATAGAAACCTAATAAAAACAGTTGTACAGTTTTATACTGTTAAGAAATACATAAATACTATAAATGGTTTAAAAATACATAAACACTATATATTAACTAGTGGCAGTATTCATCCTCAGCCTCAAGCTTGGCCTACATTTCATTCAAGGATAGAGTATGGTGGTGGTGCCAGGCTAGCAGAGTCCTAGGCTAAGGGTGGGAAATCTCTTAAGACCAGTGAGGTCTATATATAGTTTGGAGAGAACAGGGATTATGTGGGTGTGGACCAAACCTCGTCTACCCATAGCTCCCACTGTACCAAAAGATGCACAGTAAATGACACTTTACCTTGAAAAACCCATGTTTGTAGAAGTGGGGGCCAGAAAGGTTGCAGTTTGTGAATTGTTTGAGCTAGAGGCTTCTACATTCTTGCTGTTTATTATACATAACATCAAGCACAAACAAACCAAACTTCAGATTGTTCTATAATCAATCCAGGTGGAACAAATTTATGTTTTCAAACCAGCATTAAAGCAGAACTGACTTTACATGTTTGGAGAAGGTAGTGGAGAGGAATATTGAAGATATAGCATAGAACATGTTTTAGGAGTAATAGTATCTAGAGAGCATTAGAACTCTTAAATTTGGAGGAGCAGGAATTGATTCCCCATTGAGCTGCCAAATTCAGAGCTTAAATTTTGAAACACTTTTTCCCTTAAAAACTAGATGAGTTCATGAGCATTTTTTTAGAAGGAATTTATCAATGGTGTCTTATACATAGGATACACATATATCTATATGTATGTATGTTTGCATCCTTATATTTATCTAGGTAAACTGATAAAAGAAAACTTGATTAGGTTAGTACTTCAAAATTAACTTTAATTTGAGGATATGTGCGTGTGTGTTGTACCTATATGCACATGTAATTGTTATTATTGTTATGTACAGAATTACCCAAAAGCCAAAGCCTAGGCACAAATTTTTTTTACTGGTATTTGTGCTTTAGTCTTCCTTTATATTTGGCTTATTTCACATGCTTTTAACAAATCAGAGTGGAGAAGGAAAACACCAACCTCTTTCTTATCATTTGCCTTTCCTCAGGGTTCAGAGCTTATGTCATTAGCTTTTGGTAAGTTTTAATATAGAGTAGGTCAAAACCTTCCTCTATATTGAGCACTGTGATTGATATATGATACAACTAGTTATCTTTGTGCTTTTCCTCTCCTAAACTGCATTTGCTGATGCTGAATCTGTTCAGAACCTGTTATGCTTGATGACAATTAATTTCTAGACCTTCACCTTTAGCAGTAAAAATAACAGATCAGGATTTCAGATTATACAGTGCAAATCAATATCCTTATATCATTGTCATACATATATTTAATATTATGTGGGATGCCCCCCATCATTCCCTTCAAAGTGAATACTCTGTGGAATGGGCACAAGATAAGAGACATTAATCTCTTGTTCTCTAAGTTGGTGTCAGGTCTGTAGTGCCTCTTATCTCCAATGTGAACATCTTGCCATGCAGAGTCTATGTCTAAAATATACCTCATCAGCTTACCAAAGTCTTACTCATTCAGTTGAATCTGGTAGAGTTATTATTATGAGTGGCAGCTATAATTAGCCTTCCTATATTCCTTGTCAACTAATAAGCTTCTGCTGTGTTCATGTTCACTTTCTTGTGTCCCTTTTTTGCCCAATGGTGATTCAGAAAGGAGGTGAGAGTGGGGAGGGTGGGCTTTGGACCTGTGATTTCATTGTTATAAGGAACTTTCAGGTGAGTTGGTATCAATTCTGAAATTTATAATCTTAGACAGTTGCCCACAGTACTGGGAGAGTGTGACTTGGCCAGCTTCACACAGTATGTGTGGGTTCCTGGCTTGGAGACCAACTTCCTAGCTATTTTGCCAAGCTGTCTTTCCAAGCAGGAAAAACACTTTTGTGGTCATATGGTTGACCCTCTGATATCACTCTTCTGTAGAGACCTTTGAGGAATACTTTTTTCTCTATCAGTAGAAGTCCTCGTGATTCCTTTCTCCTAGTCCAATAGGGTAGTGAAAAATAAAAGTGAAATTTAAAGTGAAAAATAAAATTTATATTCATTAATTTCCTTAGCAACCATTTCAGAGTCATCTGCTATCTGATACAGGTTGCCTACTTTTAGAGAGAGCTTAGCTCCTTTCTAGCTACACCTGGTTTAAAGTATGTTAACCTCATGGAAAATATGTAAATTTCTCATTATGATTTTTTCCTCCTGTTGATTTTAGAATTTCACACATTAGATGTGACTCTACTGTATTTGTCATCTCAATTTTCTCATCTATAGTGGGAATATTAATATTTATACCACCTATCATAGAGTTATTGAGAAATGTTTTGCAAATTTTAGAACCTTGGATTTATTATCTTAAGATCCTTGGACTACCCACTACTGAATTATTACTTTAATTAACAATATTCATTAAGTGCCATTATATAAGCAGGGCATTATGTTAAGTATTGGAAATACAGAGACAAAATCTACAAACCCTTCCTGCCTTTCTTTTTTTAAAATTTGTTTCTGTTTTTCTTAAACTTCTCACACACACAATTACTTCCTATTATATAAAATACATATATATTAAATTTAATGAATCAGTACCAATCCCATACTGCTTGTCTGTAACTCCATTGAACTTCCTTCTGCTTTCTTCTGTGTATTTTTAAATGTTTCCTATAATGTGTTGTAAAATATTCTTTTTTTTCTCTTTGTTTTTAAGATTTATTGATTTTATATTTACAGACATTACCAGATGCTATCTTGAAATAAATGGGCAGCTAGGTGGTGAAGTGAATAGTGAGGAAGATGAGAAAGGAAGTCCTGAGTTCAAATATGGTCTTAGATACTTGCAGCTGTGTGACCCTGGTCAAGACACTTAATCCAGTTTGCCTCAATTTCTTCTATAAAATGAGTTGGAGTAGGAAATGGCAAACCACACCAGTATTTTTGCAATGAAAACCTCAAATAGAGTCACAGAGAATCAAAACTTGACTGAAATGACTGAACAACAGAGTAAAACAGTTAAACAAAATTAGCAGTGCCTCATCTGAAAGTACATGTAGCATTCCATATCAGTAGTAACCCTCTTCTCTATTTTTCTAATTAATAAATCTATTTTTTCTTCCTTCCTCCCTCCCTCCACCCCATTGAAAAAAAATGAGAAAAGGAAAACAAATTCCTTGTAACACATGGGCATAATGAAAAACAAATTTCCTCATATACAAAATAAACATATCTCATTCTGCACTTTAAATCCATCACCTAATAACATGTTGCATCATTGGTCCTTTGGAATCAAAGATGATAATTTCATTCATCATAGATCTTAGAGCTTTCAAAGTTTTTTGCTTATATGGTGTTTTTATTCTTCTGCATTTCCTCATTTCTTCATTGGTTTTGTAACATTGTTATTATAGTATAAATTGTTCTTCTGATTCTGCTTATTTCATTCTATATCAGTTCATAAACATCTTTCCATGTCTTTTTGAAATCTTTTCTCTCATTTTTAGAGCACACTAGTATTCCATGATACTTGTATAGCAGTTTGGAGCTTTTAAAGTTTTTTTTTCCCTTTATCTCATTTTATAAATTGTCCTCCTTAGTCTACTTACTTTAGTTCATCCAAGTCTTCCCAGATTTCTCTGAATCTATCCCTTCTGTAATTTCTTATGATGCATGATAATAAATTCATATACCACAATTTGTTCTTTTCTTTGTTTTTAACTATATATTTTCATCTTATAATTTCTGCCTCATGTTGATTTTAGAATTTAACTCATTTCTGTTTGCTACCACAAGAAAAACTAACATAATATTTTGATGCAATAGGGTCTTTTCCCATTTTTCTTTGACTTAGTATCACTGGACCTAAAAGGGTGGGAACGGAAGAAATCTTAATTTTAGCTTGTGTAATGTAGATATTTTTTATGTACTGTAAGTCTATTAATAAAAACAATCCAATCACAAAAATTTATTAAGTGCTTATGTGCAAAGCATCATGCTGGGCATAGAAGAATAAAAAAAGCAAGTTCTGTTCTCCATGAGCTTATATCCTGTTATAGGGAAGCAATATGTAAAAATGGATTAGTAAATTCAAGATAACTTGGGAGGAAGACAACAGTAATAACAACTGAAATGATGAGGAAAGCCTTCCATAAGAGAGAACATTCAAGTTAAGCCTTAAAAATGGATAAGGATTTTAAAAGGTGTAGGAGAGGACAGAATAGATTCCTACCCATAGGAAATAGCTTTTACAAAGGCATGAAATGATGAAGACTGAAGGCAGCATGCCAAGTTCAGGGAACAGAAAATTGACCTTTTCCTCTTTGAGATATGGAATGTGTGGATGAGATGGATGTGATATAAATCTAGAAAAGCTAGATCCAGATTGTAAATGTTTTTAAATGCCAAATGAAGAGTTTGTATTTAACTAGAGACTGAATCTTTTTTTGAGCAGATCAGATCTGTACTTTGGGAAGATTGATTGGCAGCTATATGGATGCTGGATTAAAAAAAAGAGAGAGAGAATGAAAAATTAGGGAACTGTCTTTCTAAATATTAAGTGAGACCTGAGATATGGTGAGGGCCTATACCAGTTTATGGCACTGTGGGTGAAGAAAAGGAAACACAGGCAAGACAACAGTAAACACAGAATTGACAGAAATTGGCAACTCAATTAGTGTACTTGAACTGGGTCAAGATTAAGGGGAGAAAAGAGAAGACAAGAAATGAAAAATGTTCATATTGAATTGGTGATTTTTTTATGTATGCAAAATGGCTTTTCTTCCCTTGATGCTAGGCGTTCTGTTACTTAAACCTTTTTCAAAATTCAGCCATTTAGATCTGATTCTGGAAAAAAGGAAGAATGCACAGCCAGAAGATTTCTTCATTTTATTTGTGCTCAAAATTCCTATCCATTAAGAGAGAAGTCCTGTTGTAAAGTACTTCATCTTTACTATAAAGTAAATGTTATGTTCCCATAAGCAAATTAATTAATTCAAATTCAGCCCTGCACCTTAAAAGAAATTTATTTTGTAATTCAGCAGTTTTAGTTATCTTGAATCCTTTTCATACCTTTGCTCATCTTTTCCTTGTCTTTTTCTTTAAACTCCTGTGGAATCCAATGTTAACATTTTGTTCCATTTGCCATATCATTTTATCTAAATACTACTATTTATTTTTGGTTTCTATTGATATTTCTCTTTATTTTCTACAGTTTTAGAAACCCATGTTGCCCACAGTTCATTTCTCTTATTAATAAATTGGCTTATTTCTAACATTCTAATTTGAAACAGCTCTTTGTTTTCATAAATATTTTATGATTGTTGATTTTAGGTTCTCCTACACTTTGTTGCTTTTATTCAGAAGTGTGATCTTTCTTCTAAATATATATATATATATAATCTCACTTCTCTTTGGTCCCTTTCTTCTAAGATATGTTCTTCAAAAACTATCCTACATCTTTGAAGCAGACTTATTTTTATTTTGAATTACTATAATTATCTTCACAAAATTTTGAAAAAAGTGCTTTGTAAATCCTAAACTATATTAGAAGTAAGAGAAATAAGTTATTTTTTCTTTAATAATTCCTTTATCTAGTTATCCCATTTTTCCTGCACTCTCCTCTTCTCCTCTTTCCCTTCTCCCCTCCCCCCTCCACACACTCACACAGAGCCAATTACCTCTAGGCAGGATAACAATCCTCTTGTCCACTGTGCCCCAGGAATGTCTTTTCACTGTTACTTTCATAGAATTCTGCCTTCTCACCCGTCTCCTATACATTTAGAAAAGTATTTTTACTGGTCTCTCTTGATTGTGATTATCCTTAGATGCTTTATTTATTTACTGTTCTTTCATTTCTGTTGGTTGGAGTGTTCCTGAAGCAAATAATCTCTTTAGATAGGTTTTCTTTTTAAAATGAATCAAATACCTCCATTTTTCCATGTATGGTTAAGCTCAGATTTTTCATGTAATGGTCATCCTGGAATGTATCCTGAGCTCCAATGCTCTTAGAAACTTCTTATTCTATCTCTGCCTTAAGTTTTCTGATGGGTCCGCTTTCCTTTGTTTTGGAAGTCTTTCTCTTGTTGCTTGTTGAACTTGTTACGGAATTGAATTATTAAATTTAACTACTATGTATTTTGGATTTTTTCTGGAGATGACCTGTGTATTCTTTAATTTGGCATTTCATTTTCTGTGTTTAGAAGTTCTGGGCAATTCTCTTGTTTTATTTCCTGAATTATGGTATAAAGATTTTTTGTCTTGTTCTTCTTGGGAGTACTTTTGTTTTCAAGATCAATATATTTTGTTTGCATAGTGAATGTATTTTCTTTTGACGTTACTGGTTTTTTTTGCTTATCTTCTAGATTGTCCTTCACTTCGGTATATTTGTATTCCCAGTCTGTTATTCTCTCTTTAATCTTTGGTGAGATTTACCCATCACAGATTTCAGGTTATTGGTATGTTTTTTTTTTCCTGTCCATTATTTTTGTTGTACAGACCATTAATTCTGCTTATAATTCTAATTTCTCTTTTGAACTACTCAAAACAGCATGTTGTGGATCCATGTTCTCAGATTTCACAAGGCCTGCTTTCTCACCAAGTGTTAGCTCATTTTCCTTTGTTTTGCAATATTTATTTATAAATGCCTGAATTTGTATAGTAGATTGGAGGGCCATATTTCTTTCTTTTTTTTTTAATTTTTAATTTAAAGTTTTAATTGTTCCTGGTTGATTTATATGCATATCGAATTTCAGGTTCTTTGAACTTTCTTCTTTCTGAAATTTTTAGAAATTTCAATCTTTTTTTCCTAATTTTTCACTTTCTGATTCTGTTCCCTTTGATGATGGTTTCCTTGGAGGCTGGATCTCAAATCATCTCAGCCTCCTTTCACATTGGACAATTCATGGTTCACCAGCCTAGGTCTCTTCCCAGAGTGACTTTTGGATGGTGCCTTGGCTCATTCTAGGATATGAAGCCTAAACTTTCCATTGTAAACAGGAAATTGGATGCAAGTCCTTCTAAAATCTATTGTCCATTTATTCTATATGCCAAGAAAACCACTGGTCTCTGGTATCTATTTCATTTGTCATAATTTCAGCATTAGGAAGTTCTGCAATGACATTATAAATTATTCCTCCAGTAATGAGAAAGCAAGACAGTAAATCAGAGTATGCACTGTCATAGCTGATGGCTTGTAGTCTCAGTGCAGCTTTTTCAGTTTTTCATTGAGACATTTATGCACCATGAAGGGGGACCAGGTTCCATGTCTTCCTATTGGCCCATTTGATGGTTCCACACCCTTTGCTTCATGGCATTGATGGGACTGCCGTTGATGCCCTGTGCAACACTGGAAATGTGATTAGTCTTATGATTGACAAAAAAAAATTGCAGATACTGCAGGACCCCTAGTCTGTAATGTTTTTAGAAGAGAGCATATAATATCAGTCCAGTTTTGAAGAACTAGGCTTGGTGCATGCTCAAAGACATGTTAAATTGTACTGTGCCAGGTACTGTGCAAAAATGTCCTTGCTTTCAAGGAGTTTACATTCTATAATGAGAAACAAATTAAACCCAAAATAAGTACAAGCAAATTGTTTACAAAATTAAAAACAACGTGAAGAGAGTGGCTAGCAGTGAGAGGTTAGAAAGGCCTCTTTTATAGAAAGTGGCACTTGAACTAAACTTTTGAGGTGAGGAAAGAATATATTCTAGACCTGGAATACAGTTAGTTCAAGATAGTGTGGATGTTAGATGAAATATATTGTGTGACCTCTCAGAGTGATCAATATGACCAGAAAGAATAATAATCAATGTTGGAGAGGATATGGGAAATCTGGGACACTAATGCATTATTGGTGGAGCGGTGAGCAGATCCAACCTTTTTGGAGAGCAATTTGGAATTATACCCAAAGGGCAATAAAAATGTGCATACCCTTAGATCCAGCAATATTACTAATGGGTCTGTATCCCAGAAATCACAAAAAAAGGGTAAAAACCTCATATAAACAAAAATATTCATAGCAGCTCTGTAGAGGCAAAGAATTGGAAATTAAGGGGATGCCCATCAGTTGGAGAATAGTTGAACAAATTGTGGTATATGTATGTGATGGAACACTATTATTCTGTAAGAATTCATGAGGGATGGCATTTCAGAAAAGCCTGGAAAGACTTGCATAAATTGATGCTAAGTGAGATGAGAAGAACCAGAAGAGCATTATACACACTAACAACAACATAGGGTGATGATCTACCTTAATGGACTTGCTCATTCCCAGGGCAATAATCAAGGATAGTTTTAGGGAATCTGTGATGGAGAATGCCATCTGTATCCAGAGAAGCAACTATGAAGTTTCAATGAAGATCAAAGGTTATTATCTTCAATTTTCAAAACATTGTCTTATGTATTGTATAATTTTGCTATCCCTAATGTTTTCTTTCTTCCTTATGGAACTCTCAACACATTCAATTTTGATCTATGCATATCACAGAAACAAATGTGAGACTATCAAGATCACCTTCCCTTGGAGGGAAGGGGGGGGGGGGATTGTAAAATTCAAAACTTTGCAAAAAGAAGTGATTGATAGAAACTACCATTGTATGTATTTGGAAAACAAATAAAATATGTATATAAATTTAAAAGAAAAAATATATACTGTGTGAGGCCAAGGCAGAAAAGCCTCTTTTATTGTCACAACTTGATTAGACTAGGCAAGCACTGTCCTTGATCCAGGATTCTCTTCCACTGCAATCATCACTTTGACCCATTACCAGAACTAAAAAAGACTATTTTTGGTTTTTTTTTTTTTGTTTTTAGTTTTTTCAAGGCAATGGGGTTAAGTGGCTTGCCCAAGGCCACACAGCTAGGTAATTATTAAGTGTCTGAGGCCTTATTTGAACTCAGGTACTCCTGACTCCAGGGCCAGTGCTGTATCCACTGCACCACCTAGCCACCCCCCACTAAAAAGACTATTGAAGACTCTCAAAGTTCTAGAAACCACCAAGAGGTAGTGAATCTGGGTGTTCTAGAGTTGAAGGAGACACTTTGACCTAGTTCAGCCAGAGTCTAATTTAGTCAGATCTGGCAAAACTGAAAAAATAATAAAACATAATGTTAGTATCCGGCAGAGGAAGGCATGAGAATATAGAAACAATGATAGAGAGGGCTCTGGGAAATTGAGACAGCACTCTTTTGAAAAAACTAATGGTGCAAGACTAGATCAGGTGAAGCAGTGTTTACTGTATTATTGATAAATATCAGGGCTGTCCAGCCTTAACTTTAAAAAGTTTTTATTGAAACAATAGACAGTATATTTTGATTTGCCATTTTAGTGAGAGGTATCCCACTCCCCACAAATATCTGGAAACAATAACTGATTGATTAGTATGGGACCAGTTTTCTTCATTTGAACTTGTCTTCTACATTTGATACTGTTAACTATTTTCTTCTTTTGGATATTCTGTTTTTTTCACAACTGATTCTTCTTGAATCTCCTGCTACTTCATTTTTTAAAAAAAATTTCATTTAAGGCAATGGGTTAAGTGACTTGCTCAAGGTCACACAGGTAATTATTAAGTGTCTGAATTCGGATTTGAACTCAGGTACTCCTGACTCCAGGGCCATTACTCTTATCTACTGTGCCACCTAGCTGGGGACCAGTTTTCTGATCAAACATGTGGTTTACTTGAGATGTATAATTGTGAGAAAACTCCTTGCATCAATTTTCAGATCTGACTGAATCTCTAGTTAGCATAATCTAGATCATTAGTTAAGGATCTCTAAGCAAAAATTAGAAAGGGGTCCAACTTCTTAGCCACTCAAGGCTAGGTTCAAACAATACAACAGAGCCCTCTCATAATTCCCACATTTAAATAAAGTTTTCTCACAGGATAGAAATTGGACTAGACCCATAATTGAATAAAAAGGGAAATTAGATCCAGAATTGAGTCATCAGATGGAGTCAGTGTGATTTACTCATTTCCCACTACCACTTGCTAGTCTAATCCCCTCATTACATACAGAAAATTATTTTATAGTTTTGTGGATTTGAAATTTGTTACCTACTGTGTCTTATTCATATTTATTCATAAAATTCTCATATGAATAATCATTCTGAAGTAACTTTATATATCCATATTTTTAATTAAAAAAATTTAACTGATTAGAGGGGAAATACTCCCATTTTGCAGAAGAGGAAACTGAGACTTAGGTTAAATGATTTACTTATCCATTGTGATGCATGAAGCTAATAATAGTAAGTTTCTTACTGAGGATCTGAACCCAGGTATGTCTAGTTTGACGTGCTTGCCAAAGGGGCACAGAGATAGCCTATTGAATGGTTTAAAGGTATATAATAGCAAGATGAGGCCATTGAATTTGACAACTAGAAGTTATTAATGACTTAAGAAAGGAGTTTCTCTAGTGTTGTGCAGATGGAATTCTAAGGGTTGAGAGGCTAGAGATATCAGAGGTAGGACAACTTTTTCAAAAAGTTTGGTCATGAACAGGAAGATAGGGATGTAATCTTAGCTAGATAACTTAAAGGTCAAGAGAGAACGTTTTAGGATTGAGCACCTCAAACTAGGCATGTCTAAAACAAAACCTATACCTCATTATTTTTGTGTATGGACATCACCATTATATAATCACACACAAGATATATTGGAAGGGGATAGTGAAGAGGAAGGGATTTATAGGATTTTTAGGTGTTGAAGAAGACTTGAGAGGTTATCTAGTTCACTCATTAGAAATAAGGAAATAAGCTTAGAGAAATAGGACTTACCCAAAATCACACACACAGCAAAGTCAGAATTTGAATCCAGGGCTTCTGATTCTAGATCCAGAGCTCTTTCTTCAATATCATTGTATTGAAGTAAATTGAAGCTACATGATAGAGATAGAGAGTTAATGTTTGCTGAAGCAAAGATTTCAAAAAGGCAAGGAGTGAAAAAAATACAATATCCATGTGGAGGAATTAGACTTGGCAAGATGATTGGATACTTCATCCTAAAGTTTGAAAGGTTGGAGGAAAGAATAAATGTTATTGTTAAGAATTTTTAGGGAATGGAAAGAAATTGAGGGATTTTCTGTCATTGATTCTTCTTAATGAAGTAGGAGGCAAAGTAACTTGCACTAGGTAAGGGTGGGAATGGGGAGATTGGGATTTTGATGTGAGGGGTTTGGAATAGTTCAGTCACTGTGGGGAATGAGAAGGGATCCATTATATATCAGTACAGTAGGGAAGATTGCCAAGAAGCCTCATGCAGAAGGTGAGGTTATGGGCTTCAGGTAGATGGAAATCCAGGCTATGGTGACATTGATGTATTGTAAATTTATATTAACTAAAATCAACTTTGTTTTTTAAATTTTATTTAGAGTTGCTTGAACCCCTTGGAGCCAGAACAGAGGAATTTAGTAGTCTTGAGTTGTGTAAGAGGATCCAGATAAAGATTAAGAAGTTTGGTCTATGAATTTGTGCTGTCCAAATAATTTCATGACAGAGAAAGAAGTTTGGGGGGGGAAGTGCAAACTCACATAGTAACAGTGTATGAGAATTCCTGGCTTAGTAATGAGAGAGAGAGAGAGAGAGAGAGAGAGAGAGAGAGAGAGAGAGAGAGAGAGATCCTTACTTTGTAAACCTTGCAGAAATAGAACTTTCTGAGCCGGAATGCTATTTTAATGTCTGGGTGCTATTAACCCCATAGCTAATGTTGAAATTAACTCATATAAAATGAGCCACAGTCGAGATTTTATTTGAGACACCTGTTTTATTGATACCAAATGAGATATCTGTGTACATATCAGAATAATTGTGATATATAGAATACTGTGTGCTTCAGGCTGTAAAGAAGAGATTGTTTCTATCTTTGTAAATGTCTAAACATATAAACAATTTATATAAATTACATTATTTTATCTACTTTATATTTGTGATAATTAACATTTGTTAATGTACTAAAAATTGAGGATACAAAGAAAGACAAAAATATGATCCTTATTTTCAAGGGGCTCACATTCAAATGATAACTACAGCATGCAAATAACTGTGTATATGCAAGAGATATACAAATTGAATATAATCAGAGTACTAACAGTGAAGAGAACCAGAAATTCCTATAAAAGGCTGGATATGGAGTTAAGTCTTGAAAGAAGCCAGAGCTTAAGGAGGGAGAATAATCCAGGCATGGTAAATATATAGAATCAGGAGCATTATGTTAGGAATTTCATAGATATGTGAAGAAGAACAAGAAGAGGGTCCCTGGATCTGTGGAGGGGGAAATAAAATTTAAGAAGACGTAAAAGATAAAAAGGAGCCAGATTGGGAAAGAAACAATTTTTTTAACATTTTAACATTTTATTTTTTTTCCTATTATATACAATAGTAATATGTATCCATCATTTTTTACAAGGCTCTAAATTCTTCAATTTTTCCCCTCCCCCTTCCCTCCCACAGAAGGCTGTCTGATAGTCTCTACATTGTTTCCATGCCATACATTGATGTAAATTGAATGTGTTATAAGAGTAAACATGAACCCCCCCCCCCCCCAGAAGATGGGAAACCAAGAATACAGAGAGAGAGAAAAAAATGTTCTTCAGTCTGTGTTAGGATTTCAATGTCTCTCTCTCTCTGGGGTGAGTTGCTTTGTTTATCATAAGTCCACCAGAAAAGTTGCTTCAATATTTTTCCAACAGTTGCTATTACTAGCTGTATTTCCCTCCACTCCATTTCTCCTCACTCTCATTTATTCTATTCTCTCTCTCTCTCTCTCTCTCTCTCTCTCTCTCTCTCTCTCTCTCTCTCTCCCCTTTCATCCTGGCACTGTCCAAAAGTGTGTTGAATCTGAGTACCCTCTCCTCCGATCTTCCCTCTCTTCTATCACCTATTCCCCCCTCCCCTCCCCCCATTCCCCCTTATCCTATCCCTTTCTTATTTTTCTCTCTAGGGTAAGATAGATTTCCTCACCCTATTAAGTTTATGTTATTTCCTCTCTGAGCCATTTCTGATGAGAATGAAGGCTCACTCATTCCTTGCCTAGCCACTTTCCACTCCATTGAAAAAGCTTTTTCTTGACTCTTATGTGAAATTTCTTAACTTCTTCTCCTTCATCTCCTTTCCCTTCCTTCCAATACTTTGCTTTATCACCCATTGACTCCATCTTTTTACTATATTATACCATTATATTCCTGCTCCTTCCTATGTCCTGTGTGTGTGTATACATATATATGTGTATGTGTGTGTGTGTGTGTGTGTGTGTGTGTGTGTACATATATATATTCTCCTTCTAACAGCTCTTATAAATGAGAAAGTTCATATGAGTTATCACTATCTTCTTCCCATTCAGGAATACAAACAGTTCAATATCATGAAGTTTCTCATAGTTAGCCCTTCTCTTCTATTCCCTCTCTGGTCCACCAGAGTCCTGTACTTGGAGATCAAACTTTCTGTTCAGCTCTGGTCATTTCAATAAGAAAGTTTGAAAGTCCCTTGTTTCATTGAAAGTCCATCTTTTCCCCTGAAAGAGGATGTTCAGTTTTGCTGGGTAGTTGATTCTCAGTTGTAAACCAAGATCTTTTGCCTTCTAGAATATCATATTCCAATCCCTACAAGCCCTTAATGTAGGTGCTGCCAGATCCTGTGTAATCCTGACTATGGAGCCTCGGTATTTGAATTATCTGTTTCTGGCAGCTTTTAGAATTTTCTCTTTGATTTGGGAGTTTTGGGATTTGGGTATAATATTCCTGGAAGGTTTTCTTTTGGGATCTCTTTCAGGAGGTGACTGATGAAGTCTCTCGACTTCTGTTTTACCCTCTGCTTCTAGGATCTTAGGGCAATTTTGCTGTATTATTTCTTGAAAAATGAAGTCTAGCCTCTTCTCCTGGTAATGGCTTTCAGATAGCCCAATAATTTTTAAATTATTTCTTCTGGATCTGTTTTTGAAGTTGGTTGTTTTTCCAGTGAGATATTTCACATTTTCTTCTAACTTTTGGCTGTATTTTGGAAGTTATTTCTTCCTGATTTCTTGCAAAGTCATCAGCTTCCTTTATTCCCATTCTTCATTTGAAGGAGTTATTTTCTTCAGAAAGCTTTTTTTTTTAATCTCCTTTTCCAGCTGGCTAATTCTGCTTTTTTAAGGCATTCTCCTCATTTGCCTTTTGTTTTGCTTTTTTCCATTAGGCCTAAATTGGTTTTTAACATATTATTTTCTTCAGTTTTTTCTGTATATCTTTTACTAAGCTGTTGATTTGGTTTTCATGATTTTTCTGCATCATTCTCATTTTTCCTCCCCATTTTTTCCTCCATCTCCCTTAATTGCTTTTCAAAGTCTTTTGTGAGCTCATTCATAGTCTGATCCCATTTTCTATTTCTCTCCGAGGTTTTGAATACTGAAGCTTCGATTTTGTCATTATCTGAGTATGTTTTGATCTTCCATGGGACTAGAGTAATTCTCTGTGGTCAGATTCTTCTTTTTCTGTTGCTTACTCATTTCCTCAGCCCAAGACTAATTTACAGCACTTTAAAGGCTCGGTTTTTTGTTTTGTTTTGGGGTTTTTTTGGGGGGGGCACCTCACTGGCACCTTCATTCCTCCAAAGTCTTATGCTCTCTTGCCTGTGCTTTGATATTGTATATGGTCCCCCATACTTCCCTCTGCCCAGGGCAATAAGGAGGGATCCTGCTATCTTAGTATGGAAGCCCAAACTACAATATCTGAGTGTAGGCAAACAGCAGAGTCCTACCCCAAGGAGAGCAGAGAAATCTCTGCAGACATCCTTTATTGTCTCTGGGGGGTGCAGGCTGCTTTCTCCAGATTCTCACTGCAGGTTCTGTGGCCTGTGCTCCTCACTCTACACTCACCCAGGTGCAGCAGAGTGCTCCCCTCCCTCCCCCTTCAAGCTGTTGACTGTGATTTCTGAGCTGAGCTGAGCTGGGCTGGGCTGGGCTGGGCTGGGCTGGGCTGGGCTGCTCTGCTTTTTTTTTTCCAACCCCTGGTCCTGGTGAAACACACCTTTCCTGCAGAACTTCTAAGTTATCTTGGACTGGGAAAATGTATCACTCAGTCTTTCTGTGGGTTCTGCCCCTCTAAATTTTGGCTAGAGCCATCATTTGTTTTGTTTTGGGTTTTTTTTTTTGGAGTTTGGGGGGGGTTCCTGGGAAATGCTGCCTTCATGTCACCATCTTGGCTCCCAAAAGAGACAATTTTAATAGAGAGCCATTTGCATTTATTGGTTAGAGGTGTGACATAGTCAAAAATTTATCTTGAAGAAAATCACTTCCTAAGTAGATCATGGAAGGAAAGAGATGAGGCAAAAGACTAATCAGAAGGCTGGGAGGTGACATGAGGATTAGCACCAAATTGATATCTTTTGTGAGTGGGAGAAAGGTGAATATGAGTGAGGATCCATGGATGACACCAAGTTTTCTTTTTTTTGTTGTTTTTGTTTTGTTTTGATTTTTACTTAATTTTCATTTTTAAAATTTCATTTATTTTGAGTTTTATAATTTTTCCCCCTAATCTTGCTTCCCTCCCCCAACCCCCCACAGAAGGCAATTTGCCAGTCTTTATATTTGTTTCCATGGTATACATTGATTGTGATGAGAGAGAAATCATATCCTTAAGGAAGAAAAATGAAAATATAAGAGATAGCAGAACTATACATAATAAGATATCAGTTTTTTCCTAAATTAAAAATAATAGCCCTTGGTGTTTGTTCAAACTCCACATTTCTTTCTCTGAATACAAATGGTATTCTCTATTGCAGATACCCCAAAATTGTCCCTGATTGTTGCACTGATAAAATGAGCAAGTCCATCAGGGTTGATTATCACCCTCATGTTGCTGTTAGAGTGTACAGTATTTTTCTGGTTCTGCTCCATCTCTCTGAGCCTCAGTTCGTGCAAATCCCTCCAGGCTTCTCTGAATTCCCATCCCTCTTGGTTTCTAATAGAACAGTAGTGTTCCATGACATACATATACCACAGTTTGTTAAACCATTCCCTAATTGAATGACATTTACTTGATTTCCAATTCTTTGCCACCACAAACAGGGCTGCTATGAATATTTTTGTACGAGTGATGTTTTTACCCTTTTTCATCATCTCTTCAGGATATAGACCCAGTAGTGATATTGCTGGATCAAAGGGCATGGATATTTTTGTTGTCCTTTGGGCTTAATTCCAAATTGCTCTCCAGAAAGGTTGGATGAGTTCACAGCTCCACCCACAATGTATTAGTGTCCCAGATTTTCCACATCCCTTCCAACATTGATCATTGTCCTTTCTGATCATATTGGCTAGTCTAAGAGGTGTGAGATACTTTAATTTGCATCTCTCTAATAAGTAATGATTTAGAGCAATTTTTAAAATGACTATGGATTGCTTTGATTTCCTCATCTGTATATTGCCTCCCCATATCCTTTGACCATTTGCCATTTGGGAAATGGCTTGGGGTTTTTTTTTTATGATTTGACTCATTTCTCTGTATATTTAAGAAATGAGTCCTTTGTCAGAAATACTAGTTGTAAAGATTGTTTCCCAGTTTACCACATTTCTTTTGATCTTGGTTACAGTGGTTTTGTCTGTGCAAAAGCTTTTTAATTTAATGTAATCAAAATCATCTAGTTTGTTTTTAATCATCTCCATCTTTTCCTTAGTCATAAATTGCTTCCCTTTCCATAGATCTGACAGGTAAACTACTATTTGTTCTTCTAGTTTGCTTATAATATTTTTTTTTAATGTCTGAATCCTGTATCCATTTGGCTCTTATCTTGATATAGCGTGTGAGGTGTTGGTCTAATCTAAGTTTCTTCCACACTAACTTCCAATTTTCCCAACAGTTTTTATCAAAGAGAGAGTTTTTATTCCAATAACTGGACTCTTTTGGGTTATCAAGCAGTAGATTACTATAATCATTTCCTGCTATTGCACCTAGTCTATTCCACTGATCCACCACTATTTCTTAGCCAATATCAGACAATTTTGATGACTGATTTTTTTATAATATAATTTTAGATCTGGTAGGGATAAGCCACCTTCTTTTGCACTTTTTTCATTGAATCCCTGGAAATTCTTGACTTTTTATTTCTCTATATGAATTTACTTACAACTTTTTCTAACTCATTAAATATTTTTTTTGGAGTTTTTATTGGTAGGGCACTAAACAGGTAGTTTAGTTTTGGTAGAATTGTCATTTTTATTATATTAACTCGATCTATCCATGAGCAGTTGCTATTTACCTAGTTACTAAAATCTGATTTTATTTGTGTGAGAAGTTTTTTGGTAATTGTTTTCAAAAAGTTTTTGAGTCTGCCTTGGCAAATAGACTCCCAGGTATTTTATATTGTCTGAAGTTACTTTGCTAATTGTTTCCAGTAGTTTTTTAGATCATTTTTTGGAATTCTCTAGGTATACCATCATGTCATCTGAAGAGAGTGAGAGTTTTGTCTCTTCTTTCCCAATTCTAATTCCTTCAATTTCTTTTTCTTCTCTTATTGCTGAAGCTAACATTTCTAATATAATATCGAATAGTAGTGGTGATAATGGGCCTCCTTGTTTCACTCCTGATCTTATTGGGAATGCCTCTAGCCTATCCCCATTGCATATAATGCTTGTTGATGGTTTCAGATAGATACTGCTTATTATTCTAAGGAACAGGCTATTTATTACTAAATTCTTTAAGTGTTTTTAGTAGGAATGGATGCTGTGTTTTGTCAAAAGCTTTTTCAGCATCTATTGATATGATCATATAATTTCTGATATGTTTGTTGTTGATATAATTGAGTATACTAACAGTTTTCCTAATATTGAACCAACCCTGCATTCCTGGAATAAATCCTACTTGATCATAATGTATTGTCCTAGTGGTAACTTGTTGTAATCGTTTTGCTAAGATTTTGTGTAAGAATTTTGCATCTATATTCATCAGGGAGATGGGTCTATAATTTTCTTTCTCTTTTAAATTTTCCTAGTTTAGGTATCAGCACCATATTGGACACCAAGTTTTCAAGACTATGTCTGAGAGGATGTGTTGCCTCTGACAGTAACAGAAAAATTGGGAAAAGGGAAGTTTTGGAAGAAAATATAATTAATGAGTTCTGTTTTGGATGTTGTTTAAGTTAAGGATGCCTACAAGATACTCAGTTTGAAAAGTCTGAAAGGCAGTAATAGTTGGTGATGTGATGCAGCACTGGAGCTCTTGAGAAATATTAGAGCTAGATGTATAGACCTGGGAATCACCTGCATAGAGATGGTAATTAAACCCATGGGAGCTGATGACATCATCAAATGATACTTAGGACGAAAAACCAGGAGAGAGTAATATCAAGAAAACTTATAGAGGAAAGAGTGTCCAGGAGAAAAGGGTATCAGCAATGTCAAAAGTTGCAGAAGTTTTCTTAAAAAATTTAACCAAGAAGGGAAGTAGAGATATAGGGTGTAGGATGTTAGCCAATAGTCTAAAAGTGATTGGATAAATATTTCACCAAAAAAAAATGTCCATAGAGTTGAGTTACCTTCTTTTTAAGTTATAAGCAATCATATCCTTCATTGTGCTTATATATAGGAGGCATATTTGTTGAGTAAATGCTATAGAATAATTTGGTTATGAAAGCAGTTTAGAAAATTATGCCATCCGTACATTACAATGTCTGTTCATCTTATCTAGAGATCCCACTGCTAAGGCAAATGCTCTAAGGAGGTCAACATCTGATAGAAATGTCCCAGACATACCAAAATATTCATGACATCATTTTTTGTAGTAATAACTAAAAACAAAGATGATACTCCTCAGTTGGGAAATGGTTAAATGGGTGGTGGATGGTACATAAGAATATGGGATTCTCTAAGTGCTGTAAGAAATGCCACATTCTATGAATTGCTCCATGTATTTTGGAAAGGAAATTGGAATAATATCAAAAGGTGAATGAAATGTCCAAACCTTAAGCCCAGATATTATTCTACTGCTAGGCATATATCCCTAGGAATTCAAAGAGAAAGGTCCCATGTATGCTAAATAGTCATTACTGAATTTAAGAAGTAAATACCAAGTAGCTACTATGGCAGTGTAAATAATGGAGTAAAAAAAAGTCCAGATTCTATGTAATTATAGTGATCCAGTTTGAACTCAAAGAAGAGTTAAGAAAATTTTTCTCTTTCCTTACACTGTAGAGGTAGTAGATTGTGTGATTTATTTCATAATACTGAAATCCTATTCCAATATATGAGCAGTAGGAGTAGTTTGTTTAGCCAATAATTTTTAAACCTTTGTTACCAGGGAATTCTTGCTCGGTAATTTGTCAGAAGTTGCCCTTCTACATCTGGTACAGTGGATCACTCAGAGTCAGAGGATTTAAACTAAGTTCTTTTACTAAAATCATATTCCAGGATCTTCAAAAACAATTTTCATGCCAGTTTAAAATCAATCCAGAGAGTAAAACATCAAATAAAAGCCACTAAGAAAAGTGCTAAAAAGCAGTCCCTCAAAGGGGTTCACAGGTATCTTTTAGGAGCTCTCTCCCCCAAATCTCAAAAACACTTTTATACTCTTCTAGCCAAAAGCACCAACATTTTGGTCCCAGGTAAATCCACTTAAGTGCAAAACTAACTCCAGTTACCCCATATCTGCATAATTTTCTTGCCTTAAATCCTCTTACTGACCCATATCCCCAATCCAGGCCTCAACAGTGATACAGGGAGATATTGACATAGGAGATGTTGTAATTGGAAAAAATTTTTACACTTGTAATCTTACACTTGTCTGAGAGGGGAATGTTTAGGAGAAATATAAAAGAAATACTGTCTAGTAAGAACTGGTTATCTGTGCCTGGGAGGCAAATTGACTCCTATTGTTCCATTGTTAAATGTAAACTTTATCCTCCACACTCCCAGTCTACAGCCTTTTTACCTGATTTCAGTCATCTTAGAGGTGGAGGGATTTCCCCTTTGCCCATATTCTCCAAGTGCTTCTATGCCCAGTAGTGGGCAAGACTAAAAAGCCTGGCCTAGACTCCCCTTGTAGGGCTTGAATCTCCAGCCTAGTCAATTCTCCTGCCTTGCTCACACTTGCTCACTTTCTCTGTCTGTCTGTCTGTCTGTCTCTCTCTCTCTCTCTCTCTCTCTCTCTCTCTCTCTCTCTCTGTCTCCCCCTCTCTCCCTCTCTCCCTCTCTCCAACCTCACCTAGTCTTTTGTTATTTACTCCTGTCCTAAAGGTGCTTGCTGTTCCTCTAGGAGGAGAAAAGATTTTGAACTGTAAAATGTACAGGCTTGTATAATAAATTCTGAGTAGTTTTCAAACTCAAGGGTGTTATATGTGAATTCCTTTACCTTTCATGACCTCCTAATCTTAATTGGATACACCAATCCTCTGGCACTAACAGTATAGTTCCATAATAGTAAGGCATGTGGAAGAAAGATATATATTGAGAAATTAATGTGCTGTCAAAATCAGAAGAATCATTTAATGTTAATTTTGAAAGAAGTGTCATTTTGATATTATAAACAGAAAAATGCTACCCAGATTGCCATATGATACAAGTACTATAAAAATGATCAAATCATTCAAACAATGTATGTGGAAACTATATTTTTTCCATTTAAATTTGGGTGTTTAAGCAAAATGATGATTTTTTTTCTTTTACCTTCTTTTGTTTGTTCTTGCAAGGCAGTGGGATTAAGTGATTTGCCCAAAGTCACACAGCTAGGTAATTTATTAAGTGTCTGAGGCTAGATTTGAATTTAGGTCCTCCTGATTCCAGGGTCAGTGCTCTATCCACTGCGCCATCTCTAGCTGCCTTTCCACTGTGCCACCTAGCTGCCTGACTTTTTTTCTTTTATAACTTGATTTTATCTCAATAAGATTTTATAAATTTTCCTCTCTAATTCAGTGCTTTAATTTAATTAACCTTAATTTAAAATTTTTATTAACCTTAATAGTTGAAAAGAATAAATAACAGACGAGTTGAAAATACTGCAGCTGTTTGTTTTGAGTACATTGGTTTAGTTGTATATATTTTTGAAATTAGAAAAAAAAATCTGAATTATAGACTTATTTTAAGTACATACATTGAATAAGACAGTATAAGATTCTGTGTGATGGTCAGGATGAAAATACTTGAAAGGACATAAGGAGGGAAAAACTAAAATAATTGCTTAAAGCTGGGATAAAAAGGTCTGAAAAAAGTATATAGGAAAATACATACCTAAACAAGAAGGAAAATTAGAAATGAGCAGTCACAAATCCTAGAAGTACCTTGGGACCTGAATAATTCCTGTAGCACTTAAAATTCTATAAAAGGAGAGGTATAGTGGTAAGACTATTTCAGGAAGAGAGTTTGGAGGTAACATCCAAAATTTTGCTCTGGACTCAGTAATTTCTATTTCTGGCTAGATTCAGACAGGTAATCTGTATTATAGTTACTGTGAAAAAATATCCATATGAATACTGAATTCTGATAAATTTTGATTGTCTTTCCTAGGGTCATTCTAATTTCATCATCAATCCATTCATTCTGCTTAATTTAAAGATAGGACATTCTTGGCTTTTCTAGCATTCCAGGTCAGATAAAAGACCCTTGCTATGTTTCCATTGACATCTTCTTTTGCCTCATGGTAATCAGGAAGAAGAAATACTTAAGTGATGGTGTGATCACTATCATTTTATGTATGAAGCCTTCCTTCTCAGAAAAAAATTTCCCCTTAAATCATCTATTGTTCTTGCCTGTTAATTCTTTCTCCATATTTATTTTCTTATATCTGTATAGAAATCTTGGTTCCTACCCCTCTGGATATGATGAAAACTAAAATTTTCATTTTCATTGTTGGGGCAACTAACTCAGATTCATCCTCTTTTAATATAGAATTCCTTTTTAATATTTTATTTCATTTGATTTTTTGATTAATAAAAATGTATTCATTCTCCCTCACATCTGTTCCCTTTTTAAAATTAAAAAACCTTTGAAACATAGTCATGAAAAGCAAATTCTCACATTGTCCATGTCCAAAAATATATCTGGCTTCCTTCTTTAAAAAAAATTTTTTTTAAACTGTTTAGTTGACCACAGTCTGCAATTGTTGCTGGAGAAATGTGTCATCAATTAAGATTGAGAGTTGTTGAAAGTGTAAGAATTCACATCTATCCCTGGAGTTGAAATAGCTCAGGATTTATTTTACAAGCTTGCAAAGTTCACAGTTTGAAACCTTTTTTTTCTGAAGAGACAGCTAGCTAGCTAACTACTTATAAGCATCTTGAGGACAGAATGAATAACAAAAAGGACTAGGCGAGGTGCCTGAGAAAAAGGAGAAAGTCATGAGAGTTGATATAGGCTCAAGTTCGGCCACATGGAATAGAATTGTTCCAGTTTTCTTAGGTTCTATCTTAAGAGAGAGAGAGAGAAACCCCAGGCCCATCTTGGAAAGGGATGGAAGGAAAGAGCTTCTCTTCTGGTCCTACACTTAAATACATAGCCCTGGGCAATGAGTAGAAATTTTCTATTTAATGATGGTGATATGAAAACAAATTCTATGAATATAAATTTAAACTAATATATTGTAGAATCAGTCAAATCAAACTATGACTTGAAGAGGTAACATTCCTGTTTCAAACAGCATCTGCCCTTCTCTAGACTCACGGCAACAATTTTTTTTTAAAGATCATTGACTAAGACTTGGGACTCAATAGCTTGTGCTTCTTATTTAAAATAACATTAATTGTTCTTAATAAAACTGATTTTAATTATAAAAGTATTACAGTATATAGATTAAAAACATAAGAATACTTTTCTAGTTTGTTTTGAGCTTTTCCACTGACCAGTCCTATTTCCTATTTGTAATACATCTTGCTCAGTAAGAATAAAAGATGTGGGGCGGCTAGGTGGCGCAATGGATAAAGCACTGGTCCTGGAGTCAGGAGTACCTGGGTTCAAATGCGGTCTCAGACACTTAATAATTACCTAGCTGTGTGGCCTTGGGCAAGCCACTTAACCCCATTTGCCTTGCAAAAACCTAAAAAAAAGAATAAAAGATGTAATATCAATTGGAAGGATTTTAGAATCCTTGAATTGGATTTTCAAGACAAAGCATGTGTAAGTAATACAACAGATTTAGAATCAAAGTAATGGGTTCCAAACTGTCACTGAAATATCAAATTTAATTCAACAAAATTTTTCAGCACGGATTGCAAGTCACTGTACTAAGTTCTAAGAGTAGAAATAAAATGGAAACAATGCCTGTCCTTGCAAAGGGATTTTAAAATGTACATAACCTAGGGCAGTGGAACCAGAGGCCCTTAATCAGCTCTGGACCTTTATCCTTTTTCTCATCTTTAACTCTAGAGTCTTATAATGAGGTTCCTTTAAACTCTAAACTTGAGATCCTGTGACTTAGTTAATCAATATGAATGAATGAATGAATGAATGAATGAATGAATGAATGAATAGCAATGTTTAGTGCTTATTAATGGGAAACTTGTCAGCTTCTTCTCTCAAAGCATCTACTTTTAATACCCCATGATGTAGTTAGCCTATCAAATAGGTGTTGTCACCTCTCTTAACTTTGTGTTTTAAACCAATTTCTTTCTCTTTTTCCTGGTCCAAACATCCTTTTCCTTGGCAGAGAAAAACCTGCTTAATAAATTGGAACTGAGTATCTCTGCCTTGTCACTGCTGTTCATTATGTCAATCTGATTTGGCATTAGTTCATTGTCCAAGAGTCAGGGGAGATGAGAAAAGAAAAAAGGCTGTTGAACTTGACCTTTAAACTGTCTTTTCCTCTTTGTATTCCCCGAAGTGCTTTACCACAGTGCCTGGCACATAGTAGTTATTTAATAAAAATTTATTGATTGATAAGCAGTTGAGAAGAAGCCATTTGAGAATGAGAGGTTGAAGATGCATGAAAAGAGATAATTTCTGATTACAAGTTGTTTCTTGGAGTAGGAAAGAAAACGTTTATAGCCCTAACCTAGCGAGCATAGATAGAGCAAACTGATTATACCTAAATGGAGAAAACCAAGTTTTTCTTTCTTTTCCTCAATTACATGCAAAATAACATTTTTTTTGACTTTTAGTTTTTTAATTTTGAATTCCAAATCTTCTTCCTCCCTCTCCCCATCCTCAAGCAGGTGCAATTTGATATCCATTATATAGGTATAGTCTTGCAGAACATTTCCATTTTAGCCATATTACTAAAATGAAAAATACAGACCAAAAAACCAAGAATAATAAACAAAATTTTGAAAGTATGCTTCATACCAATCAAAATTCCCCCAAAATTACTTTAATGAGTTAGAAAAATTGTAAGTAAATTCATATGGAGAAATAAAAAAGTCAAGAATTTCCAGAATGCAATGGGAAAAAAAGTACAAAAGAAGGTGGCTTAGCCCTACCAGATATAAAATTGTATTATAAAGCATCAGTCATCAAAACTGTCTGGTTTTAGCTAATAAATAGAGTGGTGGATCAGTGGAATAGACTAGGTGCAATAGCAGAATATGATTATAGTAATCTGCTGTTTGATAAACGCAAAGAGTTCAGCTATTGGGATAAAAACTCTCTCTTCAATAAAAACTATTGGGAAAATTGGAAGTTAGTGTGGCAGAAACTTGGATTAGACCAACACCTCACACCCTTTACCAAGATAAGATCCAAATGGATATAGAATTTAGACATAAAAAACAATATTATAAGCAAACTAGGAAATCAAGGAATAGTTTACCTGTCAGATCTATGAAAAGGGAAGTAGTTTATGACCAAGGAAGAGATGGAGAAAATCATTAAAAACAAACTAGATAATTTTGATTACATTAAATTAAAATGCTTTTACATATACAAAACCACTGTAACCAAGATCAAAAGAAATATAGTAAAGTGGAAACAATTTTCACAACTAGTATTTCTGACAAAGGACTCATTTCTAAAATATGCAGAGAACTGAGTCAAATTTAAAAAAAAAGTCATTCCCCAGTTGACAAATGGTCAAAGAATATGCAAAAGCAATTTACAGATGAGGAAATCAAAGCAATCCATAGTCATATGAAAAATTGCTCTAAATCATTACTTATTAGAGAAATGAAAATTAAAGCTTCTCTGAGGTATCACCTCACACCTCTCAGAGTGGCCAATATGACCAGAAAGGATAATGATCATTGTTGGAAGGGTTATGGGAAATCTGGGACACCATTACACTGTTGGTGAGACTGTGAACTCATCCAGCCTTTCTGGAGAGCAATTTGGAATTACGCCCAAAGGGCAACAAAAATGTGCATACCCTTTGGTCCAACAATACCACTACTGGGTCCATACCCTGAAGAGATGATGAAAAAGGGTAAAAACATCACTTGTACAACAAATATTCATAGCAGCCCAGTTTGTGGTGGCAAAAAATTAGAAATCAAGTAAATGTGCTTCAATTGGGGAATGGTTTAACAAACTGGTGTCTGTGTTTGTGTGTGTGTATGTGTGTGTGTGTCGTGGAACACCATTGTTCTATTAGAAACCAAGAGGGATAGGAATTCAGGGAAGCCTGGAGGGATTTGCATGAATTGATGCTGAGCAAGATGAGCAAAACCAGAAAATTTTAATATAATGATACAATTTTGTTACAATATGTGCAAATTTGTGAATGTTTCATATTTTTCAATAGTGGTCTTCCCCTCAGACCTCAAATAATACTTTGTAATTTTATGATGAAATTATTCTTCTTTAAAAATCCCTGATGCTTTGTTGTGATTTGAAAGTGACCCTGGATTCTTGAATGGTATGTCAAGTGAGCATGAGTTCGACAAGGTCCTACAAATTTGGGAAAAACTTTGAGTACAGGTTGTTCTTTTTTAACAGATAATGATACCAAGGTTCATGATTTCCTCATCAGAAATGAGGAAATTGAACTTGATGACCTTTAAATTTCCTTTTAAAAGTCTGTGATTCTATTTCTTGTTGGGAAAATTACAAGGGGTTTCTTGAAGGAACTTACATTTGCTCCTGATCTGGAAAAATGGCATGGAATTTTAACAAGATGAGAAAAGCAGAACCCTCAGATTCAGGGCATGGTACAAGCAAAGGTAGAGAGAGTCAAGTCCAAGATATATCTACGAGAGACCAAATGTACCAGTTTGGCAGAATGCTAGAGTTTATGGAGAGTAGCATGAGATAAAGTTGGAAATTTAACATAAATTTACTCCCATTAGACTTTGCCCACTTCATTAAGTCCAAATATCACTAAGAATTTTTTTCTTTGTTTTGGTTTTTCTATACAACAAGCCACATAGTGTGTTACAGGAAAAAATATTATACTGTATTTCCCCCAAAATAAGATCAGCTCTTATGTTAATTTTTGCTCCAAAAGATGCATTGGGGTATGTCTTTTTTCCCCCCTTCTTTTTTTCTTTTTTGGTTTTTGCAAAGCAATGGGGTTAAATGACTTGCCCGAGGTCACATAGCTAAGTAATTATTAAGTGTCTGAGACTGTATTTGAATTCAGTTCAACCTGACTTCAGGGCCACTGCTATACACTGTGCCACCTAGCTGCCCCAATGTATTTTTTTTCCAACAACAACAAACTACATTTTTTCATGTACAAAAATCTATATTTGTGGGCAAAAAAAATCTGCATTTATTCAAATACAAACATTGTCATAATTCTCTACACCTCGAATTCTGACCTGAATTTCTTGCAACTCCATTTCCTTGTGAAGCCCTTGACCCTAATCTCTCATGTCCAGCAATAGATTCTCCTGAAATATTTATCTATGTAGGCTGTTTGTAGCACTTTGGCAACATAGCTTATCAGTGATTTTATCTCATAAATTCTTCACCTATGTCTTAATCTCTTACAGGCTAGGCTTCACAGTTTCCATGCTGATTTCTCTCCATTCTCTTTTCAGTGTAGTCATTGATTTCCATGTGCAAATGGCCTTTGGATGGCTTGTTTATTGAAGTGTCAAGAGTCTGGAACTAGGCAGTCATTCCTGCAGGAATCATTATTTGAACTATCATTCTCTCTGCAAGGATATTCTTCATGTCTTTAGCACAGTGAGTGCTGACTGAATCCCAGACTAGCACACCTCTGGCCACCTCACAAAGCAAGTGGCAGCATTACATCGACCCACCTCCTTAAAACTGCTTGTATGCACTGGGCTTTTTTGGATTTCAAGAACATAATCTTATCTTTCTTATACCCTTAGTGATGATTAGAGGTGGGCTTACTTTCTGTCCAGATTCCCAATGGGTTATTTGGCTCTAAGTTTTGAGTTCATTTGTTTACATAGATGGGCCAAAGACATCTGCTTGGGTATTTGCAAATACTAAATTATAATTTATATTCTCATTTATTTTTGAGTATTAATTTCAATGATATTATGTATTTATATTTAATTATATATTAATATTATTTTATAATTCAATCTGTCCAAACTGGTGTTCTTAACTGGAGCATATTTTTGCTTATTTGGGCTTATATTACAGGCATTCTGCAAAGTCATATTGGGGCTTCTTTTCTGGTTAGGTCTTATTTTCAGAGAAATATGGTACTTTGAATTAGGCTACCTGGGTTTTAACTCTAGCTTTGTTACTTATTCCTTTTATAAACATTGAGAAGTAACTTTGTTTCTCTGTAACTCAAGACCTGAACTTTTAAGTTGACTCAAGTACTTCTTCTTACCAGAAGCTTTCTTTAATCCTACTAGAGGAAAAGAAAATCCATATTATAGACTTTAAGTCATCTGGTCCAACTCCCTCATTTTAAATATGAGTATGCTATGAGCTTCAGCATCTTCATATGTAGAACAAGAAAGACAGATTAAATTAATCTCAAGGTACCTTCTAATTGAGCTTCACCTGTAAACTAAAGATGTTGAACTAGATGAGCTCCTCTTGCAACTTTAAGTCTGTTATCTTATATAAAACAATCTGAACCCTAAGGTCTGCTCAGTATCAACTAGAGCTAACAGAAATTATAATATCAAATAAGAAATTTATATTTTTAAAAATTGTTTAAAAACAGCACATAAATCATTCTCTTTGCTTTTAAATCATACTCATTTGCTTTTCTTCTCTAGCAGTCCAAAATACTTTCTTCAAGCAGATCTCTTTTACCTTTATGTTTATCTTTCTCATCAGTCTTCCCTGATTATTCCAGGCTTTCTGATCTTTCCTTTCTTTTAAAGTTCTATAGGATTTATAGTCTCTACAGAACTTGATCTTATACCAATTTAAAATGTATATATTTCTTTCAGGTTTATAACATAACTCTTAAGGTCAAAAACTATTTCCCATAGTGGTTAGCACACTAGACAATAAATTCATTGGTTTCTTTCCATATTATCTAAAAAAATCCTATAGTAGTTTAGAGAGAACACATTGATTTATAGCTATTGCAACTAATTTTTTTGAATGGGTCATGTGGGGTCTTTAAGGATCTGATATTATAGATTCATTGAAATGTCATTTTTGCCAACCTAAGAGTTTGTATAAAAAGCATTTTATGGGCTATGACTTTTGACTTTAGAAAATAGAAAGTGATTCCAGGTTAGAGAGAATAAGATTTAGAAAATCAAAACTAGCCTGTGGAGAACTAGGTGTACTATTATTTCATACCATAGTTTATTGGGAGAAACTGACTTGTTTTCTGGTCTATTTACTGGAAAAGCAATAAGCTATGGATAAGTTACCAATTAGTATATTCTGTTTTATGAAAAACCATTTTTTATACAACAATAAAATTGTGTCAGAAACTCAAGTTTTGTTTGTAAAATGTTAAGTAGTGCCTGGGTCACTCCCATCAGTTCCATTTATTCTTTAATCCTCTCAATACTACATTATTCCATACAAAGGATACACTGGTGATGATATTTACTGAAATGCTTCAGTAAAGCTACTGAAACTTTTTTTTTTGCTTCAATTTTTAAATTAACATAAAGGTAGCCTTTGGGCAAAGGATTAGGATGAAACAGCAGTGATATTTCTTTTCATGCATTCTTTTTTTGGTTTTGGTTGTGTATAACAATGGGTTAAGTGACTTGCCCAGGGTAACACAGCTAGATAATTAAGTGTCTGAGCCCAGATTTGAGCTCAGGTCCTCCAGATGCCAGGGCCAGTCAGTTCTCTATCCACTGAGCCACCTAGCTGCCCTACTGGTGTTTTCTTTTCAAGGAAGAATTATACTTCTAGGTGATTCTTAGTTTAGAAAGAGCATGGAAACTACAAGGATTCAAAAGAGAGAGGAAATTGGCAACTTGTTAAGCCTCCTATTAAATGTAGAGAAATTAGCTTTATAACTTCTTTTGGAAGCAATAAGTTCAAAAAAGTTCTTTCCACCTTTTCTCAATAGATTTTTCTATCTTTGATAGGCAAAATATATAAATGATAGTTAATATTAAGATATAGCTTTCTATTCCTAAGGCACAGATCTGACTCCACTATGAAAAAAATTGCTTGTAGGATTAAATACATACTCCTTAGATTGATATTTAAGGTGTTTCAAAGTCTTACATCAATGTCTTTCCAGACTTACATCATATTACTTAAAAATATACCAAATAAATGGCTAATATAAGCTATGTAATGAAGCTAAGGGACAAAAATGTATTGATGTTTTTTATTTGTAAAATATATTAATTTCTGGGGCGGCTAGGTGGCGCAGTGAATAGAGCACTGGCCCTGGAGTCAGGAGTACCTGGGTTCAAATCCGGTCTCAGAGACTTAATAATTACCTAGCTGTGTGGCCTTGGGCAAGCCACTTAACCCCATTGCCTTGAAAAATCTAAAACAAAAAAAATTTTTAAAAATATTAATTTCTAACTGTTAATTTTTCTTCTCTGGCCTCCCAAAAGAAAACCCGAACCTTTCTTTATAACAAAGAAAACTAGTTAAACAAAAACATTTAAGAGTGTGACTTTCTGAATATACATAAAACCTTCTGCCCTAGTTCTACATTTACCTCCTGAGAGAAAAGAGATATGTTACACAATTGGGTCCTGAAACCATTATTGAAAGCAAAAAATTTCCAACTCTTTTCTGAATATAATCATATTAACCAAATGTCATATGAATACTTATAACTAAAACTGCAGAGGCATGATACAATAGAAAGATCACTTCACTGTCTCTGAAGATAGAGGACCTGGGTACGAATTACATTCTTACTGTTTGTGTGACCTTGAGCAAGTTATGGAATATCTCTGGTCTGTAGATTTCTCATTTATAAAATGACAAGTTTGAATTAGATGGATTCTGAATTGACTCTCACCTCTATATCTTTGATCCCATAAACCTACAAATCAGGTAAGCAGAGCCATTGAATCTTAAGCTGGAAAGGATTTCCACAGACCATCTAGACCAACCCAATATTGAATAAGTTGTCATCCTAGTTTATGTTTGAAGATCTTCTGTGAGAAAAGATTCTCTCTCTTTTGAGATAGGTCTTTCAACTCTGGGATTTTGGAAGTTTTCCCTTGCTTGAAGCCTAAAATTTTTAATTTTACTACCTAACTTGTACTTCTGTCCTTTGGGCTTCTTCATGTGACTACTCTACACTTACTTAAAGACAACTATCATTTCTTTTATTTTTCTCCAAGCTAAACATCTCTAATTTATCCAACTCATTCTCATTTGGTCTTTCATCATCCTGACTGCCTTTCATCATTCCTGACTGCCTATATGGTCTCCAGATTATTGTATCTCTCCTAAAATATAATATCAAAAATTGAACAAGTATTCCAAGTGTGGTCTCAGAAGTGACGAGTATAACATAGACACAAATGCCTCTTTTAACATAGCATAAGATCACTTTTTTCCCACTGCTCATCACATTAATTATTCACTAAATGCCCTAGATCATTTTCAGGACTAATGTCTAACCATTCATCTACTACACTTATTTTTTTTAACTGAAGCATATGACTTCACGTTTATTCCTGTCAGATTCAAAGAAATGTTGTATCCTTCCTAATCTTCTTAAATCCTGACTGGAACAAATTTGAACTCTTTGAATTCTAATTCCCTCATTTCTCATTTCATAGATAAAGAATTTGAAACCCATAAGATTCAAATGATGGGCCCAAGTTACACAGTTGATTTGATGGCAGAACTTCCATGTCCCTTGAAGACCTTACTGTTCTTTTCATTAAATGCACTATTTTCTTTGTGTGAACTGAACCCATTAAAGGAAGTAGAATACCTAATTCAAACCCCTCATTTTTTCAGATGAGAAACTGAGAGTTATCCTTTCTCCAAAACTGGTTATTCCTGCTTATTTCTTTATGTTACTATCTCTATCATTCTTTATCTTCCTCCTTCTAGATCTCATACTACCTCATTATTATTTCTGATTTTGACCCTGCCCCTGCTTGTCCAGTCTTAGAATCTCAGGAGACCTTACAGATCAGTATCTCACATTATTCCCCTTTCTTGCCAGTGACCAGGTTCAGATCCTAATGACCTCTTACCTAAATTTACCTCATACTTAATTTTTTGCAATACTGTCCTAAATGGTCTCCCTGCCATTACTTTTCTTTCCTCTTGCTGTTGCCTACCTTCCAACCATCCAAATAATTGCTGCCAAATTTTCGTTCTACTTTATCTCCCAATACTCCCATAACTTAGCCTTTATTCCAATAAAATGGCTATTTTTTACCCATGTTTACTTATTTGTATCCGCCATCTTGTTCGCACACACAAAGCATGTGATATATATTAATTGAAAGTTTAAATGACTATTTAAAATCAGGTCCATTAGTCTACAATCAGAATTTTCCATCTTTCTGACATGTTTCATACCTTTTTAGCTCCTGATCAGATATTGAAAAAGGATTCATTCTATAATAGGATGCCTTATTAGATGCTAATTTTTTTGAAAGGGTTTCCACCTGTCTTCTTTTTATGAGTCTATTAGAATTTCATATTGTATACATTTATTTCTAAATTAAAATTTTAAATAGCCTTATAAGTTCTAGCCATCTCTTAGAAGTATTGTGTAACAGGTTTGGGAATACTGATCTAATTATATAACTTTTTCTTCTTAAATGAAGGAAGGGATGCCTGAAGTTCTTGTTTAACAAACTTAGTCAAAAATTTCCCTAATGAGATAACTGTATTTTCATATATACACACACATACCTAATACAGATACATGTTATATAATTACTGAGGAAACTTGGAGTGTATTCTGTATTTAAATCATGTGACTGTAATCCTAGCACTGACCAGGTTTATTTCAACAGAATTAGTTTAAAAATTTAGTGTGTGTGTGTGTGTGTGTGTGTGTGTGTGTGTGTATGTGTATGCTGCAATGATGGTTTTTTTTCTATGAAATGAACAATTATTTTGTATTTGTATCTAGGCAGATTCCTTAGATTCAGAGTTTAGACATTTTTAGAAATATTATCATTCAGTGGTAATTATTATATATACACATATGTTAGCTAGTTCTATTTTTAAACTTTTTCCTCTATACCAGTATAAATAACTACCTGAAAGATTACACTAGATCTTTGAAATAAAATAGTCAGTAGTGACTGTCTACTCTTTAACTTTCTACTACTTTGATATCTATATATCTCTGTCTGTCTATCTCTTTGTTTTGATTTACAAAATATATCTGCTTTGTACTAGATTGCATTCTGGCAAATATCAAAGTTCAATATGATTAAATCTGACTTAGTTCAATATTTAGATTTTGATTGAATACAGTTGCAATGTATTTGAAAAGACTGCAAATTCTATTTTGGTAAATGGTCATAATTTAGACTTAAGGGAGAAAAACATTTAAACTCTGTGCAGGAACATGTTATGTTGCAAAATACATATTTTCTGCAAGTTTCAGATGTTAACTAACATTAAGTGCAACTATAATTGATCCCTTGTGAAATTCATTTTTGGCCCAAATTTGGCATAAAATATTCAACACTTAGCAAAAGGGGAAACAAATTTTCAGCACCTAAAGAATTAAAGGAAACTTGTTGAATGACTATTCTAATTTTATGATTAATTAAATTATAGGATGATGTTTCCTTTCTAACCATTGTGTTCTCATGTTTATGCCTGAAGCTTAATTGTTAGTCAACATAATATTTCTCAAAATGATTACTTTATGTAGATGACCAAATGTTTTTCTTTTTCCCCCAAGGTTTCTCATCTTGCCAACCCAATTTCCTTCCCTATGTATCAGGACACATTAGTGCATTGTGAAAGCCAGTAAACTGGGCTTTTCCCACTACATAGATTCAACTTACCCACCTTCATAGACTGTCATTGAGATCTGCCTATCCATTTTATGACATAGGTCCTCCAATCAGCAAATACAACGTTTTTAATATGTTCCCTTTTCCTAGGAATTATTTTGATGTTTTAGTAGGTAGTAGCTAATCCAAATCTGTTTTCATGGCAACTAAGTTGCCATTAATTCTTCTGTTTAGTTGTTGCTTTATCAGTCATAGACTTAATTTAATAAATTCTTCTCCTTCAGTGACCTTCCAATTAATTATTTTTATCTGCTTAGGAATACTAGGCTTTGCCCAGACATAAGTCTGATCCTGTTGTCTTTGGGTGTATTATGAGAAATCTACATTTTGAACTATACTATGAAATGGGAGTAGTCTTAGATTTTTAGCATCATTTAACAGGAATTAAAGTGATTTTATTGTGAAGGACATTAGCAATGTTTCAAAATAATTTTATGATATAATCCTGTCAAAATGTCTGAATAAAATCCTTAGTCATCCCATTTTCCTCTTTAGTCATTCCCTTTTTCTGTTCTCTAAATAATTAGAATTATTATGCCTTGGTAGGTATGCACATTGTTTAGAAAGAAATTCCTAAAGACATTTGTAACAAAGTTGCAGTGACACACATTTTTGTATACATATATATTCAAAGATTTTAAAATTTTGTTTCTTTTCCCTTTCATTTGAAGGAGTTGTGAAATTATAGATTTTTTTTAAGGGTGAAAGGTGAGGGTGGAGTAAAAGTAAGAGAAAAAAATTGAAAGAAAACTGGAATATTTTTTAAATCTAGCAAAAGGTCATTGAAGCAAGGCATTGTGCCTTCATAATTGCTTATACAACTGTTTCTCAATATAACTACTTTGAGGTCTAATAGGTTTTTTAAAAATGACTTGCCTAGGGGTGGCTAGGTGGCATAGTGGTTAAAGCACCGGCCTTGGAGTCAGGAGTACCTGGGTTCAAATCCGGTCTCAGACACTTAATAATTACCTAGCTGTGTAGCCTTGGGCAAGCCACTTAACCCCATTTGCCTTGCAAAAAAATCCTTAAAAAAAAATGACTTGCCTATTTTAAATATTCTAAAACTTTTCTTCCTCCTGTTTTGGAGATCGATCTGAATCTTTTAGGGGAGAGAAGTTTATCTAGAAAGAAATGAGAATGTTAAAGCAAGAGAGAGAGAGATTAAGAATGTGAGAAATGTTTTTAAATTGCCTGTTTTGTTTGATTCCATTTGAAACTGAAATCAACAATATACTTAAAAATTACCTACTGAATGTGTGTGTTTTTCAAGGATAGACTTGTTAGAAATTTAAGAATACATTGTAATTAAAGTGCTAAGGTAAATTTCTTGTATTTCAGATGGAGCAGTTATCAGATGAAGAACTTGACCATGGTGCTGAAGAAGACAGTGACAAAGAAGATCAAGATCTGGACAAAATGTTTGGTGCTTGGCTTGGGGAGCTAGACAAACTTACTCAGGTCAGAAATAATTTATGGGGGCGGCTAGGTGGTGCAGTGGATAGAGCATCAGCCCAGGAGTCAGGAGTACCTGAGTTCAGATCAGGCCTCAGACACTTAATAATTACCTAGCTCTGTGGCCTTGGCCAAGTCACTTAACCCTATTTGTCTTGCAAAAACCTAAAAAGTAGATAGATAGACAGACAGACAGACAGATAGATAAAGATTTATGAGTAAATGTTTAAGGATTTGAAAGTATATACCTATTAATTTAGGTGTTAAGATTATATGAACTAAAAATTTAATAAAATAGTAATGTTTGCACAAAAGGAAAAAAGTAAGCTGTACTAAAAAAAGGAGCTTAATAGTAACTTTAGGAAATATGTGCTTTCATATGGTAATTTTGAACATTTTAAAATCATTCAGGAGGAAATATTTAGGTGCTGAAAATGACAGAAGAGAAATATTTAATGAAATTTCTGTATAATCACATTTTAATAATTTTTAAAATTTTATAGTTTAGATAGGGTTTAATAGCTTTAGCAAATCCATTCGGATCCAAATCAAGTGACAAAAATTACACATCATTTAATTTAATAATACTGTCTTTTCTTACATATTTTCAAACATTAGACTATTAGCGATAGCTTTTTCCTATAGTTTGATTTTTACTCGGTATCTAGAAAAAAAAGAATAAAATTTCTTTTGTTTCTCGTTTGGAAAAAAGTTGAAGATGACATTTTATTTCTCTTTACTCAAGAAATTTTACTTTAAAGATTCTTTCCCTTTTCTAAATAAAACTGACAAATATAATGTTGACTCTGAGATAGTGGTAGACATGATATTCAGTACTTCACAAGAATGAATTTTACATTTTACAGAGTAAAAACAGCTAGTGAGTATTTGGTTTATTAGCTATTATGTTTTTAATTGACTTTAAGTACCAACATACTTAAATTATTTTCAACCTGAAGCATCTTCTGAAATTAAACTTAAATTTATAAAATTTTCTGTGGTTTTAAAGCTACTGAAAAATTTTAATATTTTCTGTTCATTCTTGTAAGTTTTTGTACCCAGTTATCAAAATAAATCTTAAAAGTTTAATAAAACTAGGAACTTTTTTTTTTAATTAAAACTAATGTACTGGGGCGGCTAGGTGGCGCAGTGGATAGAGCACCAGCCCTGGAGTCAGGTGTACCTGAGTTCAAATCTGGCCTCAGACACTTAATGATTACCTAGCTCTGTGGCCTTGGGCAAGCCACTTAGCCCCATTGCCTTGCAAAAACTAAAAAAAACAAAAACAACCAAAAAAAGCCTAATGTACTAGGCAAACCATTAGTATACTTAAAGAGGAAAACCAACTGACTAGTATCAAAAATAAAAAAAAATTAACAGCAAATAAATAACAGTAATAATATAAAGCAAGAATAAGTAGACCATTTCTTAATATGAAAAATAACATCTGTCTACAACCAAGAGTCATCATTTTATGTAATGAGGATAAACTGAAATCCTTTCCACTAAGAGCACTCAGTAACTTGGTAGTCCAATATAGTCATTGTTATTTATTGAATTAAGAAAAAGAAATTAAGTACATAAGTATAAGCAGAGAAGAAACAAAATTATCACTTTCTGCATATGTGATTTACCTGAAAGTCCCTAGAGAGTCAACTAAAAATTAAAACAACCATAGAATATTTAATGTAACCTGAAGAATTCATAAATATAACTGTATGCATATTTGTTTGAAGCATGGATATATGTGCAAAATGTGTATAAATATATGATAAGGTAGAAATTTAAATAAACCATAGAATGTATAAATAAAGAAGAACATATAAAAATGGTCAAACTAGTATATAAATTCATGGTCTTGTACTTCAGCAGACCTTTTGCTATATTATGCTGTCAGTAAATAGAGGCCTATTTCATCATGAATTTTGTATTCAACTTATTCTCTATTCAGGCAGTACATTTCATTATTCTGGTGGCTTTTCTTGCTTGTCACCATCTGATTTTAAGAAGGGGGGAAGTAGTAAAGATCTAGGTACTTTAATTCTGGTGATTTTGTAAAGTCAAGTCAATAGATTGGAGCCCCTTGGGAGAAACATCTTAAGATTTAATGTACTTTAGGGAACATACTCTTAGAACTATAAATAGCAAACTCACTGTTATACATATTAATTAGCCAGTATGTACAATCAGGTCTAAGCAAGGGCATTTCCTGAGATGTCATTATAAAAACGATAATAAACAATCATTTAAAAAAAAACATTCTCCACATTAACATGGGATAGTCTTTCTCACATGTTCACACAGCATTGAGGTGGAGAATAGGAATATATTTAGAATGCTCTGACAGAACACAGGTGGCTAAGGCATACTGCATTTATATAATGTCCTTTTACTTCTCGTGGTATATTCATGCTTCATGAGTATCCAGGGCAAATTTCTCAGCTTGTCTCCCTGGGCCTATTAATACAACTCAGCTCATTATGACCAGTCCTAACTTTTCTTCTCAGTTCACAGAGCTCCTCCTGTCTTGTACCTCTCTCTATTCATTGGCTCTGCCCTGTGTTTGAGAGTCTTGATGCGAGATGAATATCCTGGCTATTGGAGTTGGTGGGAGGAAGAGAGAAATCTCTTTCCCCCTTGTTTTCCCTTTTTCTCCCCCCCCCTTTATTTTTCTCCCTCTTTTTCCTCTCCTAAGGAACCAATTCCCTTTCAAGAACTAAGTTGTTTTTCTTCTATAAATGACTCTCTTCTCTATTGTCAGAAGTCACACTCAGAGAACTCTCCTGTCTCAAATTTTTTTAGAGCTGCCAAGCACATGACCAACAGCTTGCTGCCTTATAAATTAGAGGTAATAACAGAGTGACAGGTAATAGGGTACCTAGAATAAAAACTGGAGTAACACATTCTTCTCACTAATACCGTGTCTCTATTATTTGTTTCCTAACTTAGTTTTTTCCAGCTGGGCTGAAGAGAATAAATTGATCAGAGGTGGCCTGGTCAATTTGTCTACACTTTCAATTATTTTTGGAAAATACTGGCATGTATAAGGAGAAAGATTTCTCAATGAATTTGAAAATATATCTCTTAATATTCAAATGTAGCTTTGATTTTGTCAATTTGGGAGTTCTTTAACAGTACAGACTTAACAGTCTCTGCCCATCCTGTGGGACTCTTCCCAAAAGTTGTTCAAAAAGAGTCCATGCAATAGATTGGAAGCCTTCTTTTATCTCCCCACAGCACAAGATTTAGACGATTTTGTCTGGTCACCTGTCATCTCCCTTTCTCTGCAGAGGACCAGGTTATCAGTTCCTTGATGACCTGTTTTACTGTTTCTATGATCTATTTTTTTTAATTGGACTTTTACCAGTTAAAAGACTATAATTTCCAGAAAACAGTGTAGCCCTCATTCTTCCTCCTTTTCAATTCTTGGTCTAGCTGATAGCCCATAAGTTTTGCCTATGCCAGTTATCACTGCTGTTTTACAATCTCCAGGGTGTCTCACTTACTGAAATCGTCACTTTCTTTGTCAATCAGTCTTTCCTTTATAGGCAGACTATCTATTATAGGTCTCTTCCAGGTTTTCTTATATGTCATCTATAACAAAGAATCCCCATGCACAGAGAATCCCTTAGAGGATCTACGTTCTGGGTTGGATCTCCTTTATCACTTTTGGTCAACATATATTTCCCTCATTTTATGTCTTTAGCAGATTTATGTCTTCCAGGAATTCAAATGGTCTGATTTATAAACAGGAAACATCTCCTAATTATCCATATATATATATATATATATATATATATATATATATATATATATATATGGCTAGGAAATACTTTGAGCAATGCATCTTCCTCATAAGTGGTGTATTTAGTATAGTTTAGTGTGTCTTCTGTTAAGATTTCATTAGCTTTGTACCAAACAGTACCCCTAATTGGGTATTAATAAATACACTTACTGAATTGCATGTGAGTAAAAACACTAGCTCTATGACCCTGGGGAAATCAATTAGCCCTATTTGCCTCAGTTTTCTCATTTGTAAAATAAACTGGAGAAGGAAATGACAAACCATTCCAGTATCTTTGCCAAGAAAATTGCAAATGGAGTCTTGAAGAGTCAGACACAAGTGAAAATAACTCAGCAACAGCAAAGTTAAAATGACCTTTCACTGCAAGATTTCAAAGAAAATAATTTTAAAACAGTTCTCCTAGGCTATTGCTTTTCAGAACTATGGTTTCTTTAAATACATTTTGCTTTGCTCATTTTTGACATAACTGAAATAATCACTAATTTTGTATTTAATACGTAGTTTATTTTCTTTTTGAATTTTTTGTTTTGTTTCCCTATTTTAAAGAGTTTGGATACTGACAAACCAACAGAACCAGTAAAAAGATCTCCTCTTCGCCAGGAAACAAACATTGCCAATTTTTCTTATCGCTTCTCCATGTACAATTTGAATGGTAAGCAACTACTTAAAAATATAATATCAAGGAATTTTCTTAATTGCATGATGTTAAATTAGACGACCAATAACAAGAGGTGAATAATATATAATTTTTTTTTATTCAATTGTTATATTTTCCTTTTTACAAATTGACTACTTGTTGAATTGTGTGGTAGAAAAGTTTTATACTTCAAAATAAATGAATAGAACTAAACTTTTTAGTTATTCTTCAGGAAATTTACAAATTAATATAGGTAAAATACAAAAGTCTCCAATTGTACTATTTCTTAAAACTATGTGAAAAGGGGGTGGCTAGGTGGCACAGTGAATAGAGCAGCAGCTCTGGAGTCATAAGTACCTGAGTTCAAATCCAGTCTCAGACACTTAATAATTACCTAGCTGTGTGGCCTTGGGCAAGCCACATAACGCCATTTGCCTTGCAAAAACTAAAACAAACAAACAAAAAAACTATGTGAAAAGATCAATGAAATTAATACCTGTCATTATTTGTCTGGGTTACTTGAGTTTAATTATCTATTTCTTTACTCTTTTAGATTCTGTATAGTTTCTTCACTCTCCTTTTAGTCTCCTTTTTTTCCTTTTCTCTGTGCTGTTGCCATTTCAATGCATATCAGTACTTCCACCAAACTTTATATTATTATTATTATTATTATTATTATTATTATTATATCATTTAACTTTTCATAATTGAGATTTGAATGTGTATATGTTTTTGTTATTTAAAAAAATTTAAATTGAAAGAACATTACAGTTACTTTCTGTTCTAATTCCAGTATAATGAAATCTTTTGGTTTTCTGCTTGAATTTATTACATGGAACATATTTACTATGAAGGAAAAGGAATAATGATAGGCAGAAACAATAATAAAACCTATATATGAAGCCTGATGTGTACTATTGTTTATTGCAGAAGCCCTGAATCAAGGAGAGACGGTGGATTTGGATGCTTTGATGGCTGATCTTTGCTCTATAGAGCAAGAACTCAATAGCATTGGGTCTGGAAATAGTAAGCGTCAAACCACAGAAACAAAAGCTGCTCTGAAATTACCTTCTAGCCGACATACCTTGAAACATGGCACCCTGAAAGGATTGTCCTCTTCATCTAATAGGATAACTAAACCTTCACCTGCCAACTACTCCTTGGATGACATTACTGCACAATTAGAACAGGCTTCTCTCAGCATGGATGAAGCGGCTCAGCAGTCAATAATGGAAGATGCCAAGCCTACAGTGATTAATCAGCACAGAAGAACAGCATCAGCAGGTACAGCAAGTGATGCTGAAGGACGCTCAATTAGCAATTCATCTCGTTCAAGCATCACTTCTGCAGCTTCCAGCATGGATTCTTTGGATATTGATAAGATGACACGTCCTCAGGAGCTAGATCTAACACATCAGGGGCAACCAGTTACTGAGGTAAATATATAATAAAGTTACAAATTCATTCTCTTACAAAATGTTTATAATATTGGATTTCTGGTATTACAAAAGAGGCAATAATAAATAAAAATACACTTATTTCTAGTCTCAAATCTTTACATTAACTTGTGAATAGTGTCCTACAGATCAATTTTTAAACCAGAAATTCTGTAGAGATTAGTATTAGTGGACTACTTCTAATGTATGCTTCAAGATATATAATGAAGAATGCTTTTATCTTGCTATTCTTATTCTTGAGACCATGCTCAAGCCTCCAGCAAGAATTTCAGGTGTTATTTGAATATAAAACTTTTTAAATTGATAGCAGTAAATGACTTCGTAAATTCACATGAAAGCATAATATTTTATATTTACAGCAATCTTGAGGAAAAAATCTTTGGAGTTGATTATGAAATCACTAAAAAAGTAGGTTTATACTAATATAGAATTATAATCATTGAGTATTCCCTTTCCCCATCTTCTGTTGCTTTTTTTTTTATCAGACTTGTTCTTGGTCATCTTCTCTTAGCCTTTATTGGGAGAATGTATGTTTATTCAGTATAAAGATGCATATTTATCTCTATTTTCTTTTAACATTTAAATAGGTCATTTTTATTTTAGGATAGTTAAAGTAATAATAGCTTTTAAGGAAGCTACCTTCTTTCCCTCTTCTCAAAATCTATCCCAAGGAATCTTAATATTATAGTCCTTTTGTTCAGGAAAGTCAACACTGGAATTTGTAACTGAGGCCTTCTGTTACCTTAATTCCCTACTTTGTGTGAATAAGTTGTCCTTATTTAAAATTTGTAATATTAAACAAAATTTACCTACTGACAAAAACTGAATAAATGTCTCTTGAATTTCATCTTATTTTGGAAAAAAAAAATGTGCAGATAAATTTTGACAAAGGAATTGCTTAAGAAATGTTCTCATAAAAAGTTCCTAATATTGTCTAGTTGTGTTTATTCCTCTTCTTGCCCTTATAAAACAATTTCTTCAGAGGCAGCTTCTATTCTTCCAAACAAGATACCAATAAGACTGGTTAATTTCAGGGTCCTTTTCCTACTTCAAATGGTAATATGTTTCTTAGGAAGAAGGTATTTTATACCCTCTCAAGAAAGTGTATTCCAGAATTGTGGTATACCTTCCTACATTTTGAAAGAGAAATAATATAACCTAGAAAATAGAGAATAAGTGTCTATGGGGAGGATAGACTGTATCACCTGGCTACCGAAAGAGCTTTTAAAGTATATAGTTGTAAGTAGTACTTGGGAAACAAAAAAGTGTGATCATTTCATTCATTCAGCATAGGTTCGCTAAAGAACATCTTATCAAACTAACCTTATTTTTTGTTTTCATAGGATTTTTACACTCATAGATCCAGGAAATGTTGTAGACTTTAGTAGGTTTGAATTTTAGCAAAACATTCAACAACTTTTCATGATAGTTCTGGGGACCAGATGCAGAAATGTAGGCTGGATGATAGTGCAGTTATTTGTAATGATAGTTTATTGACCCACTGTCTCCAAAAGTTGTCAGTTAATTGGATCATTAAAATTAATCCAGAGGTGGTTCTCCAGTGGCATTCTACTGGACTTTTTCCTTGATATTTATTAATAAGTCATATAAAGAATTAGAATTATATACTTATTTAATGTGAAGATCACAAAAATAAGCACAACTAATACACTGCATTATCTTTTCAGACTGATACAATGTTTTATTTTAACAAACATTAAATTGATAGTCTAAAGCAATGATAATAAAAATGAAATTTAATAGAAGCAAATGTCTTGAACTTAAGTTTAAAAATAAATAAGCCATAATACTACAGGATTTTGGAGATTTAACTTAAAATTTTAATATAATAAAGAGTTGTGGTTTTACTTAGCTGCCAATTTGAATAATATTATGTGGCTGTCCAATAAATATATAGTTTTAGGTGGCATAAATAGAAGAATAAAGTTGAGATGAGAGTATGTAACTGTTACTATACCCTGAAATAGAGTTTCAATTCTAAACAGCATATTTTTGAGAGATTATGACATATACAAGCATGTCCAAGGAATAACGACTGGGATAGTAAGGACACACTGAGCCAATGTGATGTTTGGTTGAAGAAACAAAGGTTTATTTTTTAAATATCAATCCTGAAAAAGAGAATTGAGGTTGATAGAACTTCAGATAGTTGAGGAAAACTATTATGTGGAATAGGGATTAAAATTATTCTGCATAACTGCAGTGCGCAAATCTGGGTTAGAAGTTACAAAATGACAAACATAGGCTCAGTATAAAGAAGATAACCTTAATACCTGGAATTGAACAAAAGTAGAGACACTGGCTCAGTAAATAATGAATTCATAGTTCCTGGAAGTATTCAGAATAAGCAGGGGCTAGATAATTAAGGGATTCCTGTTAGTGAGGTGGTTGAATCAAACTAATATCTTACTGCCTACCCTGAAGGAGTAATACTGTGAAATTCAATGTTTTTTATTTCTTCTCTCATACTTCTATTTATGGTATAGAAGACAGGTAATGAGGAGTGGAGAGTTAAATGAGCCGGGGCAGAGTGGGGGGCACGGCTAGGTGGTGCAGTGGATAGAGCCCTGGCCATAGAGTAAGGAAGACCTGAATTCAAATCCAGCCTCATTACCTAGCTGTGTGGCCTTGGGCAAGCCACTTAACCCCATTGCCTTGGAAAAAAACAAAATCAAACAAAAAAAAAGTAGAGGGGAAACTAATAAACTAGTTTAATTCAGTTAGATTATTAAGTGACTTGAAGAAAGAACATCATTGACACTGATTAAAATACTTATATTTATATAATTATGTAAAATACTATATTTACAGTTATTGTATAACTTCTACTAATATACTTTGTCCATGAGTTGTTTTTTCCCTCAAGAGTCAGTTATTTAGCTTATGTTAAAGCATCTCCACTGATTTCATTCAGTAGCAATGTGAAATTTTTTTAAAAGATAATTGCACTATATATATATATATATATACACACACACACACACACACACACACACACATACATAGATACATACACACACACCCACACACACACACACACACACACACCTCATTGTTAAGACTTTAGAGACTTTAGAGACCTTTAGATCAAGGATTCTTAACTTTGTTTAGTGTGCCATTGTCCCATTGACAATCTCAAAAAATCTGTGGACTCCTCAATTATGTTTTTAAATGCATAAAAGGAAATATGTAGAGTTACAAAGGAAAGCAGTTATTTTGAAATACAGTTATCAAAATTTGTTTTTTAAAAAATAAGTTCTTGGGCTCCAAGTTAAGAACCCTGGTAGATTAATTAACCCAAAGGTACTTACTGCACATTAGTCATGCTTCTGTTTGGGATATCATAAGGAAATTATTTTTAGTCAACCCAAGAAATGGGAATATTAAGCTCTTTTCTAATATTTAAAAATTTTCTTTCTCCTTTATCCACCCTAAAACAGGAAGAATCTATGTTATTGTAACTTGAAGAGATGGGGAATAATAATTGGAGATAGCTGGGAAGCTCAGAGAAGATCAAAAGCCTAGAGTCAGGAAGACTTGAGTTCAAACTAGCTCTCAAACATTTAGCTGTATGACCCTGGGCAAGTCATTTAACTTCTGTTTGCCTTAATCCTCAGAAGAAGGAAATAGCAAACCACTTCAATATCGTTGCCAAGAAAACCTCGTGGAAAGTATGATCTATGGGGTCACAATGTCAGACATAACTGAACAACAAATTGGCTAGATGAATTAGCTTAATATCCTTCAGAAAATGTTTTTTAGCCATTTTGGTTTGGAAATAAGTTATGAATAATCAATCATACAATTATTGTGATACATTCATTACTTTATTTCTAAGATATAAATGAGGACTACAATTTTTGAACTATAAATCTTTTTTATGCTCCTCAAATTTTCTAATATATTCATTATAGTAAAGAAAAAAATCTTATAATAGGGGCAGCTAGGTGACGGCAGTGCTCACCGGCCCTGGAGTCAGGAGAACCTGAGTTCAAATCCAGCCTCAGACACTTAATAATTACTTAGCTGTGTGGCCTTGGGCAAGCCACTTAACCCCATTTGCCTTGCAAAAATCTAAAAAACAAAACAAAACAAAAACTTAGAATCTTCTGCAATTTTCCCTTCCCTAGACATTAGTCTGCTGAGGGAAATTTGCAACTTTTTTGTGTACCTTTATTTTGAGGGTCTTCATTGCCCCCCCAGAAGATTTGAATTTTGAAGGGCTTAACAAACAAAATCTTAGGGCAGCAATTGTATGAGAGAAGTTAGAAGAGACAAGCAGTCATAAGAGTCAATTCAAATAGTAACCAAATCCAAGTTAGAGATACCAGGCTGCATAGGAGATCTGATCTTTCATTGATAATCACAGGGACATATTTGGGATTTTGACATGTCACCTGTTTCCCAAACTATACAAGATAAACTAAAATAAACAAAACTAGAAGTAGAATTCTCTCTTCAACCTAATTATACATATGGTTCTCAATTTCTATATCTAATTTAATCTCTCTCCAGAGCTCCAGGTTCACATTATTAGATAGCCCTTTGGAAAAGTATAATTGGCAGAACACTATTAGGTAAGAAGGACATAGAGCACAATCTCTGCCCTTAACTTTGATCTAATAAGGGGATGCTGCAACATGTCAGAGGAACTTAGACAATAGGTGACACCTACAAACTTCCTTAAACCAAGTACCCTACAGAATATGATCTCTTTCTAAGGCTTTTCTCAGGACTCTGATAAATATGAGTTCTTACTAAGGCTTTTCTCAGGGGGACTCTGTTTTAATATAACTAATTCACTGCTTATTTTGATTTTTTAAAAGTTTTTTTTAGATGTTATATGATAGTTTTTGTATTACTATCACTTTCCACTGATCTAGAACTTTCCTTTATAATGAAGCCATAACTAAGCAAAAACAAATGTCAGTTGTTTGACAGACTATGTATGTATGCCTCATTCTACACCTAGAGGTGGAAGATATATTTTATCATCATTATTCTGTAGTCAAGATTGGGCATTGCATCGATTAAAATTATCATGTTTTTCCTATTATTTTCTATCATTTTTCTCTACACTCTGCTTATTTTGTTCTTTGTCATTTTAAATAAATTTTCCGGGGTGGCGGCGCAGTGGATAGAGCACTGGCCCTGGAATCAGGAGTACCTGAGTTCAAATCCTACCTCAGACACTTAATAATTACCTAGTCTTGAGCAAGCCACTTAACCCCATTTGCCTTGCAAAAACCTAAAAAAAAATCTTCCTAAGTCTTCTGAATTTCTCATAGTGTTTCTAACAGTTCAGAAATACACCATTACATTCATTTCCTAAAATTTTGCTTAGCCATTCCACAATTGATAGACCATTCATTCTTTCTGGTCTTGCCCTGACTCAAATAGTGCTACTCTGAGTATTTTGGTATTTGTAGGACCCTTCTCTCTGTCACTGATCGTGTTGGGATATATATACTGAAAAGTCATATTGCTGTATCAAAACGTATAACTTTTAATCACTTTTCTTTCATCATTCCAAATTTTTTCCAGTGCAATTGAAACAGCTCACACCAACATAGATATAATGTTAGTTGCTTACCCACATAGATTGTTTCTGCTTTATCTTCTCTAGTTTTCTGAGTAAAATGAAACCTGAATTGATTTATTTTGCATTTCTTCTTTTGAAAATGGTTTATAATCTTTGAAATATTTGAATTTTTTCCCTTTATCTTGATTTTCTAAACTTTATCTGAATTATTTGTAGTGAACATTTTCCCCCCCAATTCATAACTTCTCCTTATTCTAGTCATATGGTTTTTTTTGCCTGCCATCTCGATCTTACTTTCTTGTCTCAGTTTTGCTCATTCTACCCCTTTTTGACATAATGACATATTTGTCATAATGGCAAACACAATTTACTTTTTTCATTGCAATTGTATTTTATTTTTCCAGTTAACATGCAGTGGTAGTTTTTCAATATTCATCCATTTGCAAATTTATGGGTCCCACATTTTCCCACCATTCCTCCTTTCCTCCCCTCCCCCCTCTCCATGGTGGAGAACAGTGTGGAAAAAGTTATATATGAACATTTGTGTTTAACATATTTACATATTAGTCACCTTTCAAAAGAGGAATTAGAACCAAGGGGAAAGAAAAACCCGTGAAAGAGGAAGAAAAAACATCATTTTTTAAAAAGTGAACATAGTATGCATTCAGACTCCATAATTTTTTTTTCTCTGGATGTGTATGGCATTGTTCATACAACATACTCATGGTTGTCCTTGCTCTCTGAACTTCTGAGAGGAGCTGTATCCATCATAGTTGGATCTCATAATGTTATTATTAATGTATACAATGTTCTCTTGACTCTGCTTACTTCACTCAGCATCAGTTCATGTAATTCTATCCATGCTTCTCTAAAGTTCAACCAGTCATGGTTTCTTATAGAACATTGGTACTCTATAACACTGTACCATAACTTGTTCAACTATTCCCCCATTTGTCGAGCATCCCTAAAATTTCCAATTCTGTGCCACTACAAAAAGAGCTGTTATAAATACTTCTGAACATGTGAGACTTCCCCCCCCCCCAAAAAAAAAACCCCACAAAATTTCAAGATAAAAGACCTCAGTTCAAATATAAGCTGTGTCTTTATCTCTGGGTCTATTTCCTCTTATTATTAAATGAGGAATTGACCTAAATTATTGCAAAGTTTTTTTAAAAGCTAAATTCTATAATTCTGTACCACTGATAGGTCTTTTTTCAGTACTTAATATTTATTCTCCTTTCTTCCTCATCCCTTTTTTTCCTTTTCTCTGACTTGCACTAATTTTTAAAATATTTATATATTGCATGAAATGTTAAAGATTTATTAAACACTGTTTGGAAAACAATAACAAGCAATATAGGGGATAGTCTGTTCTCTTCATATATTACTGTTCTTTTATAAATTATAGGGAAGGGGCAGCTAGGTGGCGCAGTGGATAAAGCACCGGCCTTGGAGTCAGGAGTACCTGGGTTCAAATCCGGTCTCAGACACTTAATAATTACCTAGCTGTGTGGCCTTGGGCACACAAAAAACAAAAAAACCTTAAAAAAATAAAAAAAATAAAAATTATAGGGTACAGCTAGGTGGCATAGTAGATAGAACACTGGCCTCAAGTCAGGAGGACCTGAGTTCAAATTTGGCTTCAGACACTTAATAATTACCTAGCTTTATGACCTTGGGCAAGTCACTTAATCCCATTGCCTTACAAAAAGCAAAACAAAAACAAAAAATTATATACTGATAAAATACTTTATAAAAGGCAACATAGCATGGCAGATAAAAGTGATCTTAGTAAAAAAAAGAAAGACATGCATACCTCAGATAGATCCTGACTTTGTCAAGCCAAAGAAGTCACTTCACCCCTCAGGAACCCACTGGTATTCTTAAAACTATAAGTTGTATACATGTGCTGACTTGCATTGGAAAAGAATATTTTCTCACCAAAAGTTTATTATACCAGAGAAAGTTCATGTTCAGTTTGGAAAGAAATTGATGCCTTAGATCTAAAACTGATAACCAAAGATTTATAGAAATGTTAGCAGTAATATTGTTTGATTTAATACATTCCTCCCATTCTTTCCATACTTTTCAATATAATTGTGAAGCTGTACCTACTGCCATTGAATATATAATCCTAGTACTGTTCATTTCACAAATACTTAAATTGCATCAGATACAACCTCTCTGTACTCATTAGAATGCATAATGCTATAAAATAGTTCAGTAATTGTTATTTCACTTATTTGTGAAATAGTAGTGTCTACATTATGACAATGTATATAGTTAGGGAGACAAAACACATATTCTATATGAAATAATTAAATAATGGAAGATATCTGGTGCTTACAAAAGTAAGACCTGAAGATGACTCTGGAGGTAGAGATTTGTTCAGAGAGGGATAACTTATTAAATGAAGAACATGAAGTTAGGTATGGTAGGATTGAGTTATGTAGTGTCTTGGATTTCAGACTTAGGAATGTGAGTTTTTTCTTTTGGGTATTCAGGACTTTTGAACAACTGAGTAGCATGAAGAAATTGGCATTTTAGATGAGTATTAGTGTACAAGATGAATTGAATAATGGAGAGACTAGAAATAGTGGATCAGTTAATAATCTTGTACAATTCTCCACTCATGAAGTGATGAAATCCTAGGTTAATTTGGTAATATTAATGGAAATAAAAGGGAAGATTATAGATATAGATATAGATAAAATATGATTTGATTTTTAACTCAGATTTTTGGAATTTTTTATATTAGAAGAAAGGATATTATATCCATATAGGACATTTATTTTCATTTCTTATTCCTTTTAGTTCTCATTTTTCTTCTTCCTACATGATAATTAAAAGCATATATTTTTCCACCTCTCCAAATCTATTATTTTCTCCCTCCTGCATTTTCACAGCATTTTAGTTCTGTGGGATGTCCCAGCAAGCAGGCCAAGTGTCATATTGACTTCATGGAAGAAGAGACTGAGCTAACTCCTGTAAGTTACTGTGTAACCATGTGTCTGAGTCCCTATTTATATATCAATGAGGAGTGATCCCAATAAATCATACTGATGCTGCAATATATTTTCTGGTAATAGAAGTTTTTTTTTTAATCTTGTTAAAAGAAGTGATCTATAGTTACTTTGGTGTAAGATATCTTGTGGTATTTTTTGAAGTAATGATAATTAAAAATATAAACATTGTGCCATATATTTAAATAGAGAATTGTTGTTACTAGACTGCTTACCACCTTAACAAAGCATGACATGCTCTTTTGACTTGTAAAAATTATTATTTTGAAGATAAGGTAAGAAAGAAAACAATCAGATATATGTATTAATCCAATCAGTTAATTTAAGGTTATGCTACAATTCAAATGAATGATTTGAGTGAAATTACCATCTCTTTAATACTGGTGCTTTGCTGAAAAATAGAATCTGCTTTGCTTTCCTCTTCAAATGTATTTCCTTATCCTTTACTCTGTCATTATCTTGTGATGGCTTAATGTGTCTTTGGTGAGTAATATAAGTGCAGCACTCTAATTAGTTTGAACAAATAAGTAGTTCCAAAAATAAAATACATTTTTGGTAAATATTTTGACTAATGTACTTTAGATTTTTGTTGAAAGAAAGTATTTATACAGAAAGTATTTTATTCAACTCATTCAATGCTGTTTTTCAAGGATACTTTTTGAAGTTAGATCAAAGTTATTATTTATTAAGTGCTTAGGGTGTGCCAGGCTGCTGGAGATACCAAAAAAAAAAAAGTAAGAATAGTTTCCAATCTCAAGGAGCTTATTCTGGTGAAAGACAACATGCAAATACATCTGTATATAAAAAAAATCTGTGTGTGTGTGTGTGTGTATTTATAATAAATGAAAAAAAGGAGAAGACATTAGCAGCCTTGGAGGGACCAACAAAGACCTTTTGCAGAAATTGCCATTTGAGTTGAATCTTAAAGGAGTTCAAGGAAGGGAAGAGTTAGATGTTAGGAAAAAGAGGATCCTAGAGTTGGGGACCAGCCAGTGCAAAGGCACAGAGATTAAAGGTAGAATAGGTCCTAGAGTGAAGAGTCAAGAATGAGGTGGATAGAAAGTTAAGAGAGGTCCAGATTATGAAGAGCTTTAAATGCCAAAGGACTTTCTGTTTGATTTTGGAAACAACAAAGAGCTACTGAAATCATTGAGCATAGGAGTGACACTGTTACACTTGCTTCATAGAAAAATCACCTTTGCAGCTAAATAGAAGATGGATTAGAATGGAGAAAGACCTGAAACAGGAAAACCAGTTAGAAATCTAACATAATAGTCCAGGCAAGAGATGACAAAGTTCTGAGTTTAGCACTGTATGATTAGAGAGAAATAAAAATATAAAAGAAATGATGTAGAGGCAGAAATGGCAAGATCTGCCAAAACACTGGATATATTGAGTGAATGAAAGCAAGGGGTCAAATATGGTCCTGATGTTACAGATTTGGGCAACTAGGAATGGAGGAGCCTCTACAGTGCTAGGTAAATTTGGAAGGGAGGTTTGGGGAAAATATTAAATAATGAGTTCTGTTTTGGACATGTTGAGTTTAAGATAACAATGGAACATTCAATTGGAGATGGTTGAGTGAGAAAATGTTTTAAAATGAGAGGAAATTTGTTTATTATGAAGCCAGAATTCCAGAGGGTACAGTGAAAGAGCAAATCGAGAGGGAATGGGAGGTTTGGGGGGAATGATTGATCTCAATTTTGCATCTGCAAAGGTAAGGGAGTCAAGGATGTCATGGGTGGAGAATATGATTTGTGTAACTGCAAACTGAACACGGCAAATATAAGAGAATGGAAATAAGCTGACTATTGAATGGTGAATCTAGGCAGAATACCAGTGAATGGAGAAACAGACTGTCCTGAACACTGAACCTCAGGTTTTCTGGCAGACAGATGTTGTCTCCTGTGAGACTCAAAAGAGGAGCATTTCATTGTGTATTTGAAGAATCTGAGACATAGGGATAGCAGTAATAAAATATGACACCATAGCCAATCCTCAGGTTGTTATTAAGTTCCTTCAAGGTACCAGACACTGTGCTTAGGTGGCAGAAATGGGGACAAATATGGGGCGGCTAGGTGTCACAGTGGATAGAACACCGGCCCTGGAGTCAGGAGGACCTGAATTCAAATCCGGCCTCAGACACTTAATAATTACCTAGCTGTGTGGCCTTGGGCAAATCACCCCACTGCCTTGGCAAAAACCTTAAAAAAAAAAAGAGATGGGAACAAATAGCCCTCAGAGAGTTCACAGTTGACTTCATAGAGGAAAACTGAGCCCACATACTACAAGTATATACAAAATAGATACAAAATGATTGTGCTCCAGAGGCCATTAACAGAATGGGCAGGATGGGGTGGGAAAGCAGATGAGTCTGGAAAGTAGCTGAGGAGCCTCTTATGGAGAGGGGAGAGTGGGCGGGGGGGGGGGGTCAGAACCCAAAAGGAAGGACCCATTGACCCGATGAGGCAGAGCTAATTCTAATAACAGGAGGGCAATTAGGGCTGAGCTTAGAAAGACTTTTAAATGCTAGACCAAGTTGTTGATGACTCTTCCTAGAAGCACAGGGGAGCCCCTGGAGTTTACTGTTTAGAGCATCACTTTGGCAGCCATGGGGAGGATTCAGTCGTACAGAAAGCAGAAAGACCAATGAAGAAGCTATTGGAGTAGTCTGAATGAGAGGTGGGCTGTGTATGAGAAGAGAGAGAAGGGGACTTAAAAGATGAGGGGAAGATGAGTCTAGGATAGCCCTGAGGGAATGGGCTGGCTCCTGAGAAGATGATGTTAGGGTCACCATTTGGTTCTCTCTCTGTAACTACTTCTATTATTATTTCTTCTCTTATATTATTTAGCTCTTGTAGTATATAACTTTATGATCAGTATTATGAAGTCTTTCAATCATAAATTACATATTATTGCCCCCTGGTGGTCAGAATAACAACTGATTTTGTTATTTTACTGACCAGAAAGAATTCTTGAAATTTGAGAATTGAGCAAATCATTTGAGAAGATTTTAAGAAAAAAATGGCCAAGAAACTAAAAATGATTCCTGAATTTGTTTGTAATCTGATAAACTTAATAAACTTACTTTATAGGGCATTTTTGTTTGAAAGGTATCATAGGACAATAAATAGAATAACTGAACTGGGGGGAGTCAATATTCTTCTGAATTTAGTAGATCTGTGACCTTTTTTTACATGTGTATAATTGCATAAAACAAATCTAAACAGAAAGCATTTTTCATTTCTTAAAATCAAGCAAAAATCTAGTACTGGTAAGTTCTACCAAACTAGAAAGGCTTTAAATATAAGCCTGGTGACATTTGAAGACTAGATTGGCTAAATATGGAGAGAAGATTGGTTTCAAGGTGATGAATATTTTGGTCAAAGCAAAGACCAAAACAGTCCTAAGTTCAATGCAGCATCATTCTACTTTTGTACTGGTGATTATATAATTGTGGGAAAGGGAACAGAAGATGGTAAGAATCACGTAAAATGTTTATATAAAGCAATTTTAGTACTCAACTTTTTTCTCTCTTTTAATCTTTGCTATAAGAATGGCTTGCTATTTGGACAGAAAAATAAATATATAATACATATTTTAATATTTACATATTTTTAATTTTTGTGAATTTAGCAAATAATAAAAATTTTAAAAGTTTGCATTAACTCAAAATAATAGTAACAGAGCTATGCAGTTTGTTTGGGTCCCCTCCAGAAGCTCCCTTCTATTTTTTTTTTGTTTGTATATGGTAGGGTTTTTTAAATGTTTCATTGATGCTTTTTTTATTTTTCTTTCGTCACTATCATGACCTACCATCTTTCCCATTACCACTACCAAAAAAAAAGGTGGAAGCTTTCCCTTGTAACAAATAAGCATAGTCAAACAAAACCAAGTATTTTGTCTATAATCAAATCTCCTAGAGTTGGGGTCAGAGGAAGAGGTTCAATGTAGAGTTCTTAAGTCTTTCAAAGCAGTTTTCCATTACACTTTACTCTGCATTAGTTTGTCCAGGTTTTCTGAGGTTTCTTTGAATCTCTCATAGTCATAATTTCTTACAGTGTAAAGCACATTATAATGTAATATATTTCAGTACAACAATGACATATTTGTTTAGCCATTCCCTATTAAAAGACACCCACTCTTGTTTCTTGTTCTTTACTACAACAAAAAAGAACTTTCATAGGAGTTTCATATCTATGGATCTTTTCCCTATGTCTTATCTTTTGGTTCATATGTTTGTCTATACATGTGTCAGGGAGCACTATCACTGGGTTCAAAGAGTGATTTTTTTGGAAATACATTTCCAACTTTCTTTCCAGAACAGTTGGAACAATTCACAGATCCACTAATATTGTACACAATCCTCCCCTGTCTCCTTCAACAATTATCATGATATTCTTTATCTTTGTTAAACTGATATGTATGAAGTAGAAACTTAAATCATTTTAATTTGTGAGCATTTGTCATGATTGTCAATGGCTTGCATTTCTTTAGAGAATAGCTTGTTCATATCTTGATCTTTTATATTTGTAAGAGTTCCCTCTATATCTTGTGTATCAGACTTTTCTCAGAAATTTGTTGCAAATATTTTTTATTCCAGTTAACTCTTTTCTTTCTTATTATTAGTTTTGCTTGTGCAAAAGCTTTTTGATTTAGTGTAATACAAATGACAATTTTTATTTTCTATGCCTTCTCTGTCTCTTATTTGGTAATGAAATCTGGGAGAAGAGGTATATCTTCAGAAATGAAGGTAAAATTTCAAAAAGAAAAGACAGTAAAACATAGAAAATATTTTTAAACTTCTGCTGTTTATCCTCTGTGCAGTCTGTACCCATTAACCAGTGGGAAAATATGTTTAAGAACTGAAGAGGATGAAAAAGCAAAGATAATAGAAAAGCAGTGATTTATAGTAGGGTTTTAACATGGAGATGACTGAGTCATCTAAGTTAAGAAATTCTCCAAAGACCAATTTAGGTGTGAAAGACTCACAGATTCAGAGCTGAATATCATCAGATATCATCTAGTTCAAACCCTTACTTTAATAGAAGAATATATCCTGGCATAGTTTACACACATACACACACACACACACACACACACACACACACACATACACAAACACAAACACAAACACAAACACAAACACAGTAGGTATCGGCCAGGATTGAACTTAAGTCTTCTGACACCAAATCCAGCTGTCTTTCTACTGTTCCACATAATGAGCATTATGTTTTGATAGGTCTAAGTTTTTCGGGAAACTTTTAGTTTTGTTTTTAATAGGTTTAAGAGGAGATATAAAACTTTTTTCTTTTTCCTTTTTTTTTTTTTTTGCAAGGCAGTGGGGTAAAATAACTTGCCCAAGGCCACACAGCTAGGTAATTATTAAGTGTCTGAGGCTGGATTTGAACTCAGGTCCTCCTGACTCCAGGGCCAGTGCTCTACCACTGTACCACCTAGCTGCTCTGAAAACTTTTTTTTAAAGAAAAAGATTAAAATATTAATATTTTTATAGTTTTAGTTTTTGCTATTAGTAAACCATATTCCCCCCCCCATGGCTAGGTATATTATGATTCTGATTAATTAACCATGAAAACAACTGATTACTACCACTATTTACATTGGAGTTTGCTAATACCAATGCCCTCCTACCTATAAATGACTCCAAAGTGGGGGTGGGGGAATCACCCTTGCAACACACACATTAATAAGTAGTAAAAATATAAGTTCATCAAAGTCTTATCAGAAAGGGCAGTTTTAAATTATAGGATATTTTAAATTAAGCAGTTCTATTCACTTCATTAGAAGGAATTATATTCTTGAACTTTGGGTTAATCATAAATATTTCTGAAAGATTCTTAAAATTTTAATTTATTATCATTATTGTTCAACATACACATATTTGTACTATGTTGATATAGTACTTGAAAACATTGCCAGAGTGTAATCAGTTTTTTGCCCTGTGGTCTTTAAGATAATCTACATTTTTTTTAAGATAAGGAGGAAGCAGCAGTGGCTGTTAACTGGAAGCTTCCTACTTTGTGGATATAGTCCTAGTTGGTTTAGAAAGGACATTCTTGCTTTGTCTGTTTTATAGTTACTCATTTTTTTTAAGCACACAAAGCCTACACTGACTCTTTTTGCTTTTTTTTTTCTCTCTTTCTGCACAAGCACTCCTATCTGGACAGGGAAACCTCCCTCCTTCTGAGAAACATTGCAGGAAAACCTTCTCATTTGCTGACCAAGGTGATGCTTCTTCTTTCTGCCTGCATGTGACTGTTGGTTTGAGGGAGGATACAGTTCCCATAATTTGAATATGCTCCTGGATTGATGCTTTCTTGTAGGACTTTTGTCATCAGTAGTCTGGTTTTTTTTTCCTCCAGTTGACAGCAGTTACTTGATGTTAATAATTAGAAAGAAGATTCTTTAAGAAATTCTTGAAGTAATTTTCTAATAACTTTTTACTCAGCTTTCTAATATTCATAATGACTAGCATTCATCCCATATGTATTGTAACATGAAAAAATATCAATTTCTTTAAAAGCTTTTTGGTGTTTTAGTATCTTTTCTACTAAAAAAGTTTTAACATATATTATTAGGGAACACATTGTATTCTATATAGTAGTTAATTTTCAATTTTTTCTGTGACAAATCTTGCTTCAAATTCTTATTTGTTATTATCAATACTACTTCTGTTTTTTTTACCTAAACAAAATCTTGATTTACTGTAACCAAACATGAGCAAAAAGGAAAATCTGTAGTATTTTATTTCTTACTTCTAGATCCTCAAGTATATATATATATATATATATTATATATACACCTGCATCTAGTCTACCCAAAGCTGGATTTCCTTTAGACTTGTGTTTTGCCTCTTTCTGAGAGGTAATGATTTGTTTCCATCACTGGATGTAACTTAAGCTTTTGGTTTAAAATATCATGAATTCCCAGTATAGCAGATAAAGTATACTCTATGAATATTTGATTAGAAATCAAATAAGTTTTATAAATTATGTGTAATTTTGGATTTGAATGCAACTGATCCTTCTGATTGAACATTAACTGTATTTGATAATATAATTTAGCTATAATTAACCACTTAGAATGTATCTGAGTGGCACTTCTGAGATATAAATTTGAAGCATTCATATTAAGGTTAATTAATATAAAAATTAAAAACATTTCTATTAACTGTAACGTTTCTATCAGAACTCTACCAGCAACTCAAACATTTCTGTAGAACATAGTAGTGATGATGGTGATGATGATAAAAATGATGTTTGTATTGAAGTAGTCAGTGCAAGACCCAAAGTACCATTTCTAATAATCAAAAATCAAATGATGGCCAATATAATTTTAGGATTTCAAGGAAAAATGTTTTATAATTTTTAATGGGGTGGATCAGGTTTATAATATGTATGACAGCTTCTCAACTCAGAAACCTCTGATTATACTGGGTTTGTTATTAATAATTTTTCAAAACAAGCTTATTTTTATATTAAGAATGAATTGTCAGGGTGGCTAGGTGGCGCAGTGGATAAAGCACCGGCCTTGGAGTCAGGAGTACCTGGGTTCAAATCTGGTCTCAGACACTTAATAATTACCTAGCTGTGTGGCCTTGGGCAAGCCACTTAACCCCATTTGCCTTGCAAAAAACTTAAAAAAAAAAAGAATGAATTGTCTATCTCACAATAACTCATTAATCAGTTCAGTTGTGTTTGACTCTTCAGGATTCCATTTAGGATTTTCTTGCAGATACTGCACCCTTTCATTTCACAGATAAGGAAACTGAGACAAACAGGGTTAAGTGACTTGCCAATGGTCACTCTTCTCCTAAGTGATGCTAGATTTGAATTCAAGAAAATTAATCTTCCTGATTACAGACCCAGTACTGTACCAGCTAGCTGCCCATAATTAATTGTAATCTTTTTGGTTCTAAGATTTACTAAAACTAATACTTAAACAATCTAGAAAGGCATGATTGGTAAGGAGAGGGTTAGTAAGTGCTCTGAAGCTGTAGTGGTGAAGTCAAGCAGGCTAGAACCAGAATAGTTGAATAATTTTGCTCACTTGAAAACCGAATTGTTTTCTAGTACCAATGGACCAATTCACAGCTCCACTAAAAATAGTAGTGTTTCTCTCATCTCATGCACCTTCAAACTTTAATCATTTCCATTTTTTAAAAAACACTTTTTTCTAGTTTGTTGAATGTGGATTAAAGTCTCAAGAGTTTTCTTAATTTGAGTTATTCTTATTACCAGTGAGTTGGTGCATTTTTTTCCCCAATGGTAATTGCTAGTTTCCATCCCTTTTGAAAACATGACCACAATATATTTATCTAATCAGTCAACAAGCATTTATTTAAATGACTAAATCCTGGGGATACCAAAAAAAAAAGCCTACCAAAGTATCATCTCCATTTTTATTGCTGAAATTCCACTTTCCTTCCACAGTCTACTGCACTTATACCCTTCTTACACTTCTCTTTTGCCATTTTTATGACTTAGGTTTCCTTAATCTATCCCAGTTCTGCCCATCTTAATCTCATGGTCTACTACCTTAATGCCACTAACCTATGCTATAACCTCTTGCCCCTAGGTTTTCTGCCTACTTTTGATGGAAAATTTTAGAAAATCTATGAGAATGATCTATATATCATATAATAGATGATGTTCATTTTTTCAGTTGTGTCCAGCTTTTCATCACCCTATTTGGGGTGTTTTTGGCAAAGATACTGGAGTGGTTTGCTATTTCTTTATTTTATTTATTTTTTACATATGAGGAAGTTGCAGCAAACAGGGTTAAAGTGACTTGTCCAAAGTTATACAACCAGTAAGTAACTGAGGTCAGATTTGAACCTAAAAAAAAGTGTTCCTAACTCCACACCAGACATTCTATAGGCTGCACTGCCTCATTGTAGTAATAGCTCACATTTATAACACTTCAATTTTTGTGAAGTGTTTTGTAATTATTATTTCATATTAATTCTCACAAGTCTGGGAGATCAGTTCTATGATTGTCTCCATTTTACAACTGGCAAAAAATAAGGCAGAAAGAGATTTTGACTTTAACAGATACACAACCAGTAAATGACTGAGGCTGCATTTGAACACAGATATTCCTAATTCCTAGTCTGTACTCCATCCATTATACTAAGCTGCTTCTGGATCTGTGGATGAATTCCTGATTCTGCTACCCTCTGACTCCAGATGTCATTATCATATTAGCAGCTTGCTTATCATTTATCAGTGACTGAATAAAAAAAGACATTAGCCCAAGAAATGACTATTCCAGGCCTTCCTATTTTCTTCTGTTTTAGAGAAGACATTTGAACTTCTGCTGCATGCCTCAGTCTCATAAACTTTTCTCATTGTGAATATCCTGTCTTTGAACTCTCCTTAGGGGCGGTGAAATTGTATTTCAGATGGTAGGCAGTCAGTGATAGCCATCACTGCTTTGGGAAATTAAGATAAACTAGTTTTCTTCAAATCCTGAGATATATTAATTCACTCACTAATTTTAGTTCGATTTGTTCCTGGGTTAAAGAGCTCAAGAATTGGTGACTTCAGACTTCCTGTTTCCATTTCTTTTGGCTATTGTTGCTTTTTCTCACATTTAAAAATTTTTTATACAGGAAATAAAATGCTGGAAAGCTTTTCAGCATTTTTTTTATGTACAGCATTGACTTTCTTATAATCAAGAGATCACTGATGTTTTTGTCCTTAATGGAAATTGGAGGAGGCTTGGTTTTGATGGACTTAGATAGTTTTGAAAGGAATTTTTCAGGAGACAATGGTTTGCTTTTTCCCTTTTAGTAAAGAAAAGAAGGTAAGTTTATTTTTCTCTTTATAACTGTTCTTTTTGCTTAGGATAACCAAAAGTATAAAATGAGAGAGGAATTGAGACAAAGTACTAAGAGATTTCAGAATCTCATAACTGCTGCTGCTGTTGCTATTTTTTCCTGGGGTTTGGAGAGACATTATCAATTTTTAAAAATGAGGGGGAAAAAAATCAAGACAAATTAGGGAAGCCTAGATTTAGTGCTTGAAGGGATCATGTAGTTCCATCCTATCCTTTTTTCAAATGAAGAAAATAAGTCCCAGCGAAGAAAAATGAGGTGACCAAAAGCCACTGCAGTGGTAACTGAGCTAATAGGTAGAGACTAGTCAGGATTCAAACCCAGTTCTTAGATCTCTGGAGCAAACCCTATTTTGAAACCCAGAAAGGCTGCCTAATTTACTTAATAAATAGCATTTAGAATGAGTCGATGTTCTCTGATTTCAACTCGGTCCTTTATCTATTTCACTATGCCTTAGAAATAACTAAATATAGATTTTCATAGCTTTTGTTAAAAAATATCATCAGCTCTTGTAAGTATTCTGACTGAAACTAATCATCTGTCAATATTTGCTAACCAATCTTTTGATACTGTGTTGTATTAAGTATCTTCTTACTCTGTTTATGAAATAATGGCAAAATCTGTATGATGAAATCTTTTCCCTTTTCCTATTTGTGGTCATCTTGTCAATTTACAAAGGCAAGAAACATTCTTAAGACCTAATAGTTGTAGGCAAAACATGCCCTAGAAAGCAGAGAGTTATTTGTAAATGCACTTTTGAGAATTACAGAAAAATATTAATTAACCTGAAGATTAAACATTTTCTTATACTATTTTGCCCACTGTTGAAGTTGAATTTTAAATATTTTCCATTAAAAATATACAATGAGTTGGCTAAATATTATGATTTCTTTGGGTAAATGAGTCAATCTTTTCGTTAATTGAGCATATCTTTACAAAATAAATCAATCTTATTATCTTACACCTCAGACTTCAGAATAAAATGCTCTGTTCTTTGCCTGCCTAGGTTTTCAGATAGTATTTCAGGCTGGTGCTTTATGCTTTTGTTAATTCACCAGCTTCTTTTCAAGGATCAGATTCCTGGTGAACAAGCCCACTGCTCTACTTATTTCACTCACTAACAGAGTAGTAAATACAAAGCAATGAAGGGAAGCAGCCCAGAATGCCGAATGATGCAGGTAAGGAAGAAAAACTGCTTCTCAAAGAAGAGTTAGGCACAGTAAGGCTATGGGTAGGATAGAAGCTTCATCTACTAGCACAATCTTGTGCAAAGATTATATTAAACATAGCCAAATTTCATTACCCTGATGTTTAATGAAGAACAAGATATGAATTGTTTTTGGAGCCAAGTACTTTAATAGAAATTTTCTTAGCCACTGTTCTAAAGATCTTAGTTTTGCTTACTGATTATAATATAGGCTAGAGTTGGAATGAGGTTTGATTGGGAATTATCTTCCTTTACTAGCAAAGGTTCTATTTTTTGAGTTGGTTTGTTTTTAAATTTGGAGATTACTGCTATAGCATTAGTGTGGACTCTTCTCAAAAATTAAGTATGAGGGTTAGCATATAAAATGTTCTTTTAGTAAAACCAGAAAAATGATTACCACTATATTTTTAAATCTCAGTCTTTTAATCTGATATTTGGGAAACTTCTTAGAAATATTTATCTAAGAAGTTCCCAAGGCATTAAATTGGTATTTTGAAAATTCTTTTACCTGTGTTTTTTATTTTTTAATCTAGCATAGGGATGAGAATGGATCAGCTGGAATCTACTAACACATAGTACAACTAACTGTCTTGGAAAGTTAAGAACTTTAATAATAGGGGAAAACCTAGGTCCTATTTTTATGTAACAGACTGCATTTATATTTGTATTCTTTTTAGAATGAAAATGTGCCTGTATTGCAATTTTCATACTCAAAAAAAAGACAGACATTACTTTTTTTCTATAAAGAATGTTGTCTTGATATAACTAAAAAAACAACTAGATTTTCTTTTTTTTTCTTTTTTTTTTTTTTTTTAGTTCAGCTATTCCTTGCAGAAAGTTTAAATTCAGAGAGATTTCATTAAGGGCAAAGATTTGTCAGCAAACAAAATCAGTACTATGCTTTAGCTTATAATCCCAAATCCATATAGTCCTCCATAACTAAACTATATGATTTTAATATGTTCATAGAATCAAATTTAGCGTAAACTTAAAATATACAAATTTAACCACCATACTACAGAACTAATTCATTTTGGTGACTAAATTTGGGCATGATCAATTTTGTAAAAAGCAATTTTCTATAATAACCATCCTTTTTTTCCTTTTTTTCTTTCAAAATTTATATTTTATATATTTAAGCAAGGAGAAATTATGTATACTTTTAAAAATTCATTCCCCAGACTAACCTAAGCATTTTTTAAGCCTCAATTTCAAATTATCTGCTAATCCTCTGGGCATTTGTTTATCTCATTTGTCTTGTGTTCACAGGAAGAACAGGCAGCCAAAGTGAAGGCAGAAAAGATCCGAGTGGCTCTGGAGAAGATTAAAGAAGCCCAAGTGAAGAAGGTGGCCTTGGACTAAGGGGTTTCATTAATTTATAAAATGTCTATCTTGGCATAATGGATTTTGGGGGTATCATTAAAGAAAACAAGTTAAACTTTTTCTGAAATAAATTGCTTGAGCCAGTCTATCTTTATTTGGATAGCAGTCTGGTTCATGGCTTCAGCATAGATTTCAGTATAATCCTTGTAGTTAACAATCATATAGTAACCTTTTCTAATATAAATCGCAAATGTTTTACTACTTATTTCAAATCAGATTTTTTATTTATGTTAATTGTTTTTTCCCTTTCCTTCTATCATAAGGAAAATAAAGCCCAATTCACTTGAAGCATCAAAGTATTTAGGCAAATATTACTTTTCTTGACTAAACATTTGATATGTTTTTTCCCTGGTTAATACAACTTTCTAGTTACTGCAGCAAAGTAAGCAAACTTTATATTGCTTTCAATATGTACAGTAGAGTCTGCTTAATGTTAGAGACACACAGAGTCCTTAAGGAACAGTCAGTTAGTTGGAGAGGTAAAACCTTTACAGACAAGAATAGAGAAACTGATTTAAAGGGAAAGAGCCAGCCCCAAACTGAACCTTCAAGAAAGGGAAGGATTCCAAGGAGCACTCTCAACCTTGTATAAATGTATAGGAGAGGAGATAAAATGGCATATTCAGGGAATGAATAGGAGTTCGGTTTGGTTAGAACCTGGAAGGCATGAAGATCACATTCTGAATTTTCAACCAAAATCCTTTTTTTTAAAAAAAAAAAAGCTTTCATTAGGCCCATGTTTATTGGATGGAGTGCTGTAGATAAGGCGGCATTGTGTCTTCCTTGACTTTTCAGGCACCCAACTTCGTTGGTGGTTTTGTGAGACCATATCTGGCTTAGAGAAAGACTGAAGCCCAGCAGAACTTCAACTGCTAAAGATTTGAGGGTTGTTATTATGCTGTGGTTATTGTCTTAATATTTTTGATCTGAAAATATATTTCTGACCAGTGGGTAAAATAAGAAAATGTGACACAAAATCATAATTGAGAACAAATAACTGTATGTCACTGAATGTGTTTTATTTCTTTATAAAAGTAAGTACAAACATGGAAATACATTTTCACATAAATTGGGGAACTTCTGAATAATGTACAGAAATTGTCAAAAAACAATTCTAATAAGCATAAGGTCTTTGTAAAAAAAAAAAGCTTTAAAATATATTTTAAGAATACAAAAACTATAAGAATCCATTTTGCTTTAGGATTTTTTACCCTGCTCTCTTGTTTTGAATTCTATGTCCTTTTTTCCTTTGACTAGAAAAGGCCTGCCATTTTTTCCCCACTCTTTTCCTCCTCTAAGAAATAACAAAAACTTCATCCTTCAATTTAGTTGATTTCAGCCAGGTGTTAGGAGGCAAATAAGCCAAAAAAGTAAAAGGATGATAAATGTTTTTACTGTTATTATATTTGAAAGGTTTGTTTTTTCTTCTTAAGAAGCAACCCTGGTATAACAGAAAGAATATTGGTCCCAAGGCTTCCAGTCTTTGCCCCATGGTTTTGATTTTGACTGAGACTCTTTGAACACTGTTCCCTCATCTACAAAACAGAAAGAATAAAACATGATAGGATTACTATGAAGCTCAAATGAGATTGTATATGTATGTATATTTTATATAAATTGAATGCAGATTTCAACAAGTTTAATTTTTATTTATATATTACTAGTAAAAATGAAAGAATAAAAATAATGTCTTCTGTAATGTTTTAGTTGTTTTTTTTTTAACTTTTTCTTATCTTTTACAGCTTGTAATTAGAGTCCACATGTCTGATGACAGCTCTAAAACAATGATGGTAGACGAGAGGCAGACAGTGAGACAAGTCCTGGATAACCTGATGGACAAGTCACACTGTGGCTATAGCTTAGACTGGTCACTAGTAGAAACCATCTCTGAATTACAAATGGGTTAGTAATTTTGTTCTTCTAGCCTTTTATAAGATCAGTTGTCTTACTGTCTGTAAAAGCTTATTTTTAAAATCTTATTTATTGTTTTAATTTAGGTTCAGTTTTTTTCATAATTTGATTCCCCCTGCCATGTGTTTATAGCATCTTATTTGTCTATCCTTCAGCAGCCTCATCATTCTATTATTTATTTAATAAAATTTCCTATTTCCTTTTATTCAAGTTAAAAAACAATCTTATTTTGGGAGATTATCTCAACCAGACCATAGGAATTAGCTACTTCTGCTAACCTTTTATAATTAAGGTAGCAATAGTTGCTTCAACCACAGTCATTGGCACCACAAAATTACATAAAATTTTAATAAAAATCACATTTTGTGTGAGTTTGTTTTAAGGGGATACACAAGAGTCTCTAAGAGTTTGAATAAGATGCCTTTTCATTATTCATAGTTATTTGTTCATTATTGTATGCTACTATATAACCTGATGATATCTAAATATGAAGTGACCTATTGTTTTTGAAACTTAAAGTTAGGAACATATTTGTTTTTGTTTAAGAAATAATTTTTCTTAATTTAACATTCCCATGAATGATGAAAGAATTTAAGATTACAGTGAGTGCTTTAATCCAAAATTAAGCTACCTTTGTTTTATATATAGTAATCTCAATTCATTTAATAAATTGTTGACTATTCTTATATCTCCTTCCACATTAGCCAAATATTGTTCCTTCTCAGTACTGGCTCCTCTGATATCCCTATTTTGTTTGGGTTTTTTTTGCTTTTTTTAATGGACACTACCTAAGTGATTGGTTTTAGTTTTTTTCTTTCCTTCCTTCATCATCCCTTGTCACATCTTAGGAGCCTAGAACTAGAAAAACCTTAAGGAGCTTGAAATTTGAAAATGTTAAGACCCAAGTTTACTTAGCAATAAATGGCAGAGCTAGGATTCATACTAGGTCTCCTGAGTACAAATCCATCATTCTTTCTACTGCACTACATTATCCTGTCAGGTTTGCAGAAATAAGGAATTCATCTCCATCATGAACATCTCTGAACACATCACATTCTTACAAAAACAAAAATCTTGCCCACTGTTTACCAAATAAAACACAGGTTTTTGATACATTTATTTCCACCCTGTTTTCCCTCTGACACCTATCACAGTGACTGGCATATAGCATAAGTTAAATATTTGTTGAATATTAGAGTTAAAGGCACTCACGTACTAATTTAGTCCAGCGTTGTAGTGGATAATTAATAATAACTAAGGAAACAATCCAATCTATACGATTTATTAGTAAAATAGGAAACAGTTTGTTAGACTCCCTGGTCAGTCCAAAGACCCTGAATATAGAGTGAACTAATTTTGATATATTAAAAAGATCCAAAATCAATTAATTAAAAAGAAAACCAGGATTCAAAATTAAATAATCTGATTTCTGTTTGGAGGGAAGATTAGGGACTTTTCAAGTTGAGAGGGGGAGAGTGAACAGGTACAATTCCCTGAAATCAAAAAAATATATATATCTTATTCATTCCTAAGTGTCTGTATTCAATGAAAAACCACAGAAGCAATAACTGATTAACCAGTACAGGGCCAATTTTCACATAAAATAAATAGTTTGAGATATATAATTCTGAGAAAACTCTTTACATCAGTCTTAAGTCTGACAGGGTCTCTGGGTCAGCATAACCTAGGTCCTTAGTTAAGGGTTTCTATAAGCAGTAGGTAGACCCAGCCAGACCGGGCTAAGTTCAAACAATACAGTAAACTTTTATCATAATTCTCATAATTGAATATTTTTCTTACAAGAAAAAAATTGAACTAATCTTGTAATTGAATAGAAAAGGAATTTAACTAGATCCAGAACTGAGTCCTAAGATGGAATGAGTTTGGTTCAACCAATTTCCAGTTTAACTCCACCCCCCCACCCCACCTACTTTATTAAGCCATGTACATTAGATTTCTAGTGAATCCAGCATTAACATACTCAGCTGATGTCACTCCTTACACAGAAACCTTTAATGAGTCTTAAATTATAATGTAAAATAATCTAATTCTAAGATTGTTATAGCAGTGAAGTATTAATTAAAACTTTGTCATTTGGGCAGAGAGAATCTTTGAAGATCATGAAAACTTAGTTGAAAATCTTCTGAACTGGACAAGAGATAGTCAAAACAAGCTTATATTTGTGGAACGTATAGAAAAATATGCACTTTTCAAAAACCCCCAGGTAAGCCTGAAAAATCTGTAAGATTGAAATTTTTACTGTTTTGACATGATCAAGTAACTGTTTTCAAAAGACAGACAGCATGATGACAAATATAGAGCACTATAGCATGAATAACTTTCTGGCCTGTGCGGATATCCTGAGGACCCAAACAGTAGCTTTATTAAAGGGTGATAGAAGTAGCTAACAACTTCTCAATAGCCTCTGGGTTTTTGAACATTTTTCCTTAGTTCTTCCCTAAGAAAGGACTTATAAATTATCATCCTTTCTGTTGAATGCTCATTGGATGACTCCACTGTTCATCTACTTTTTGCAGGGAAATGGTATTAAATTCTTCTTAGGTCTTGTGGTTTTAGGGCACCTTCACCTGATACATATACTTTTTTTGAAGAATTGTGTCAATTTGATTATAGTTTTGGGGGCCTTAGTTTTTATTCATCTGTAAAATAAGATGCTTAAACTAAATAACCCTAAAATTATTTTCCTTATCTAAATTGTATGTTTTTGTAGCCCATCTCAATGTTATTAACTTGATTTCATGCTTCATAGTTGCAAATGCTAGTTTTTTCAATGGCAAAAATAGCTATGTTATAGTAAAAATAATAGTGGAATTGGAGTCAAAGGGCCTGGGTTCAGATACTAGATCTGTTATAAACTTTTGGATGGCCTTGGACAAGTCAACCGACCTCACTGGGCCTAGGCTTCTTCACAGCTGTCCTTTCCTAATTCCCTCTCAGATTGCAGTCCTAAACATGTAATCTGGGTTAATGCCTCCCAATTATCAGGGGAAAACTTACTGACATTATACTTTTAAAAAATCAACTGAATAAGACTCAAGTAAAATTCCTATTAATTTTCTCTATTATTATTCCAATAAATACTAATGAGAAATATCACTAGTATTAAAGGCAAATACTATGTCTCAGTATACAAAATAGTAACGATGAAGTGTCATTTCTACTGATGAATACTTTTATTGAAGAATTGTGAGGAATGCTTATTTTGGGAAAGTAAAAAGCCTTTCTCTGTTAACTGCATATTGTTAGACTTTCACACTTCTTTAAATGCTTGAAAAGATCTGTTATCTGACTGAACAAGTTGTGGTATACGATTGTGATGGAATACTATTGTGCTCTAAGAAATGACAGGCAGGATACTTTCAAAAAAAAAAAACGCAGGAAGACTTACATGAACATATGCAAGATGGAATGCACAGAACCAGGAGAATTGCAGTATTGTAAGGTTGATCAACTGTCAATGACTTAGCTTTTCTCAGCAATACAGGACAATTCCAAATGACATATGATGAGAAATGCTGTCCATTTCCAGAGAAAGAATTAATGGCATCTAAATACAAATCAAAGCATACTTTTTTGTTTTCTTTATTTTCTTCTTTTTTTCCCTTTTGGTTTGCATTTTCTTTTACAACATGACTAATATGGAACTATGTTTTGCTTATTTATATTGACTAATCTATATAATAATCTATATAAAGGTGCTTGTTTTCTTCAGGAGAGATGAGGGATTTTGAAACTCAACAAATATTTTTTAAAGGTCTAAAATAAAATTAAAAAGGTATAAAATTGACTTTTGGGGAATCTAGATCAATTGGTCTTCTCTGTACTAACAACTGCCTTAAATTAAAGATTTCTTTTATTCTTTTGTTCTCTTTAAATTTAATTACAATATGCCATTCCATATTGTTTGTATCTATAATTTTACCATACAGGTAGGAAAAGATTTGAGAGACAACTAATTACAGAAAGATAAGAGGGGGCAAAAAGAACAGTAGTCAACATCTGGTAGTGACAATGGAACAGAAGAGATTTTTTTTAAGATAACAGCATGTGTAGGAAAAAGGAATATATAGACTTTCAAGTTTTCAGTCAAAAACTTATCTTTTATTCTAGATCCTTTAATTTAATGTCTTATTTTTCACTTTCAGAACTATCTTCTGGGGAAAAAGGAAACCTCTGAGATGGCAGATAGAAATAAAGAAGTGTTGCTGGAGGTATAATTGTAAATGCATTTTTAAGATTTATTTTCAAAAAATATAACTTGAAAAGGAAACTATTATTATAAATTTAGTAAATCGTGCATATACTGTACAACTTGAATCTGTTTTTCTGAATATTTAAAATTGCCTTTTTTCTAGGCATCTAGGATTATTAGCAAAAATTGTGTTTTAATGGTTGAAATTTTATGTTGCAAGAATTCTTTGTATTTAATGATTTTTAAAAGGCAAAGTATTTCTCAATTTTGTGAATTTCCTTTACATTTTAAGAGTGTTTTTTGTTGATAACTTTTGTATTTATGTCATTTTGGGATATTCATTGCATCTTTCTCCACCTCCACTTACTGAATCTTGCCTTGTATTAAAAGGATTTAAGCAAAACCAACTCACATAGCAACCACTTCTGACTGTATGCATAAACAACATTATTCACTTGTGCCAGTAGTACCAACTTTTCCACCAAAAGGAGAGGTGATGTGTATTTCATCATCTGCCTTCTGAGACAAAGATATTGATGATTTTGATGTCTTAGAATTTGACTTCCTTTTAGAGTTATTTTCTCTTATATTATTATAACTATTATAATACTGTTCTCATTCTGCTATTATGCTTGGTATTGCTTGATGTAAATTATCCTTAATGTTTCTCTGCCTTTTTCAGCATTTTCTGATCCAGTGATATTGCTTTGTATTCTTGTTTGTTTTTTTGCAAGACAGTGGGGTTAAATGACTTGCCCATAGTCACATACTAGGTAACTATTAAGTCTCTGGGGCTGGATTGGAAAGCAGGTCTTCCTGATTCCAGGATCTATCCACTTTGCCACCTAGTTGCCCCCCCCCTTGTGTTTTTTTTTTTTAAAGAAATATGTTCAACCAATGTTCAGCCTTTTCATAAGAAAGGGACACCCACGGTGTATTTCTAGTTTTTTGCCTCCACAAATGTGATAAATATTTTGGAACATGAAACTTTTCTCTCCTAGCTTTGACTTCTTTGCACTTTGGGTTCTCTTGAGAATCCTGCTTTTCATTTTTTTGTTTTTTGGCCAGTAGTGGACTTTCTGAGTCAAAGGATATGAATAGTTTACTGTTGAACCAGTTATATTCTACCAACATTGTATTAGTGAGCCCCTTTTTATAGCCTCTCCAACATTATTTCTATTACCTTCCTTAATAATTTTAGCTCTCTTGAGAGAGCTTTTAATTTTGGGTTTTTTCAACCAAATTTTATTCTGTTAACCAGAAAGTGCAACTAATATAATTCACTTAAAGTGGTTTCTGTTCATTTTTCTTGTGACCTTATTTTGAAAAGCAATTTTGTTATATTTTCATGTACAATTTTTTGCTGGTCTGTTTAATGGAAACGCTCTTTTATTTGATGTTAAGAATAATTTTTTATTTAAAAGTGGCAGAAAAAAGAAAAGTAGTCTCTTAGAATAAAGAAAGTTCAAAATAATAAATATATTTTGATTATTTCTGGTTGATATGCCAGAAGATTAAAGTTCAAGAAATTAGTATTTTGGAACACTTTGGTTTTTATATTTACCTTTACCTTACATTAGTTCTTTGTAATCCTCATTTGACGTTCTTACAGGGGTGAATGAAAACAACTTTAGGCTGTTGGTATCTTGGTACTTTTTATCTCGACATGAAAAATTTTCTTCTTCTCCCTCCCTTACTCACCTTCTCCCTTATCTTCACTGAATCTCCCTCTTTTGCCTAAGCTGGAAGTGAAGGTGGTCATTCATAGGGGGTCATACTACTAATTGGCATGCGAGTTTGTACTGTTTCACTTCTAAACTGCCTTGGCCCTCTTTAAGCAGTCCAGTGGCCCCCACTCCAGGGGTAGGGCTCACTATATTTGTGTTGGATTTTAATAGATTAACAGAAGATCTGATAGTATTGTTCAATATATGCAGTACCTGTCTAAACATTTTTTTAAATTTCAATTTCTGAAACTATCTTCTGCAAATGTAGTATTTGATTTGCTATTGAAAAACTTATTTCTAGTTGTCTTATAACAGTCTCATATTTTGTAAATATTTAAATAGTATAGTGCTTCTGTTAAATATTTAAAGTTACATTTTATTTAAATATAATTAAATGAAGTAGAATTTAGGTTCTTAACTTTTTTTGTATCAAGTTTGATGAAACATATATATCCCTCTCAGAATAATGTTTTTAAATAATTGAAGGAAATGCTAACTTTTAGTTAAAAGTTCGTGAAAATCAGGCAGATTGGTGATTATGTGGATAGAGTGCCAGGCCTAGAATCAGAAAGACTTCAAATCTGCCTCAGACATTTACTGTCTGTGTGACTCTGAACAATCACTTTATCCTTTGTGCCTCAGTTTTCTCATCTGTAAAATGAGCTGGAGAAGGAAATGGCAAACCACTCCAGTATCTTTACCAAGAAAATTCCAAATGGGGTCATGGAGAGTTGGTCATAACTGAAACAACTGAATGACAACAATAGTAACATGAAATTAAAGATGCATTTTTTTCCCACCCATGAACCCCAGATCCCCAAATGAAGAATGCCTGAATTAGAAGGTCTACAAATTTTGCATACTAAGTGGGAAATATTTTGGAGCTTCCCTCCCCCCCATTCCATTTGAATTTTTTAGATGACATAGGTGGTAAAAGGATTAAAAAACTACTAGTGTTTGTGATCATCTATGAGATATATCTTGGGTGGGAAAATGTTAACAAAAACTAATCAAAACAGCTATTGTACTAGGATTAGAGACAGGAACATCTGTTTAGAATCCTACCTCACATACTAATTATGTGACTGAGCAAATCAGTTAACTTGTAGAGTCTGTAGCCTGAAGATTGGACTTAATTATTTCTAAAGCTCCTTCAGTTTTAAATTTGGATGTATGGGATGAGGGGGAGGGGGAAATGCATGTAGCATGGTTTCAACAATCATAAAGGCTTTTGATTTTATGCTAATAGCTTATGTCATGTAGCATGGTTTCAACAATCATAAAGGCTTTTGATTTTATGCTAATAGCTTATGTCATGTGAATAAGTTTTATTTTGACAAGCTAGGGATTATAATCTTCACTATTTTCTATATTGTTCTGTTTCAGGAGTGTTTTTGTGGGAGTTCTGTGACTGTCCCGGAACTTGAAGGAGTACTGTGGCTGAAAGATGATGGCAAGAAGTCCTGGAAAAAACGCTATTTTCTCCTGCGAGCTTCTGGTATCTACTATGTTCCTAAAGGAAAAGCAAAGGTGCGTTCTTAATAGTAAAAATGTTCAAATTTTTCATTGATACTGCTTTAATTATTTGGTGAGTTATTGCTTTTGTTTTGTTTCATCTTTTTAAACTCCAACATACTTTCTCATAAAGAAAAGCTAAAGCAAAACTGACAAAGCAGCCATCAATTCTGACCAGGTGTTCACAATGTGCCACACCCACATCTCCCCACATTTGGGCTGTATAGAACTTTTTTTCATCCTCTAGGCTTAAGGGTCAAGATTATTCACTGAAATTTGTCTGAGTTTAACAACCTTTTAAAAAAAATTTTTTTAGTCATTGTATTTTATTTGCTCATTTCTGCTTTCTTTACTCTGCAACAGCTCATAAAAGTACTCCCCTGTTTCTTCAAACTGCTTTAGGTGTGTTGTTTCCTATACAATGATTATTATTTTGGGTTATGTTCATACATAGCAATTTGTTCATCCATCCTCATGTTGATGTTACCATTTTCTTTTTAGTTGTTTCCATCATAAATAATGTTGCTATAAGTATTTTGTTAAATATAGTACTTTGTATTTTTCTTCTGTGACCTCCAAGATATGGTGACCTGATGTGGAACTGTATGATCAGTTTAGTAATTTTTCTTACGTAATTCTAAATTTTTTTTTGAACAGTTAGGCTAGTTTCTAGTTCCATCAATAAGTTTAGTATGTCTAGCTTCTCACAATCGTCCAAAATGGACTATTTTTTCCATCCTTTGCCAATCTGTAGATTAGTATTAAACTTCAGACTTGTTTTAATTTTTTAATTATTAGTGTTTTTAAATATTTTGCATGCATGGAAAATTAACTTAGGTCATATTATCATTTTTATTATATTGGCAAGAGCACATCCAGGGCTATCTCCTGATTCATATCTGACTGGACTCAGATGTGAGGCTGGTGACTTAGCACAGCACTCCCCACACTCAGATTCAGTTCACATACATGTCATGGCATCACCATCACATGAAGGAGGATTTAGCAGCTTGTTTTGCTTGATCCTAGAAGGTAGAACTAGAGACAGTAAGTGGGTAGAAGTTTTAAAGATAAAAAAATTAGGATTAGTGTAAGAACTTCTTAAAGGGTTTGGGTAATTATTTTTCAGGATGTTATAAAAAAGGGACTCTTTTTTGCACATTTTGAGCTACATATTTACTAAGTTCCCTTCAGTTCTGAAAAGCTATCTCTACAGATTTGGTGGTAGAGGTATCATGCTTAGTGATAACAGAAAGGTGTCATGAAGGAGAGGAGAATCTAAACATCAGGGCTTTTATACTTTTTAAATTGGTCAATTAATGATACTGCTGTTTGAACTGAAGATAACTGGTTTAGGAAGCCATCTTTATAATCTCAGTATGAATAATACAGCAGAATGAAAAAAATACTATAGGCAGTCAAAAATAGAGGAATGGCAACAATTGAGAGATTAAGGGCTGGAGATGTAGACTTTGAAAATGGTAAAAGTAAATGAGCTTACCCATAGAACCATCACAGAGAAGAACACAAAGAAGCAGACATCCATCATCAGAGAGTACCTGACAAATTTTTTCCTGACTCTTGTTTTTGTATTAGGTTTCTCGGGATCTTGTATGCTTTCTTCAACTGGATCATGTCAATGTTTACTATGGACAGGATTATCGAAACAAATACAAAGCACCTACAGATTATTGCTTAGTCCTGAAGGTAACTTGTTTGATAATTTCATAAGAATTTCTAATTGAAGTTGCAAGGTAGATAGGATTATCTGTAATATTATCTTAATGTAAGCACTCACATTGCCTCTACATGACATATTATTTTACTTAGAATTTAAAAGAGGAAAAAGAAAAGTAGTAAATGTAACAAATTTAAGAATTTGATATATTATACTAGAACTAAGATTTTTTAGTAATAGAAATGGATATTGACGTATTCATGTTGTTATAGACAATTTGATCTTATTTCTTCAGGGTTTTTTGGTTTGGGTTTTTTTTTTTTTTTGAAATACACATTTGTCTTCAGAAAATTAAAATTAGGTCATCATATGGGATGAAAATTCTGTTCAGGTCCTGAGAATCTTATTTCCATTTACCTGGTGTTCTTTACTAAAAGGAACCATCAGAGGGCACTGTAGTCTGAGTTTAAACTTCACTTCCCTTCCATCCACTGCAGGAGGAACTTTAAAGTAAATCATTCCATTGAATTCCCAATTCCTTTATTGTGCCCTTTTTATGTCTTACTTTGTTACCTCCATGAAGTTTTCCAATCCAATTATTCCTTCACATTGAAAAGGGGAAAAAACATTTTGAATAAATGTAATAGAAACAACTTCAAAAATATATAGCTATCTTTTATCTCGATAAGATTAAATTATTTTCACAAATGAAGCAAAGATTTATCTTTAATTTGTTTGATTTATTACAATTAAAGGGCTTTGGAAAACAGTTTCAGAATTTTTATCTATAAAGCATCAATACAACCTGTCCTTTTTTTTAATGTGTCATGGTTTTTCCCTTCTCATTTTGTATATATATTGTTTTGGTTGTTTTTCCCCCTCCTCTCCTGCCCTGTTTTCTACTATAAGATTATCAAAAAGGAAAAGTTATGGTTTAATTCTCAACCATGTTTGTATTTACTAGCAGAATGTTGTGTCAAATCACTAGAGTGTTCAAGACAATGGTTCTTAAACTTTTGGGACCATAAACTACTGCTAAAAATCTGAGAAACCATCTAACTGTCTTGTTTCTAATTGACCCTTTCCCACAAGGTCTCCCAAATAAATGTTCTTTACTTCCTTGCATAGGAAGAAGATTAAAAAGGCAGGGGTGATAGAAATAAAAGATAGTATGATGAGAAATACTGAGAAATAGCAGAATTGTTAACCGCTTTCAAACCACACATAATGAATGTTTTAAAGGAAAGTCAAAGCTTCTTCGCTCCTCATTGCATACCCCCAAAATTCACTATTACTATTACTACTACCAGCACTACTATCACTATTATCACTGCCCACCTTTGTTTTTATTTTGAAAAAAATATAATCCAGAACTTTATTGAGAAAGTCTTTCTAAAGTAACTAACAGAAAAGATTAGGATAGTTAGAGTACCGACCCTGGAGTCAGGAAGATCTGAGTTCAAATCCAACCTCAGACACTTAATATTTGTTTTATAACCTTGGGCGAGTTACTTAACCCCATAGCCTTGCAAAAACAAAAAAAGATTAGTACCTGCTTATATATTGTCTTTTTCTATAGCCTTTTTTTTTTTTTTTTTTAGGTTTTTGCAAGGCAAATGGGGTTAAGTGGCTTGCCCAAGGCCACACAGCTAGGTAATTATTAAGTGTCTGAGACGGGATTTGAACCCAGATACTCCTGACTCCAAGGCCGGTGCTTTATCCACTACACCACCTAGCCGCCCCTCTATAGTCTTTTAAAATTTCATTTGCACCTTCATGGCAATTCAGTTCATCAAAAACTTATTGAATTAAGTTGGCATTTGAATTAATGAACCAAATTGTCAACTCTAGTTGGCAGTAGACTTAAAGAAAATGATTCTGATTTCCTAGTTTGCTATTTGTTCTGTACTAGTCACTGGTTGTTTGGTCTTCATGATACATGTGTATACACAGTTTATAAGTTAAATGGAGAGTAAAGGTTAAGGGGGAAAATCAGTCTATTTGCTTTTAAAAGGAAAAAAATCACAATAATTCCTGAGGAAAATTTGAATTTAGACATTCAAAGTATCAGTTTCTCAAATGAGGAAAAATTCATTTTTATTAGATTTGAGATGCAGGAAAACCAATAGTATTTTTGAGATGAATAAGAACATGAAACTTGAAGTATTGCTAATAAAAGAACTGTGATATATACCACAAATGTAATAGCATATGATATGTCTGTATATAAGCTATTTTCAAAATCATGAATATGATAAAAAAAACTATTTTCAATTGCATTTGCTTCCAAAGTATTGAGGGGAGCATTGATGTCTATAATTGTATTTGATTTTCTAATTTAGAGTTGTGATTATACAACATCACTTCTTGTGGAAAACCTTTGATTTACTCAATGGGAATTGTTTGGTCAAATACAGTTTAAAAGAAAAAAGAAAGAAAAGAAAAGAAAAGGAAGCAATGACTTAGGTTTGATTTCAGAAAAAAACTATTAAAAATTCTATTATATTTCCTTCCTGGTACTTCCTTAGTGAGTGTTGCCTTTTACCAGATGGTCCTTCCAAATCATTGTTATATTTAAAATGAGGGGAAGATGTATGTAGGGTTTTTTTTTTTGAGGGGAGGGGGAGAGTGTTAGTGCAAAGATATACATAATGTCTTTTCAACCATTATTAAGTCAAAAGGATTTTGAATTAACCCAACTTCTACACATTTCATATTCTCCCCAGCTTCCATTTTGTGAATTTTTTTCCTCCTTTATGGTCATTTTTAACCTACTCTTATCCTTTTTTTGAAAAAAGTTTAGGAGTGAAGAACAATGTGATTTACCCTGTCCCATACACACTGAAATCCTGCTCAAGGCAACCCTTTTCATATTGATGAAAAGAAGCTAGCAATTTCATGGATGATTCTGATTACCTCTCTGCCACCCATGTTCATTGTTGAAGTGACAATAGACTTTAGTAGATAAAATTTATATATCAAGGAAATCACCATCATAATAGCTGGCACTTAGACGGTTCTTTAGGGTTTGCAAAACAATTTACATGCACTAGTTCATTTGATTATCACAAAAACCAGTATGAGCTAAGTGTTGTTATTGTCTCCATTTGAAGATGAGGAAACTGAGGTGGGCAGTTATTGTGACCTGCCCCTGATCACACAACTAGTTGCATCTCAGGCAGGATTTGAACTCTCAAATTTCAGTGGAGGACCAGGATTCTACCGTGCCCCACCTGTTTGGCTCTATTGTACTAGTAGTGGTGGTAGTACTTCTGTTAGCAGCAGTACTAATAGTAGTAGTTGGTTTTTTTGGTTTAGTTTGTTTTGGTTTGGTTGTTTCATCAAGCATGTAGAGAGTCTCCATTTTTTGGGTGAAGGAACAGTCATAAAAGTAAGTGATTTTAAAAGAGATGGTTACTGAACATCCTGATTATGAAGTAGCGATTCAGACTTTTTTGTGGATTTCTCCCCCTTTTCTAGACTGTCCTTCATTAAGCTAGATTAATTCGTTTTTGAAAAAAAGTTTAGGAGAAACTAAGGATAATTTGATACTCTGAACCATAAATACTACTAAAGGATGTCTCTAGAGCTGATGTGAACCACAGTTTCATTCAGAACAACTTGTGACAGACTCACTTAATTTCCTAAAACAGACCAGGAGATTGCTGTTCTTATAGTTTAACCTAGATTTTTGCAAAGCAGTCAGAAAGTGGGGAAAATGGAGATGATAGCATTCCATGATGTGAATTTAGAATTGCTGGAATGGGTATGTTAAATACAATGTTGGAAGGCCATTGATAGCCATGATGACTTGAATTATACCCATAACTATTGGTTGAAGTAATGGGGAATAATCTGGAAAAGGCACAGCAGGCAGAGTGAGGAGAACATGGTAACTGCCTTCCAATTAGGATTAAGAGGGGTGGCTAGGTGGCACAGTGGATAGAGCGCTGGCCCTGGAGTCAGGAGTACCTGAGTTCAAATCCAGCCTCAGACACTTAATAATTGCCTGGCTGTGTGACCTTGGGCAAACCACTTAACCCCATTGCCTTAAATAAACAAATTTTTTTAAAAGAATTCTTTCTTGAAAGAGAGAATTTAGCATTTTTTCTATGTTTCTGGAGGGCCAATTACAGGCCAGTGTAGAATTGATGGAAAGAAAGCCTGCTATCAAGTAGAACTAATCCAAAGTAGAAGGGTCCATTGTATGAAGTATTTTACCAGAAATATTAGGCATGTTTTATATAGAATTCTTGTTCAGGTGTGGTTTAGATGAGATGAACACAGAGGAGCCCTTCTCACCCTGAGTTTCTGTATATGTTTATAAGTGAATGTTGAAGGAAAGATTGTGGAGTCCAAATATCTCCCTACTCCAAGGCCAGTGAGATTTCTTTCCACTTTACTATACTGCTTATTTCTTAATAGAAGTTTGTTTTTAAATAATTAGCCTTGAGGCTAGGCATTCAATCAATTCAATTAGTGAATTTGCTCATTTTTTCTCTCACTATGTAAATAAGAACCTAATTTGCTATCTACCTACTAAGCAGAGATTGTTAAAAAGGAAAAAGAGATGTTTTGTAAACTGTAAAGCACTCCAGAATCTCAAGGTATGAATTCTTAGGCATGTCTAGGTTTTCCTGTGTTCTTCCAAGGAAACAACTTTCAAGATTTTTGTTTATATCATCATGAAAACCACCAAAGAGTTTCCTAGTAATAAAAATTACCAAGTTAAAGCAGTTAAGTAATCCTAAAATAACCAGCTTAAAGCAGTGAATGAAATTTTTAGAAAACAAATATTTTTGGTTAAAACCATGTATAGGCTGTACATGTGCAACATAGATAAAATTGTTTGTGGCAGTGGGGAAGAGGGAGGCAAGGGAGAATGGTAGAAAAATGTGGAACTCAAAAGCTTGCAAAAGAATGAATGTTGAAAACCATCTTTGCATGTGATTGTAAATAAATTTTTAAAATATATTCCAGAACTAAACAAAACACAGACAGGGAGAAGGGAGCCAGAGTTGAACATAGGAGTATAGGATTACTGGGCTTCTTTATATCCATCTTTCCATGAAAGTAAACTGTTCCTTTTTTTAAAATACTATTCTGCTGGTGATGTCATATAGTAGTGAAACTGAATATACCACAGACTCCAAAGAATTAATAACACAAAGGGCAAATATTTGATAGGGCATGGAGGATGTGAGCAATAACCAGTGAGGAAACGAGAAAAACGATGAAAAATAAAAGACGGGGGTAGCTAGGTGGTGCGGTGGATAGAGCACCAAGAGTCAGGAGGACTTGAGTTCAAATCCAGCCTCAGCTACTTTGAATTAACAAGCTGTGTGACCTTGGGCAAGTCATTTAACCTCATTGCCTTGCAAAAACTAAAAAAAAAAGATGTCAAGGAATTATATGGGAGAAGAAAATAGGTCAAGTTACATGGCAAGGTAAGACAGTGTTCCATTGGTCTGCTTTCAGTGTTAAGAAAAGTCAAGGAAGATTCCAGTACCCAGACAAAACTTATGAGAAGATATGGAAAAGGGTTGCACAAGATGGGCAGACCTGAATGGGTTGCAGTATTACAATATGAAATACTTTTTTAAACGAGTTATAATTGTTTTAATTGGAACATAGGCTGCCTTTTTCCTTAATCATTATAACTATAGTTGGTATTTTTTTAGGAGGGATAGGAATGGGGACCTCTGACCCATGATTTCAATAGCATTGGGAAATCTCTGGGTGAGGAAACTCTTTATCTATGCAAGTTAGGACCTTCTCTGCATTTTAACTTAAGACAGCTGCCTAAAGCAACCTGTAGTTGCTTAGGTTTAATGAACTGTTTGGGCCACATAGCCATTATGTATGAGAGGTAAGACTTAAACCAAGGTCGTCCTGGTTCTGAGGCTGGTTGGCTGTCCTTTATGGCACTGTGTCTCTCTGTAAATATCTACACATATACCCCTTCCATAGAGAGTTCATGTTAGAACTATGGTCTATCTAAGCAATGGTTCAACATATTTCTGCAGATAAGGTATTGACTTGCTTCAGTTAGAAGGATTTTCCTCATCCCAGAGTTCTGAATATCATTGAAATTACAGGTATAATCTCTAACCTTAGATTAGTTTCATCCAGAACAGAGAGGACACTTTTGGGGTGAATTTCTCATGGATTTCTTCTTTTCTGTTCACTGTTCTAACTTATATGGAAATGATGTTTGTGCATTACACACTTTTGACTTTTGGCAGAGGGAACAGAATAGGAAGTAGCAATGAAATATATTTCTAAATGGATATTAAAATAGTTTGCTCTTTTCTCAGACTAAGGAAGCTCTCATGGATTTTTGGTTTTATGTATATACAGTGTGGTTCACAGGAAAAACTGCTCTCTTTCCCTCTCCTAATTTTCTCAGGTTGAAATTTAATTTGGTTTTGTTTCTTCCCTGATATAATTTGTTATTCTCCAGTATGAATATATACAAAAGATTATCAGGGAATGTCCTGGGATATATACAATTCATTTATCAGGTTTTCTGTAAGTCATATATCTTGTTCCAAGGTTAAATTCAAGATTTTAAACAACGAATTGGGGGATTAACCTAATTGTTACAAAAGTGTTGTCAGGGCGACCTTAATTTTTGGTTTAGGTTTTGGTTATCATCTTGAAGTTACATTTTAAATATTCCTTTCAATATTTTCTTTTTTTAATTCCAGCACCCACAGATCCAAAAGAAGTCTCAGTATATCAAATATCTTTGTTGTGACGATGTTAGAACTCTACACCAATGGGTAAATGGCATCCGGATTGCAAAGGCAAGATTTTCTTTAATGTGTCTGATATATTCATATTGCAGTACAGCAAATTTGTATTAAATACCTGTTATAATATGCCTAATGAATGTATCGTGCCAGATGCCAGGGATACACAGCTTAAAAATCAAGTTTCTGTTTCTAAGAGTTCAAGATCTAAGAGGATAGGAAATGTACAGAACTAATAGCACAAAGATCATGATAAAGACAAAGGGGAGATCATTTTCATATTGCAGGCTAAGGGGTGGGGAGAGGTAATGGTCTTGAGAACCAAAGCTTCATGGAGGAGATAGCCTCTGTTAGCAAGCTTTGAAAATGGATTTCAGTCAGTAAGAGTTGAAAAGGAAGTAGATTGCTGGTCCAAAGAATGACATGTTTGGAGGCAGTAAGGTAAGTCTGAAGAAGGTAAGTTTGGGAAACACTGTCCAATCTGGATTGTGTGCAGTAAAAAAGAAAGTAGTGGAATCTGCTGGAGGTCTGAGTCGGTGGAGGGATATGGTCAGACTGGTACAGTCTTCCTAAAGATTTTTTTCCAGGTATTTGGAGGATAGATTGAAGGGAGAAGATGAGGGTTAGCACTAAAATGTGAATATATAGAACTGGAAATAAGGAGCATATTGTGGACAAAGCAAAGTAAGGATATTGGAAATGAGAGGAAAAGAAAAGAGTGAAATAATAAGCCTACCTGACAAGGTTTTGGGGTCGAGGAATGATGCGTTAGTTCACTTTTGGATATAGATCAGTAGTTTTAGAACTGTCAGTGATGTCAGATAGCACCTAGTTCAACTCCTTCCTTATCCTGAGATCCTGAAAGTTTATTGACTAGGCCATACAGGTAATAAGTGGAGTTGGAGGTACTAGCAGAACCTTAGAGGTATGCATGAGGCAGCTAGAAATGTAGAACTGGCATAGATAAAAATGTTAAACAACATAAAGCATTGAACCATTAACAACTACTGTTTGAGTTCAGCAATCTGACATTCTGGATCTGTCTTGTCTAGATGGTTGTTAGTCACACATCTGGCCATTTCACAATGTGAAATACTATGAGATACTTTTTATCTTTGTAGGTAAACTTTGTATATAAATCTAATTAAATTATATTTATAGCATTCCTTTCATGCACTAATTTAGTAATTCTGTCAAAGGAAATGAAGTTAGTCTACCATGACCAGTTCTTTATGAAGCTGCATTAGCTCTTTGTAATCACTACTTTCCATTTTTAGATAACCCCTAGCTAGATGATCAGATCTAGAATTTTCACAGGAATCAAAATCAAACTTACTGGCCTATAGTTGACAGATTCTGTTCGCCACCATTTTTTAAAATTAAAGTTTTTTTCCACGAAAAATCCACTTTCTCCCTTCATTGAGATAGAAAAAAACCAAAATATTCTATTACGGATCAGTAAAGTCAGTCTCATAAAATAAATTACTATATTAACTGGAAAATCAGGATATTTGTCCTTCTCAAGTCTTATGGTACCTCTCCCATTTCCATGATCTTTCAGATGTCATTAAGTGTCTCAACTACTTTTTATGTATTTCATTTGGACTAGCTGACTTAAATTCAATAAGGGCAATTAAATGCTAACTTATCTGTTTACTTATCCTGAATATTAACTCCTTGTTAAGCCTTTATCTTGGGTAGAAAAGTAGAAGCAAAATGAAAATTGAGCATCTCCTTTTTTCTGTTTCCAGTTGTCATAATCCCATTTATCTCAGTAAAGGTTTTCTCCTTTAATTCTCCTTTTCCTTTTTAGAAGGGAAAGGAATGGACCTGTGCTTTCATTGGCAAAGTGAACCTTCAGGTGTGCAAGATTCCCTTTACCAATAGCTGGCACATTTTCTGAAAATTAGAATCTTGGAACCCTTCAGAGCTCTAGCCTCAGTTCCTTGAGCTTTCACACCACAAGCACTAGTTCCATGGGATTCTGCCAGGCTCCCAGAGCCTCCCTGTTCCCTGCCCTTTTTGTACATTTTGGACATCTGTCCATTTCATTTAAAATAGAAGTAGGTTCTAAATTCACTGTGTCTGTACCAGGCCCTCCCTCTGATTCTCCAGAACTGCCCCCTCTCCCAGGTGTCTACTTCCTAGGAACGGTCACTTGGCCCCCTGGCCTTCACCCTCACCCAAGCAGCTCAATCCTCTACTTGGTTAGTTCTGCTCAGAAACTTCATATTAAGTCAGGTGTCCAGGAGAGTTTTCCTTCCTCTCTGGATTTTCTGTGCAGTATTTTGTCCTCTGTTTCTGAGTATGTGTTGTCTTTATATTTGCGTGGTTTGGTATCCCAGCACTTAGTACAGTGACTTGCACTCAATAAATGGTTGTTGATTTATTCTTCACACAAATCATGTCTTTTCTCCACTGAGTGTCTTGTTTCTTTTTGTGTCTTCAGAATTTCATTCTTAGGTTCACTTCTACAGCATTTAAATCTGAGAGATCCTGTCTATTTCCTGTGCACCCTTTGAAATCTGCTTTCCCAGCATCTAGTATATGTGTTAGAGTATGCTCTAGAAACACTTAGGAGATCCATCATCATATCTTTCTCAGCAAACCATTGACTTCCATTTAACAAGAGTCAGATCAATGTCCAAAAAATGTATGTCTTGTTCTGCATTTTGAGTCCATTATCTTTCTCTCAATCCATCATTGGTCCTTCAGAATCATGGTTATGCTTTGCATTGATCAGAGTTGATTCTTTTAAAGTTGTATATCTTTATAATATTGTTATATAATGAATTGGCTTGATTCTACTCCTTTATCAGTCCATGGATATCTTCCCAGCTTTTTCTGAAACCAACTTTTTCATTTCCTGTAGCACAATAATATTCTATGATATTGTTCCATTTCTAATTGATGGTTACCCCCTTGGCTTCTAGTTGTCACACACGCACACCCACATGCACACTGCTGTAGGGCTTGAACTCATTAGGAAATTGGGCCATTAGTAATGATATCACTACTACACAGTCAAAGCACATGTTCAATGACTTTTGGGCACAAGTCTAAATTGCTTCCAAAAGGGCAGAATCAGTTCACATCGTCAACTGTGCATTATGTGCTTGTTTTCCCACAGCGATTCCAACAAGGATAAGTTTACATTTTTATCATCTTTGCCAGTTGATGGGTGTGTGATAGAGTCTCCCAAGTTACTTTATTTTTTTTTTTATGCAGTAGTTATTTGGAGCAGTCTTTCACATACTTCAGATCCTGGAGAAATCTAGCTTTCAGTAACCACATGAAATTGGCTGTTTAAATCTCAGTCCAAAGTTACCTGGTTAAAACTTAAGGCCATCTGTACTGCACCAAACCTACCTCTTTCACCATCACCATCAATTATCCTCCAATTGTTCTATTTAATCAGCAAGCATTTGTTAAGCCTTATTATGTGACAGGACGAATTTAGCCTTGAATTTACAAGGAATTATAAAAATCTTGGTCCTATTCCTCATGGAGCTCCCAGGGAAGTCGCTGAAAATGGAAGGAGGTGGAAAGTTTCTGCCTCTTGCAGAAAGTCGGATTTGAACTGAGTTTGAAAGGAATCCAGGAGAAGCCAAGAGATAGAGACATGGAATGCTAGTATTTCAGGAATAAATGATATCAGTGAAAAGGCAGGTGGAATGTGGTGTTTAAGGAAATGAGAAACCAATACTTCATGTGGAGGAGAGTAAGGTATAAAAATCCTAGAAAGGTATGAAAGGACCGTGAAAAGCATTTTTAAAAAAAAAGCATTTTATATTTTCTAGGTGCTGGGGATATTGTAAAAATACAAAGAATGAAATAGACCCAACTTTTTTCCAACTTAATTTCCCTTGTCTTACCTTCTCTTTTTCCTCCTATAGTCTTCCTCTTCAGGCTCTACTCCTTAATCTTCCTTGATGCCTTCCTCCTTAGCTTTTATATATTCTTTTCTCACTTTTGCTCCTCTTTCATCCTGGAAGTAGAATCTAGAGAATTATCTCTTGAATTTGTCTCAATTTCTCCTAAATTTCTCTTCCCCACTTAATTATTTCACTAGACCATACAACTTTAAATCACCTACTAGATTTTTCTCCTTGTTCTGTTAAAATCTTTTTCTCTTCTCCTCTGCCTTCTCCCATGGGAACCAAATACTTCGAAAAGGTCAAGAATGAGGACTGAGAAAAAAAAATCATTTGATTTGGTAATTATGAAGTTGATGGCATTGGAGAAAACAATTTCAATAGGGTGGTAGAGATTGATATCTACTCTTTCTAGAAATTTAGCAGTGACAGGAATGAGTGGGAGGAATAGAAGAGTCATTCAAAGACTTTCTGGGAGGTCAATGAAATCTGTTTCTAGACAGAAAAGAGCCATATTTAAAAAAAAAGTGGACGGGGAATGGGTTTGGAAATGACAGATGCAATCAAGAGCATAAGGAAAGATGTCTCAACAAAGAGGGTCACTTCATCTCATGTTGATGAATATATATTAGTATAATGTATTCTTATTAGTTGAAGTTTAAACTCTGAATCTTAACTGAGTGATTAGAGAGCACTAGATAAGGTGAAAATGTAGTTTGAGTTTGGAATTCCTTGTGATCCTTTTGAAGGAAATTTTCTTTTTTTTATTATGCTTTTTAAATTGCTTTTAAGCAATCTAATCCACAGATATAACTATCTATTGACTATTGCAACATTTCAGCTCTTTCTGCCAGATTAGAAATTATACCTAGCCAAATACATTGCAGCTTAACTCATTCTAATGGTTTGGCATCGTGAGCAAGTCCTTTAATAGAAACTTGTGAATTAACTAATAAACAAATATTCTTTTTCCTCCCTCTACACTAATTAAATTCAACTAAAGTCATAATTACTATCTTTTCTGTTTAGTATGGAAAACAACTCTACCTGAATTACCAGGAAGCCCTGAAGAGAACAGAGTCAGCCTATGACTGGACCTCCTTGTCTAGTTCCAGTATCAAATCTGGATCAAGTTCTTCTAGCATCCCAGGTAAATCAGAAAAACTTCAAAAGTTTTTTTTTCACTATTTGTGGTAAAGACTATCCTGATCTTTAAAGCAGAAATTCCCAGTCTTTGTGCTGTGGAATCCCTTAGACCCGTATCAGTCTGGTGAAATTTATGGATCCCTTCTCAGAATATGTTTTCAAATGAATAAAATAAATGGTTTATATTAAAATAGTTATTTAAAAGTTTTGAAGTTCACATATATTAAGAAATGCTACTTTAAACATTTTTAGCCCTTTCCCAAGACTGATAATTTCTCTATTTCAGTATAATCTTAATTGCTGACCCTCTTAAAAATAACAATTTGTGTGTTCCGTTTTTAAATTTTTCACTGCCAGGCTTTTGCCATTTCCTCAAAATTGTCTGCTATTTCCTCAAAACCGAGGCTAAGATTCTTCATAGAGTATCTTCAGAATGGAAAACTTTAGATTAAATATGGGATGATGTTATTCAGAAATCTCAAAGATGGGGAAAAAAGATTATTTCCATGATTCTGTTTCTTACTGTAACTTTTAATCAGTGAATGATTAAAAACCCAAGCTTTGACTCAGTTCCCATGAAATAGCTATAAAAAAGTAAAGAAATAGGAAGTTGCAGTCCTGTGATTTTTTTTTGCCTCCAGTTTAAGCCTCTAGCAAGACAATCTTTGCATTATTATTGTGTAAGAACAATTAAGGAAGTAAATAAAAAAACAAATTTGATAAGAATATAGACCAAAAAGTGAATAACGAGTATGTCGGACAGGTATATGCAGAAAAGAAACAAAGACAAATCAACCATTATAAATAAATTGAAATGTCATGACATTATGTTCTAATTCAATATTATTTAAATACATTTCATAGTATACAGTTTAGGGGTAGACTTTCTTTTTCCCAGATACTTTAGAAGTCCTTGATCAATAGATCATAGAATCAGATCTAGAAAGAATCTCAAGATATTACTAGATATGTAACCTAGTCTTCAACAAACAATAATTGAGTAACTTCTTTGTGCAAAAACATTGTTTTAGATGTTGAGGAAGAAACAGAAATTAAATAAAACACAACCCCTGACCTCAGTTTAATGGGGGGGGGGGGATACAAAGAAAAAGGTAATAGTAAAAATCCCTTTTTTATAGATGAGGAAACAGAGGCCCAAAGAATCTTCATGATTCCTCCTCCCCCCCCCTTGTTGTTAGTAAGGGTTGGAGAGAGGAAGATTTTACTTGCTGATTTTTTTTTCAAGGTAGTGAGGTTAAGTGACTTGCCAAAGGCCACACAGCTAGGTAATTATTGTGTCTGAGGCTGAATTTGAACTCAGGTCCTCCTGACTCTAGGGCCACTGCACCACCCTCGAAAGGAAGATTATAGATGTTATTCTTAGTAATGAATTGGTAATGATTCTTAAAGTATGACATAAGAGCTTTGTGGGTTTCATCACCCCATACATGATCTGCAATCTGGGGAAACTACAGCAATATAATATAGAAGGGAAAGTAATCCTTCCTAGTTTATTTAGTAATAGCCAGGATTCCACATTATATTCTTATTCATTCTCTTTCTCCCTCCTTTTTCCCTCTCTCCAGAAAATGCAATGATTTCAAAGTCCTAATGGTAATAGTCACAACAGATTTAAATCTGTATTTTAAAAGTCATTTAATCTTAGAGTAGTTTGTCCCATTTCCGAGTGAGTGTAACAGAGCAGACGCTAAATTTTAAAAGGCCCATTTTCTCAATCAAAAGGAATCAAATTTATAATTAACCATCACCTTAACTGTTGTTAGTTTTATTTTGAGGTGGTTTTTTTTTTTTTAGTCAAGGAAAATAGGTTATAGACTTGTTCTATGGGGGATAAAAAAAAATTTGCTAGGTTTTTTAATGCTGTCCTTAAATGTTTTCTTTACTTACTTAGATTTTCCTATTTGTCTTCCAACAATATTCACAATCTTTTTATATAATTTCTTTGTGAACTAATATGATCAGTAGGCTTGAGATTTACCATTTCTAAGTTGGGAGACATTTTCTAGTGGAAAATATAGTAGATTTTATAAGCTGAGTGTTAGAAATTAACTTTGTTGCCTTGTAAATTGAACATCAATAGACACATTCTGGAAAAAGACTTCTCTAACAGACGTATTTAAAAACCATTGTAATTTTTAATTTAAACAGAGTCTCAGTCAAATCATTCTTATCAGTCTGATAGTGGAGTTTCCGACACCCAGCCAACAGGACATATTCGTTCCCAAAGTATTGTGAGCTCTATCTTTTCAGAAGCTTGGAAACGAGGAACTCAGTTGGAAGAATCCAGCAAGGTAATAAGCTTGTTTTTAGCCTGCATAACAAATCTCATGATGCTTTAATGAGAAATAAGACAGAACAACATTACAATGAAATCTTTTTTTAAGGAACTCTTCCTTCTTAGTTCTGTTTTTTTCTCAATGTCTTTATGATTATGGGGAGTCACTATCTTATGTTTAAATAGATGTTATCAGATTATTTAGTCGTGGATGATTCAGGGTGAATTTATTTTGTTTGTTGCTCATTAAGTCTCTTGTTTCACTGAATTTCTTGATTTTCTTTTTTTTTTACCATTTTCCTGCTCTAATTCATTATCTTTAAAATTTGTTGAATTGGACGGTTCTTCCTGGACTATTATTAAATCAATAGAAAAGTCTTCGATGTGGATTTTTTGAGCTGAATGTCTAATCCAGTGATTCTCAAATATTTTAGTTTTGGTCTCAGGAGCCTGAAGAGCTCTTAATTAATCTTATTCATAAAATATACACACACACACACACACACACACACACACACACACACCTATTTACCTGTATTGATATTAAAACTGATAAATTTTTTAAATATTTATTTAAAATAATAAGCCATTGCATGTTATTACAGTTTTTTAAACTATAACTTTTCTCAACAAAATAGTGAAAAGATTGGCAATATTTTACATATTTTTGCAAATCTTTTTAATATTGGGTTAGTAGAAAACAGCAGAATTCCCAAATTTCCATCCATTCCTGCATTCAATTTGTTGACGCCACAGTTGGTGGAAAATGATGAAATATTTTAATAGACAAATATTGTCTTAGTTATTATTATGAAAATAATTTTGACTTGAGGACTCTCTGGGGTCCATGGACCAAACTTTTGAGAACCACTGGTCTAGTCCAGTCACTTATTTTACAAAAGAAGAAACTGAGATAAAGAAGTTGACCAAAGGGCCCCGAATCACATCTCAATAATAAGCCTCCTCTTTAAAACATCCAGTTCAAGAACTCACAACATTTCATGCAGCAGTCCATTTCCTAACTGCTCTTTCAGATAGGTTTTTATTCAGTCATTATTTTCTAAGGTTTTTGAGCTGAATTACTTATACAAATGCACTCATTAATTGAGTCAAATTGAAAATTTGTCATAAGTGATGCTAATTTGCTTACCTTCTAATAGTAGAACTCTAATTCAGAAAACTATTATTGGAAGTGTTTAAGAAATAATTAGTTCTGATGAATCAGGAACTATGCTTCAGGAAATTCTACTAACTCTAATTTCCAGAATAAAATTATCTATTTTATGACATTTTTAATGATGTCATCCATATAAATTCTGACATGTAGAATTGCCCCAAAACAAAGATCCAAAGTTTCGTTTTAAAAGGGTTCTTGTCAGTGCACAATAATGCACAGTAATCTCTTCCAATCAGTAGAAGGATTTGAAAAGAATTTTCATGTCAGAAATTCTGGCAAGTCCCTTTTGCAGCTTTGTGAGCTTCTCTCCCCTTCCTGTGTCTCTCCGGTTCCTCCTCAGCCTCAGAGGCGCAGGGTGATGGCCAGCCCAGCCGAGGCGCCCCACGCAGCCTGCAGCTAAGGTCTGCGACTCTTCCTTCAACGCCCTTTAACCTGAGTGATTCCCAGAAGCAGCGCTTCCCGACTAACGCTTTAGTGATGTTGTGATGCCCCTCATCCCTTAGCTTCAGTCTGGTGATTAGAAATCTAACAGATTGGTTAGAAATCCTTTGTGATGTGATATAAATAAATCTTACTTTTGATCAATTGTTATCACATTTTAAAACTCCAAAGGACACGCCCAAGTTATTTCAAAGGCAGAAAAGAAAGCAGCTCTTAGCCAGGATAGTTCTGCATCATTTTCAGAACTTTTTAATCACATCCTTACATTATTAAATTAATTAACGGAGGCATTCACTGACATTGACTCTGGAGTGCTGTGTACATCCTTAAGTCATCAGCAGACTCCCCCCCATTCCTTCTGGATTTCCTCTCCTCAAACCTGTTGAGATGATTCTCATTCTCTCCTTACTTTTTTCCTATATAATAATGATTTTTTTTCCTTGTCGCTTACTATAATGTTCATGAATCATTTCTTTATGTATTTTCCAGTAAAACAAATATAAGGAAACTCTCCCCCCTTTACCTGCATTGCTGGACTTCTGTGCATGTTGGATGCAAGTGTCTCGTACGAATCCAAGTGTGTGTGTCGCCTGACCCCGTGTGACTGTGCACGCTGCTCCCATGTGCGCACACTAGCACCAGAACCATCCTCACTCATCGAGAGGCCGCCCCTCCCGCCCTGCCTTGGCCCGCGGCCGCCCCCCTCTTCCCCCCTCCCCCCCAGCTGGAGAGATAGCCTTGCTCTGCCAGGCTTCCCTCTTCCTTTCATCTGGTCTGTCCATCTTCATCCTCTTGCTCCATTTTCATGCATGCTCCAGGCTCCTTTTTTCTTTCTTTCTTTTTTAAAAAATAGATAAGCAAATCAGAACTGAACTTTATAACCTTTTTTTTGTCTCCCTTGTCTCCCTTTTTTTATACTCCTTTTAGGCCAGAATGGAGTCTTTGAACCGACCTTACACTTCACTAATGCCCCCTCTATCCCCACAAACCAAGACGGTTACCCCCTATACTGCTTCTCAACCATCCCCCCCTCTCCCACCCCCTCCGCCCCCACCCCCGCCCCCTCCGCCCCCACCCCCTCCCCCTCCCCTCCCCAGCCAGGCTGCCCCCCCCTCAGTTTCAGCAGCCACCATGTTTGTCAAATATAGTACAATAACCAGGCTGCAGAACGCCTCGCAACATTCGGGGCCTCTCTTTAAGCCCCCACCACCTCTGGTGACACAGCACGGGTCTTCAGCCTCCCAGTCTGGAAAACCTCAGCTGCTGGTGCCTCCCAATGGGGTGGTTCCACCTCCCCCACCTCCACCCCCGCCTCCTACGCCAGGATCGGCTATGGCGCAGCTCAAACCGGCCCCATGTGGCCCATCAGTTCCCCAGTTCAACCCCCCACCTCCCCCTCTGAAAATCCACCAAGTGCAGCAGAATGTGGTCCAGGCTCCTCCTGCCCCCCCACCCCCTCCTCCTGTTCCTGCCCCCCCACCTCCTCTGGCCCCTCCCAAACCCCTGGTGACTCCCCCACCAGCCAGCACTAAAACTGCACCACCTGCTGTCATGCCAACCCCACACTCTGTGCTCACCCCTCCAGTTCCCCCAGCCAAAAAGCAGCCAGTTTTTCCCATTTCCCAGATTCCACAGTCCCCTCCTGCTCTTCCTAATCCAGTGCCCCCACCAACATTACCCAAACAGAGCTTCTGTGTCAGACCACCCCCTTCCCCACAGTCTCCGGTGCCGTCTGTAGTGAAGCAGATTGCCAGTCAGTTCCCAGCTCCCCCCACCCCTCCTGCAACAGAGCCTCAGCCTCTGAAGCCGCTGCCCCTGAGCGCGGCCCCGCAGTCCCCACCTGCTGTGAAAGCCAAGCCCAAGTGGCAGCCCACCTCTGTGCCCTCCCCTGACTTCCCTCCCCCTCCCCCTGAAAGCATCCTGGCATTTCCACCGCCACCAGCAGCCACCCCAGGGGTCTCTCCCACCCCTGATAAAAGTGGATCTCCAGTCAAAAAGACCAGCAAGACTTCTAGTCCGGGGGGGAAGCGACCACCCCCGACACCACAGCGAAACTCCAGCATCAAATCTAACAGTTGTGCAGAATATCAAGAGTCTAAAAGACCTTCGGTGGACAGTCTGGTTAGCAAGTTTGCGCTCCCATCAGAACCCTCAGGGTCTCCCAACAAGGAGACGCCACCACCTCCTGCAGCTCCACCCAAACCTGGAAAACTCAATCTCTCTGGAGTCAGTCTGCCAATAGTCCTCCCCCAAGGAGGCGTTTCAGCAAAAGTCCCTGTTCCGAGTGGATCTGGCAAGGACTCAGTGGTAGAATTTCCTTCTCCTCCTTCAGATTCCGACTTTCCGCCACCTCCACCTGAAATAGAGCTTCCCCTCCCCCCAGTAGAGATTCCATCAGTATTTTCAGGAAACACCCCTCCAAAAGTGGCCGTTGTTAACCCTCAGCCACAGCCATGGTCCAAAACCTCAGTGAAGAAAGCGCCTCCACCCACGAGACCTAAACGGAATGACAGTACCCGCCTCACCCAAGCGGAGACCCCCGAGCCCCAGGTGGCTGCCACGGTCATTCCTCAAGTGCCCACTTCTCCAAAGTCTGGCCTTAGTGTCCAGCCTGGATTCTTGGCCGACTTAAATAGGACACTGCAACGGAAGTCCATCACTCGGCATGGCTCCCTCTCTTCTTCCCGGATATCCAGAGCAGAACCAACTGCCACCATGGATGATATGGCATTGCCTCCTCCACCCCCTGAGCTGCTCTCTGATCCCCAGAAGGTTGGCTATGGAAGTAGTCATATCTCGGGCTATGCAACACTGCGGAGGGGACCGCCCCCTGCTCCCCCTAAAAGGGACCAGAACACCAAGCTCTCCAGAGACTGGTAGCTGCTCTGGGATTCTGGAGAATTCTTCATTCGGCTCATCTCACCTCTAATCCAGGTGGTCAGCACCTCCTTGTGTGATAATGTGATCACAATGGTGTTCAGCTGTAGCAAAGGGTAATTGTAAACATTCCTCCCATGCTGCATACTTAGTCCAAAAATGGGTGTGTGTTGTGGGTAGGAGGCTGTGGAGGAATGTCTGTGTCTTATCCCTTGATGTTCCTTTTTTTTCTTCCACGTGGATTGGACCAAAAACCTTTCTTACTTTTCTGCATTGGGGTATTTTGTAGTGTCTGTCCATGTGCAATGAGACTCTGTTTGTGCATGTTTTATAGTATAGATTGAGTAAGTTTATAATGGGACATTTCTCACAATTATAAAAGACAACCAGAATGTTTGGCCTACCTAAATTGTTTGTGTCTTTACCATCAAACACAGGGAGGGAGTATTTTAAGCCAAGAAAAGTAGCTCAGCACCTCAGGAGTGATAACACCAAGACAGTTTATGTGTAGACATGATGCAAGAAAACATTCTGGCTTTAAAAACTAGAAGAATGTTGAAATTATTGGGTGATGTGGAGTAAAATTAATTTCTGCCACAGATAGCCTTCTAGGATGTGGCATTCCATCCCTGAGGAATAAGAGATAAATTAATAAGCTTTGACCAGGAGTACCATTTGGATCTCTTCCTTGAGCTTCATGAAGCTTTTCATCAAGTTTGGGTCTACATTTCTTTGGTTTGATTCATTAAGATATTTATGTCTAGTTCCAACCTTCTAATGATGTTGATATGTTCCAGGGTACTATAAGTTATCCTTTCATGTGCTTTACGTAGCTGTATGTAATACCTATCTCTACATAATACGGTCACCCATTACACAACTAGATCTTTGCCCAAAAACCATCTCAAGGGAGATTAAATACCTCGTTTATTTCTGCTGCTCTCCCTAGTAAGAGTGACCAGGGGCCTCGTCTTAGCCAAGTTAATGTAAGCCTCTAGTTAATGGATGCAAAAATCCATGGATATTTTCTGAATCTTATATGGAACTTGGAATATCATTAGACTTCCAAAGGGGGGCGGGGAACAAATCAGAATCCTGTCTTTAGCTACCAGATAGTGATTGGGATGTCAAATTATGAGTCCTTGATAGTGGTCCCCCTATTGTGCATGTGCAGCACAGCATGAAATCATAGTAGAATGACTCCAAATTTAATATTGTTCCATGTCAGTTTTATTGTGAGGGAGGAGGAAGGAATAGACGAGCATCTTCATAAATTCTGACCTATCATCTTGATCTTGGGGAGAACATGATATAACTTACTCCACAAGCATGAACAGATATTTGTAATGATGAAAATATCCAAATGATAGTCATCTTTTGGGGAATAGGAAAAGATTGAGCAATTTTTACAAAAAATCTAGGATAAAAATTTTCTCCCTTAGAAAGCAGTGCACTCTAACCAAAGTGATGAGCAAAATGAAAGGAAGCAGCCCCTCCATTGTCACATCACCATTCTCCTGTGTTCATATAGTTTGAGCAATAAGACCAATTGTGCATTTTAAAGCAATGCTACTTTAAAAAGCATATTTTTGTGTATTTTCAGTTGTTCACAAAGCTCCGTGTTTAACATTTATGTGCTTATAAAGTGTCCTTAAAAGCATTTGCATTGTTGATTCTGAAGCAGGCCCTGGTTTAGCCAACCAACACCGCCTTTGAGAAGGCTCAATTGCTAAGCTCTTGTCCCTGGCTGCTGCCAGCATTCTTCTCGCCATCCTCCTGCAGGTGTGTATTGTAAGGAAGACCTGCCCTATCCACCTTCTCTCTGAGGTCAGAGTATTAAGAATCTGAATCCAACTCTGTTTAGTGCTGGGGTCAGCTATAGGGGTGGGAACAGAGGACTGCTTTTCCTATGAAAATCAGGTCTCTTCCTTCCTCCCTTGGCCTTCAAAGTTTTTCTAGGACTATTATTACAATTTGGACAAGACTCTAATAAATAATATTCATTCATTGTCCCCTATTATCCATTAGGATTCCCACCTTTTTCTGCCTTCAGCAATGGCCAATAATTGTCATTTTCCCTTAAGACCAAGAACTCTTTGAATGAACACTAATGGAAGTTTTTGTTGGCAGAAATGCCCCAGACCTGTGGTAAGGAACACATTGCAGCAAGGAATTAGGAATGATTTTTTTAAGCTTTGGCAGTCTTGGTTGACCATGTAACCATTTCTGTCTTTCAGCTTAAGTTTCATGTATTTTCCTATGTAGATGCAGGAAACAACAACTATAAACCAAAATGAAAGTTCTTAGTAATACTCTGAGAGTTTATTTTATTCTTCTATAAGATTTTGTTTTGGGTTTTTGCTGCTGATATTTTAACCTTTTCCCCCCCAAGGAGCTTTTAGGGGAAAATTAGGGGGTTCTTAAAGGAAAAAATAAACCTCAAACCTTTGATTTTATGTATGTAGCCATTCATTTTTCTCTGTAGGTTCAGGGAAATCTTTACTGCCAGATGACACTAGTACTGTGCCTTCCTTTCACTGCCTCTGCTAACAAACAGTTCCAGTCCAGCATCCTTTTTTCCAGCTGGAAATCTGGCTTGGCAGCATTGACTCCAAGGACCTCAAACAGTTGAGCTTTAAATTACTGCTTTAGACAGCAGTGCAAATTGGTGGTTATTACACATACTAACCTGCTTATCACCTACAAACTGTACCATCAAGTTTGAACTACAGCAGGATCAATTCTCTCTCTCTGGTAATAAATGTAACATATGTGGGGTTTTTTTTTTAACTTAAGCATGTTAATTGTAAACATTAAAATATTTAAAAGATTGGATGGGATCTAGTCTTGGAAATTAGCATTACAGTTTTGCCAGTGTGGCTTTTGGTCATTGGAGGAAAATAATCTGGTTTCTCTATTCCTCTCTGTTTGAGGCAAGTGCTTAATATAAAGTTGCTATAACTCACTAACTAGATCATATTTTGCAAGAAGTTGCTTTTTTAAGTGAAAAAAACAAGTCCAAAACAAATTACTGGAAAAAAGAAAATGTCAAACTATGCCTTATATTGATACTTGATTGTTCTTGAAATTCTTTGTGCATTTTTCGCTGTCTTTGACTTCCATAGAATGATAGTCCTTGTCACTTCCAAGGAGTACATTTGCTGAGAGCCGGGTTATGATCCAAACTTGAAAATACTCCTTGGTTGAAATAGTTTTGCACTCAAAATAACTATACCCAGAATGGATCTGTTAACTTATCCATGATGAACTCTTTGTAAAATACAAGAAATATTCAGGGAAAGTGAACTTCATTATATTCTACAAGGAAGATGAGAGTCCAAGGTAGCATCCTGAGCATGTTCTTCCTCCTTGTGATTGAGTACAACTGGCACAACCTAGTACTAAAGGATATAAATGCCTTTTTAAATTACACTCACAAATGCAGCAAATATGGGATGAATGGGTTGGGCTGGCCAGTGGCTGCTTGTGAACTCCTTTTTTCCTCAGCTGAAGAATGTGAGTTGGGGTGGGGTGGGGGTCTTTTCCAAAAGCCCTAGCAAGGGTTTTTTCCCATCTGTCTTTGGCGCTTTATTCCCCCCAGCTATTCCCCATCCAAAAAAAAATAGAAAAAAAATTAAGATAATTTCTTTTCATAAACTGTACCTAGTGTTTGAGTATAGCAAGTAACACATCCTATGAACCTCTACATCATAGGTGTGCCTCTGATTCAGCAACCTAAACATGGCTTACACAAAAGATGAGGAGGCATTGATTTCACCTGGGATCTTTTTAAAATATAAACAACCTTCTGATGAATGCATTGACTGTGGCAAGAAGAATACTTGTGTACACATTTTTTTCCTAGTAAAATACACTTGAAACGGGGTCCAAAGAATGGATATGAAAACTAATGTCTTCCATTAAAGATGATGGATATCAATCCTTTAGGATACATCTTTCATTAAACTCCGAAAAGAGAATATTTGGGTTTTCATTCCCCCAGACTGTACTGTCCATTGGCATGTCAGAAATTTAAATTCATGTCTACATATATAACTAAGAGTACAAAAAAAGGAACTAATTATGTAATATATTACATAATAATTACATCTAAAGAAAAAAGTTGACCTCATTCACACTGAATGTAAAAAAGAAAAGATCTTGATTCATTTGAGCTTCTTGGATGAAATAGTGTGCCAAAATACTAACCAGAGTCACTATATACCTTGAAAACCCTTGGAGGAACAATACTGTAGAAATCACTTAAGTGAGTGAAGTTACTCCATGAAGGCTGATGAAAGGAAGGGTTCTGTTGTCCAGGCATAGCAAAAATGAAACCATGGCTATCTCACTAGTTATAAACATCGCCAAAAATGGAATGACTTTAGCCATGAGTGTGTTTAGTGAGTGAGTTCAGGGCTGTGTACCAAAGATGTATTAAGTGTTAGGAAAGCCAAGGAAAAGGTAAAAGTATTGCATCTGAAAAGAATTATCAGCACAGAGGTATAAACTGTACTTTTTGAAAATGGACATCTGGTGGGTGTTTGTTTCCATAAGTAATTTGACATGAATAACTGAATCTAATAGCTCCTCTTTTTAAGATATTCTTTGATTTTGAAGAAAACCACAAAAGTTCACTTAAATTTCTTCCTATTTTTCTATCCTTATTAAAAGATTGACATTTGGCATAGTTTAACATAATTTTTGTAAACTTAACACTTCAATCATAATCACTCCCCTAAAATATTATTTTCTTTATCTCTTTAGAAAAGTCTTCAAGAAACAAGCATTAAGTGGTATATTTCCTATGATTTTGCGCAGCTTCATTTTAACAGCCATTGATGGATTTCTATACAGAGATGCACATTAAAAGTCGTTAGTCTGTGCAAAAGTGTGTACTAGATGTAAATACATTCATGTTTACCACTTTTTAAAGAAATTGCACCTTTTATCTTTAAATGGGATTGCCTCTCCCATTTCCTATTCCTCCCTCACCCCAATCTCTTAACCCAATACTGGGGGACAGGGATGGGGGAGGGATGCTCTTAGAAACTCTGACTTTGGGAGAGCTTTGCCATATATAAATATATAAATATATATGTATGTATAAATATACTTTTTTAAGCATGGGAGAGAGGACAAAAGGAACTACATTATAAAGGACCTGATATACAAAAGAATATGCACAATTCAATAAGGATGTAGTTAAATTCAATATTTTTTTTGTCTTGTCTTTTGCATAACTGTATGCTCTTATTTCATAATGTGCCTTGCTCCCTGATTGTGTGAAAATATAGAGAGATATATTCAGTACTACTGACCATGTTTTCATTATACTGCTGGATTAAGTTATTTTACTGAGTCACTCTCTTGCCAATTATTGTTAGTAAACTATTGTAATGGCTTAGGATGGTGATCATGAGGTCAGTGTAAATTTTTTTTCATTTACATGTTTCCATTATGTAAGTTTACTGAAACCTTAATAAAATATTGGCTTCATCTATACATGGGTTTCTTTCACCCCCCCTCCCCAAGCTGATCTGCAAATGTTCACATACCCAAGTGACCAAATAAATTGGTCTTTTTTCTAGTACCATGATTTTAAGTAAGCCATTTATAGTCAAGGATCTTAATTTTTTGCTTCTTTTTTTCAGGACCCAATAACACATGAATTCTAAACATAAATGGGGGTGGCTAGGTGGCATAATGGATAGAGCACCAGCCCTGGAGTCAGGAGTACCTGAGTTCACATGTGACCTCAGACACTTAATAATTACCTAGCTGTGTAGCCTTGGGCAAGCCACTTAACCCCATTGCCTTGCAAAAAAACTTTTAAAAAAAAAAGAACAAACATAAATGGATATTGGAAATAGCAGCAGCCCAAGCATCATTTCTTTCCCTTAAGTTGTTTAGAGGCAGATGGAAAGTGGAAGAAGGCAGTGAGGGGAATCACTCAGCATTAGAAGGGTGAGCCTGTTAATTTTGGACATAGGTTGAGTTGAGTACTGAGCTAACTTATTATAAAAAGGAACTTTATTTGAAAAGTTTAGTTTTCCCTTCATTTGTACAAGCATATTGACCTTGCTACTTTCTTCAATAAGACTAAAAAGGATACTCAGCCAGTTTTACAAAAGGGCAATTTTAGCTTAGAACAAAGGTTAAAAAATATCCTGAGTCATGTGGCCAACATGTATCTGAACCTGGATTCTTCCTTGACTCTCCATGGTTGGTATAGATATTCAGACAATTGTATGGACTTGGACAAATTTTTCTGGGCCAGTCGTTAACTCATAATTAAAAAGGGTTGGATTAGAGTATATGGCCTACAATTCTATGAAGACAGGTATAAGACAGCCCAGGCTCATCAATACATTATCCTTAGTAGATTCTTCTGGTAGCCTAGTCAGAAGCCTTAAAATACAGATTTATGTTAACCTTTGGATGCTTTCTTTCCCCCAATAACTAGGAGGTGCTATTGAAATTTGTTAAGGAAGTGACAAGAGCTTAAAAGTCAGAATTTAAATATTTGACATGTTAAGATAGATACAGTTGCTAACTGGGCAAATAAAAAAATATCAAAATTGTAGTTAGGTTAAATTGAAGGAAAGGGAGATTCTACTCCCCACTACCTTTTTTTTTTCCCTTAGGTCCATAAGTCCCAATTTTCATTGTTTCATGCTTAATAAACATTAAAACCAAATTAAGGAATATTGACATTTTAATGAGACAAAGGTAACATTTTAACCCACAGGTCAGTTACACAAAATACATTCCCAGAATATATTTTGGCCCTGCTCACCTTATAGTTTCAGGGGTCTTTATTCAACCTTACTTTAAGAATAAAGCCAGATAGGGTACCAGAAGGTGGATTAGAAGAACTCCAGAGCTAGATAATTGGTGGGTAAGGGAATGAGAAGCATTAATAGTATGGTGAAGTGGGGAAATCATTTCAAGGTGAAGGGCCAGAAAGATTAGCTCATTTGAGAATTTATTTGGGTGGATAACAATCTGAAAATATCAAACTATTAAGGAGATCAGAAGTTTTTCATCTAGCCTGCCTCCAGATATTTCAGGATGTAATTTTGAAACCTCTTTGGGGGTTAGGTAGTTTTAAAAGACTCCAAAAGACTCTTCTCAAATTTAATCTCTGCATATAAGACAAGTTTCTGTGAAGACATGAGCACAGAATAGGTAAGGGTACAAACTGGCCAACACTGCTCTGGACCTCTGGGTCTTTCTCCACCACCTACCTATGATTGCATGTTCGTCAATACCAGCTCAGAATTTTCCTCTTCCATTTCCCAAGTTGTTAGTGCAATCTCCCCTTTCAAAGATCTTAAGTATTTTTCTGTGTACATATAAAGTCTAAGTAGGACAGAATGCCCTAGAGGACCAGAACTATACCACTTCTGTTTGTCTTCTGCCAGCATGGAGGCTTGGTGCCATCTATATGAGAAGTGCTGTAAAATGTGTTGAAAACAGGGGCGGCTAGGTGGCACAGTGGATAAAGCACCAGCCTTGGAGTCAGGAGTGCCTGGGTTCAAATCCAGCCTCAGACACTTAATAATTACCTAGCTGTGTGGCCTTGGACAAGCCACTTAACCCCATTTGCCTTGCAAAAATCTAAAAAAACAAAAACAAACAAAATGTGTTGAAAACAAATTCAACTGGATACAGAAGTGTATTTTAGCCTAGAGTAAAATAGGAGATGGGGGGGAAGGACATAAGAGGGGCAGGTAGGTGGTACAGTGGACAGAGCATGGAGTCCAGAGGACCTGAGTTCAATTGTGACCTCAGACACTTAATTGCCTAGCTGTGTGACCTTGGGCAAGTCACTTAAACCCACTATCCCTTAAATTTAAAGAAAAAATATTTTTTAAAAATTAGGAAGGTAAGATCCTGGAAAGGGGTATTCAGGTGCAATGCGTTTTTGAGGAGGGACAGTGTAAAAGGAGAGAAAGAATGGAATTAAATGCAGCTGGGGGAAATAGGATGGAGCTAGCAATAGCAAGTGTGGGAGGAAAAATATTGAAACAAGTTTTTCCTGATAAAGGCCTCATTTCTCAAAAGAAAAAATATATGTTGAACACTGAGGAAAAGAATCTAGACTGGAGATTCTAAAGTGAAGACAAAAGCAAATCAAGTCCCCTTAATTCTACCATCAAAAATTTTTTTTCCCCAAAACCACCTTTGCTATCACTTTTGACACCCCATTTCCATAAGGATAACCATCGATGGCACCACTTAAATAGATCATCAACAGACTAGAGCTATGTAATCTTTACCTATTTAATTAATCCATTACAGCAGCTGGTTGAGTGCCAAGGATTTGTTTCCATATCACTGACACCTATGTAAGTCTGAGACTTTTACATCTTCAGCAGAATTAGAGATCTAAGACAGGCAAAGCAAAATGGAAAAACCTAACACCTGAGTCAGTTTCCTCATTTGTCAAATAGGGACAATAATACTTTAATAAAAATGACTGTGACTATCAGAGCATTCTGAAATCATTAAGCCATATTAAGAGTTTGGTACATACCAGGAAGAGTATAACACCTAGACTAGGCTAAAAAGATCAATAACAGAGGGGGGGGAAGCATTTTCTACTTTATTAAAAATTATTTTAATGTGACATACCAAGAATATTCCCCAAAACAATGGGATTTAAGAGCCTCGGTCATTTTTTTTTTTGGCCAGTTCACTAAGACAGAATGTTTACCCATCTCTTCCTCCAAATTCTTTAGAAACAACATACTTTAAGGTCAATTTGATACATTGAAGTTTTTTAAATGTTCCTTTAAGAATAAAAACATTCACGAGTCACTTCTATGTGCTTTGTGGGTTTTATTTAAGACTTATAACAAGTTCTTAATACACAGCAACAGTTAATTCCAAGTACAATCTAAAAAAATGTAAAAAGTTGATGTTCCCCACTCATTTGGAGGCAGCTTAATGGCACACATACACCACACATTACTCATAGCAGACAAGCTGCTCCCCAGAGTCCTCCACAATTTATAACGTCTCACTGTCACCAACTATCTTTTCTCTCTGGGAGCGAAGAATACATCAACTGGATTAGTTAGCACTGCCAGAGCACAAATCACGGCCATCCTACCTGTAAACCATATTTTTCTGTTTCTTAAAAATGTACATGGACACAAGGTATGATAGAAACTGCTTTTCCATAGAATTTTGAAGTTGCAAAAGACACTTCCATTTTAATGTGAAAATAAGCACTTTTGTGGGTTTTTTATTTTTTACAAAAATGTTTCAAGATATTTAGCAAGGTTTATTTGCGTAAATAATCACAGGTACATGGGATGGCCCTGTTGTATTTGTCAATTTTCATATCATTGTATGAGTTTCAATAAGAAATAGGAACAAATATTAACAGAAAATAAACTTCAGCTATCAAGCACAAGCCTCTGATATGGATGGCTCTTTAGAAGTCTCTCTTATTGGTCTGCTGGGCAGTATGCACCTCCCACTGCTCAAAAACAGAAAACGTGTTTGCAACATATGCTTTGCCAAGGAGAGAAGACTGTACAAAATAGCAATTCACTTGGAAATTTCCATTTTCTTTTAAATTCCCATCTCACTAATGAAGGCTGCACTCAACACACTGATTTAATCATTTCAAGAAGAACTGTGAATAATACTCTAATGGTATTTATCAAAACATGGCCATACTTTTTTCAAGTATCTTCCTAAAGACATCAAAATGGAACACATGTTCTCACAGTTTTAAAGAAAATCATAGCATATTGAATCAAAACAGCATGGTCTAGTGGAGAGACCACTGGACTGGGTGGCTTGAGTCTGGTCCTGGTTCTGCCACTAACTAGCTGTGGGACCTGGAGCAAGTCACTTCATGTCCCTGGGCCTCAGTTTCCCCATCTGTCAAAGGAGGGGGCTGAACTAGATGATCTAAGGTCCCTTCTGGCTCTAATAATTTTTATGAATCTAAGTAAACCCATTTGGGGATTTCCCCCCTTTACCACCAATGAAGGTGTAATTCCTAGCCAGTGAAATAAGTGTAAACTGATGGAAATTAAATGCCTATCTTCCTTACTACTTAGAGATTGCCTGCTACCCTCTACATAAGGCTGTTTTTTAGTGTCATGGTGAACCCCAGGACACAAATATGCTCTCCACTAGAGAAATATATGGTTAAGGACAATAGGAAAGGTATTTTAATATGAAGGCAAGTGCTATGAAAAGTTTAAAACACACAAAAAATGCAATCTCCTACCTCACCAGAACAAAAAAAAAAAATCTCATTAGGTTGCCCTTTTTTTTTTGAAGTAGTAAGACATTGATGAAATAAGTGAAAAAATTACCACAACTACATGAATGTTATAAGGATAGAAGGGATTCTGGGAAATTATTAGACAAAATCAGAAAGGTGGCAGTAGGTATCCTTCTACCTGGTGACAGAATCACTCAAAAACATGGACCACTGAGGGAGGTAGAAATCAAACAGTCAAAGCAATGGAGAAACTGCTAAACCAAACAAAAGGAGGCCCATCAATCAATCCTACAACAGGTTAAGCCTTGCAACATCGTCAATTGGCACTTTTTAAAAGTTTGTTATCTTCACTCTAAGGCCATAGAACATGAAAGTGTAATTTCATTCATATCTCCATGGAAATGAAACCCCAAAAGAAGAATGGCCATCCTGGGCTACTGCTCTTTTGGGGAGTGGGGTAGGATGGGAAAAAGGGTAAAGTTAGAAATCAGATAATCTAGGGAAACATGATTCCAGAGGAAAAGAGTTTAGTTTAGGTTGTGACCCTAGAATACACTTTATTATAGACCGTGATAGCATCCCTTCTTCTCTAGTGACAACATTGCTGAGCTGTTTCTCAAATGTAAGTTTTTTCCAAGCTATTTTAAAGTTACTTTTTCAATAGGACAAGGGGGGGGGGCTTACAAATGATAAAATTGGAAACAGCACCCTCACTATTAGTTGCATGCAGTCTATGAAATATTACATACATTACATTCTCCAATTACTCTGGGTTTTGATCACATAGAATCCTCCCTAGACAAGCTATAGAATTTTAAACTGTACAAAATAAAAAAAAAATGTGTGAAATCCAACTTTTTTTACACATCAGTAAATAGAGCAAAAACCAGCAGCAACTGACCCCATGGACTCCCTCTCCACAGTGACTCTACAAGATGAAAACTTCACAAATGTCATCAGCAGATAGCAAAGAAAGCACTGATTCAAAAACAGAATCCATTCCTAGAGAAAACCCTAAGCTGATCTATTTCTGTAGCTGAATTTGGCAAGCTATCAAGATTAATGCTTAAGACTTCAAAAATGTGCCTGCTCTGCAAATCCACTAAGCACTTGAAAGCAGAAAATCCTGCAGGAATGAGCAGATGCTGGGAATAAGAACTAGTTTAAGGAAGTTTTTTTTTTAAACTAGGTTATATACCCAGAACTAACCACCACCAGCACTCCTCCCCTACCCCACCTCCCCACCCCCTACCCCCCCCAAAAAAAACCTCAGGCACATCAATCCACTTCAGGCAGGAAAAGAGAAACTTAGCTTATCTTAAGAGTCAGCCACAGATTGGTTCTAAAATGGAAATAAAAGGCTCAAAGTGATTCCCAGGGCTAATGTTGTGGAGAAAAAAATGATTTTTTGGTCAAGTTTGCTTAATAAGAGTGTTCAGGCACAGGTGAGTAAGCTGGTGAGAACTAATATAGGCCTCCCAGCTGTTAGAAGACCTGAAAACACCCCCACTAAATAATGACTGTGGGAAAGCGGCAAGGGGGGATCTGATACAAGAACTGTATCACTGGGTCACTGTTAAATTACACATAATTTATGGTCAAAGAATCTCCTTTCACCCTGCCCACCTATTAATCAAGGACACCAAACCTTGTTGTCAGCAGAAGACAGCTCCACCTGGGCTTCTAACTCAATTTTCACTAGCTTGACCTAGCCTAGCCTAACTCAATTTTCACTGAATAACTAGAACCTTAATCAGTATTAGATCATTTGTTATTCAGGAATACCATCCCCCACCAAGATTTTGGTTCTCTGGAGATATTTTTTAAATTAACTCTGAAAAAGAAAGGTTAAAAAATATAATGCTTTTCTAAATCTGGGAGCTTGACCTCCAAAAGTCATATCTATTATGAAGACACCAGAATTAATCATTTCTGCTAGTCTTTGTTTAAGATCCATCATAACAGGCAGCACCAGAACCTGACCTTATTCCACTATTGCAATTTTAATCCTGGATAAATCTGATGTGAAAAATTACTTTAATAGGAACAGGTACCTTATTTTCCAATTAAGAACAAGAAGACTCAATATATATATATATATATATATATATATATATATATATATATATATATATACACTTTTCTGTTTTCTAAATTTTTTCTCTAAGGGGAAATCAGTTTAGACAGCAATACAGGTAAAAGCTGTTCTATAATAATCAGACAGGAATCATCGGTCACTTCCACTGCTGGAAAATCAACAGATTTTAAAGATAACTGCTTGTTCTTTCCAAACAAGTCTAAATTAGATTTTTCTACATATTGAAAAATTAAAAGAGACATCTGCTCTGAAGTCATTTTTTCCTCCTCAAAGGTCTACTGCTTTAATAATAAAGTTTAACCAAATTTTCAACCTGACTACTAATGAGAACATCTGCCATTCAAATGTTAAATCTTCAGGTGTGAAGAAAATATGATCTCCATTTCACCATACCTTGCGCTATGGGATGACTAACCTTTGTAACAAGTAGTCTGGATGTATAAGTCATCAATGGCAATGCAGTTTTTATCAGAATAGTAAAGTAGGGGTGGCTAGGTGGCGCAGTGGATAGAACACCGGCCCTGGAGTCAGGAGGACCTGAGTTCAAGTCCAGCCTCAGACACTTAATAATTACCTAGCTGTGTGGCCTTGGGCAAGCCACTGAACCCCATTGCCTTGCAAAAATGGAATAGTAAACTTGTGGCACCATATTAACTAGCCTTAGAAGTCCCTAACACTTTTCTAAACTTCAGCACCTTGATGATTTATGCTGACAATTATGAGACACAAGTCAATTTTGCATTTACTTGCTTCAGCCAGGGCATACCAAGAAACTGCAAGATATAACTGCATTAAACGGGTTTCAAATGACCTGGAAACATTTTAATGTGAAACATTCTCCAGATGCTCTATCTTCAGGTGGAAGAAAAGAGTGATAAAGATATTCAATGGAACATATGGCATTTCTAATGCCAAGCACTAAAGCAATGTAGGAAACTGCTGGTAGGATTCCTGAGAAAGATCCTAGATTCTACCTCAATCTTATTTTGACTTTGTTTCAGTTACATATATAGGTCATTTCATTTTCTACACACCCAGAGATGAATAGGTCAGCTTTTTTATTCTAAAGAACTCAGCACAGCCACCAGTAACCATCAGAAGATCAATTTGTTGTTCATACAAGTTCACACTAACTTGCTTTTTTTGTAATAATTTTATAAGCCAAAACATAGAAGTAGTTTGATAACAATTGTCCTTATCATTCATCCATGAGTTCACCTGTGTGTGTTCCCCAGAGCCTTGTGTCAATCTGGATAGTCCCTAATTAATTCCTTTTGACCCCAGTACAACACACTGAGTTTTCACTCAGAGTAATGCATGATAGATTCCACATAATTCCCTGGGAAGAGCCCAGTCACACCATTCATGACTCCCTCATACCATCCATCATCATTCTTCTTGATGACATAAATGATGGCTCCTTCCTGAAATGAGAGCTCATCCTCTTTGTCTTTTGTGTAATCATAAATCGCGACAACTAGAAAAAAAAAAAGGAAGTAAAAAACCAGATCATCACAGGCAATCTCTAAGTCACTCAAATAACACAGTAATTTTCTAAAAGCAAATAAAAATATGCTGTTCTGTGTGTCAATCACAGAATTAGCTTGCTGAAAATGTCAGATGATAGCTTCCCTAAAGCCTTCTAGATTCAAGATTAACAGATTAGGACCATTCCAATGACATTATAAACATGATCTGATTATAGTAAGTCAGTCCATAAACATCTATTAAATACCTACTATGTGACACTGAAGATACAAAAAAAGCAAAAGATAGTCCCTGCCTTCAAAAAGTTCATAATCACTTGTACTTATTTTAGATTAAAGTGAATTATAAAATTGAATATTTCAATTCCACCTGAATTTATAAAAAGGGAAGGAAGAAGGGGCATGGTCAGATACTAGGGGAACATGGACTGGAATGGGGAAGACATTTAAGGACCATCTCTAAAAGCCATCCCCATAAAACAATTATTTTTTAAAATAAATCAAAGAAATAGAAAAAATTAGCAAATCAATCAATTCCTCAACAAAGTCTGAAACTGTGAGCAATGTTTGACACTTGTGGACCTCCCATCTCTGAAAGGGTCATGCCGGCGCTCTGTAATTGTGCAGAGTTCACTTTGGGTGGCGGTCATTTGGCTCCCTCCTTTCTTGACTCAGCTTCCTTCACTTGGTAGCTCTTCATGTAAATGCTTCTTTGCTTCTCCACATCTTTGCCCCTTATTACAGTAGAGTGGCATACAGTACAGTGGAGTACAGTAGAGCCTATACATTTATGTGCCACAATCTGTTTGGCCACCTGTCAATCAATAGGCATCTACTTTCCTTTCCAATGCTTTGATTCCACAAAAAAAGTGCTGCTATGTGTTGGTGCATGTTGGGACTTTCTTCTTTCTTTCAAAGTTGCCTCCTTGAAGTAAAAGTCTAGTAACGCAAACTCTGGGTCAAAGGACATAGACATTTTAGTCTCTTTATTTGCATAATTCTCCACTGCTTCCTAGAAGGGGTTCTCTCTCCCAAGTCAGGGCTCCAAAGACAATGCTCTAAGAAGTGCCTACATTCCTGCAATGCTCCTACACTGATTATATCCATCTTTGTCATCTTCGTTCCCATTTCATTTTAGTTTTTTTAGTTTGTTGGGGGTTTTTTTGCAAGGCCAATGGGGTTAAGTGGCTTGCCCAAGGCTACACAGCTAGGTAATTATTATGTGTCTGAGGCCGGATTTGAACTCAGGTACTCCTGACTCCAGGGCCGGTGCTCTATCCACTGCACCACCTAGCCACCCCCCCCCATTTCATTTTTATCTTTGATTCCCCAGAGCTCACTCAGTAAAGTGCCAAGAAATAGAGCTAGTAAAGGTTTCCTGCAGGACTGTCAGGCTCCATGGTAGAAGGGAGCTGTCCTGGCAGGATGCATTTCCCTGTTTTGTGCCTTTCTTGGTATTATCAGAGTCAGATCTATCAATGAATCTCAAAATGTATCTGGCAGACCCCAAGTCAGGGGAGTCTTTCCACGCTATGACTGAGTCAAATGGGGCCAACTCAGCCTTGACATAGTCAAAGTCCAAGTTCTATGGTAACACCTTTGTGACAGAAGGCAGAAAGGCACTCCTAATCCCTAATCATGAGATCCTCAATTACTGTTCTAAAATCATACTAATAATCCTTTTAAACAAGGCAAACATCTCACAAGCCAAATTTTTTTTAAACAGTATGAAAAGGTAAGGAAAAAAGTTACCTAGTTTATCATTTGTTAAAAGCAATGAATGACAGGGAAGTGAACTTTTTAGAAAGCAAATAATGTATATTCTTTTAAATTAGTTTTTTGAGTAATTGAGACTTAACCAAAGGGCTTCCTTACTTTGAAATCTACTTATCTTCCAGGCTTCCCCAGTCCTTCTCAATTCTAGTTCCTTCCCTCTGTTAATAATTTCCCATTTAACTTACACAGAGCTTTTTTTGCATAGATTTGTTTGGATGTTGTCTCCTCCATTAGATTGGAAGTTCCTGTCTCTGCCTCTTCTGTAAGGCCAGGGTTTAGCATAGCTCCAGCACAATGGTACTGACTGACAGATTACACTGGAAACAGTTAAAAGGTTTTCTTTGGACTGAAAATGATGAGATAATCATTTTCCCTAAAACTACTTTTCTTTCAATTCTTTTTCCTCTGAACGAAACACTTTCAAAAATACTCATTAGTCACGCTTCTTTGATAGGCAATATCTTATTGGTTTTTAATTTTATTATTGATTGACTTGTTTTTACATTATCTTCATTTTACCTTACTATTTTTGCCATATATATGTGTGTGTGTGTGTGTGTATATATATATATATATATATATATATGTATATATATATATATATATATAGGCAATAATTGGCTTTCTCTTAGAATCCATTCATAAATTTATCTTTCAAGTAAACTGAGTCATTAACAATGTTTCTTTCTTGGGAGAAACTTCTTTATGACAATTCTTATCCTTAATTTAAATATTCTGATTCACTACACTACAAAATAATTCTTTAGAAGTTTAAATGGTAAAAGTAACTTTAAAAAAATTTTAAATATTGATGGAAAACACAGAAATCTTATTTCCTTATCTTAGATAAAACAATTAATTACTGTTAGGTAGAGGTCTTATTACATAAAAGATAGATGGATACCATCAACAAAAGATGATCCAAATTTTCAAACTATAGCTTTTTAAAATGATGTAAATCTTTAAAATGATGTGAAAATTTGAAGAATAAACAAACAGAATTTTACTTGGAAGACAGACAAGTCTACAGACAAAATTAGAATTGATATAGCTTCATTTCTGTTCAGAGTTAATTTCTTGGAGTGGCTAGGTGGCACAGTGGATAGAGCACTGGCCTTGGAGTCAGGAGTACCTGAGTTCAAATCCGGCCTCAGACAATAATTACCTAGCTGTGTGGCCTTGGGCAAGCCACTTAACCCCATGGCCTTGCAAAAAAAAAAAACTTAAAAAAAAATTTCTTTCTCCACATATCACTTTACATTTACCTTTTTCTAAATAGGTCCGTGGTGCCCAGGGAGGGTCCTCTTCAGCATAGGGATCACTGTACTCTACCACAGCTGCTTCCTCCTCTTCATAATCTTCTGGTGGTGGAGGTGGAGGTGGAGATTCATCAAAGACTGGTTCTTCTGCAGGAGGTGGAGGAGGAGGAGTGTCTGAAACTAATAAATCATCAAGATGACAATAAAAATATACGAAATACAGAATTAGAATGTTTCTCATTCTAAGAATTCAAAACCAGACCTGGAAACAACAATTACTAAAAAAACAAACAAAAACAGTAAGCTAAGAAAGATGACAACAGACGGTCCACCAAAATTTTAGTATCTGAATCTTCAAATCTATTTTTTTATATTTTTTTGCAAGGCCATGGGGTTAAGTGCCTTGCCCAAGGCCACACAGCTAGGTAATTATTAAGTGTCTGAGACCGGATTTGAACTCAGGTACTCCTGACTCCAGGGCTGGTGCTCTATCCACTGCGCCACCTAGCTGTCCCCAAATCTGCTATTCTTATAGATTATCTTGGGTTCTAATAGCATCTTCAGATTTACCCGTTAATCCTTGCCTAATGCATGCATTATGCTGATATTATCCTTTGATAAGTAATTATTTAGTATCCATTTAAACATCTCCACTGTTGAGAAACTTTTTAAATAGATCCATTCTATTTCAGACAGATCTAATAAAAAGAAAGATCTTCCTTTATAACAAGCTGTTATATTCCTCCTGGGAACTGCTAGCCATAGAAAACTGTTCTTCATGTCCCCACCCTATACCTAGTATATACAAAGAATAAAATTAAGCCCTCTTTCACACTGAAATATTTGAAAGTAACTACAACCTTTGCTCTTTCCAGGGTATTTTTATGTCACAGTTTTAAGTTCCCTTGACATCCTTGGATCAACTTCTTAGATGTCCTACAGCTAATCAATGCCTCTATCAAATGACACCAGGAATTTAAAACTATATACCAGATATGTTCTGACTAGGTCATGGTTCAACTAATTATTCTTCTATTAATCTTAAATCTTCAGTTTTATTATTGAGATCTAATCTTATTTTGTGGGGGGCAGGGACAATAGGATAGGGCGTACCAAATGAAATATCACTTTTTAAACTCAGTTTGATCTTGTGGTTAACTAAAAGTTTTAAGTCTTTTTGAGATGAACTTATCCCTAGACAGCATCTTTATAATTCTAAACTTTTACAATTCACGAGTGGCTAAGTGGCGCAGTGGATAAAACACCAGCCCTGGAGTCAGGAGTACCTGAGTTCAAATCCGGCCTCAGACACTTAATAATTACCTAGCTGTGTGGCCTTGGGCAAGCCACTTAACCCCATTGCCTTGCAAAAAACTAAAAAAAAAAAAAAAAACCTTTTACAGTTTACAAACCTGAGTTTAGAACTTTACACTTGACCTCATTAATTTTTTTGCATATAGTCCATCTTTCAAATTAAAAATTGTAAATAATTTAATCAAGTCATATGATTAAAGTCATTAAACATGCTACTCCTCTAGCTTTTTTCATCTACAAATATGATTCTTTCATCTAAGCCCCTGAAAAAATATGACCAGAAAGGAATTACAAATAGCCCTGTAGCATGCCACTAATAACACACTCCTCCGTGGTACAAAAGAAAGAACACTGCCTCTAAAGTCCAAGGACCTTGATTCAAATAGCATCTTTTACCAAATTCAAATACCAAATAGACTACCTGTGTGACCTGAGACAAATCACTTAGCCTTCTGTAAAAGGAGAGGTTTGGACCAAAAGGCCTCTGAAATCCTTTCCAGCTCTACATCTAGCCTTAAGGTAAGGTCATTCTATTAGTTCTGAACCTTCTTAGAGTAGTCATTTAATACATACTTCTCCAATCTATCTATAAGGATACAATGAGAGACTCTCTCAAATGCCAAATAATATTCCTAGTATATATCACAATTAATAATACTACCAAAAGAGAAATTCAGATTTTTCAGTCATGATGTATCTTTAATAAAAGCTGGCTCCAAGTGATCATCACTTGGCTTCAAGTGCTTACTGCCTTCCATGTAATGACCAGTTCTGAAATGCTTCCTTCTTCACTCCAAGCACAACAGTCCAAATCTGGAAAAAGTCTTTTGCCCCCTTTTGAAGACTCCAGTTATCTAATAAGCATGTTTTCTCTTTTCCACAAATGTTCAAGGATCTTATAGATTTTATCTATGAATTCAGCAATATTGCAATATGGTGTAAGATCCATTATCTCTTTTAAGATTTTTCCCATAAGAAATAGTCAAAGAAACAAAGGACAGAAAAAAAGTTATGTGAAAAGGAGAGATTATATTAGTTATCAAAGGATGTTAGGTATTGATTACTATTATGAACAGCATCATACATAATGAGTGTTTTAATATGCACTGATAAAATATCTGTATGAAAAAGCTTTCAACTGATATCTTTTTGCCTAGGATATGGGTTTGTTTGTCTACAAGGCAAAATGATATTTAATGTTGCAGAGGTAGAACATGAGCATTTGTTTATTAAAAAACAAGAGACATGTGAATGTGAAGAAACACAGCTTTTTAAGTGTGCCCAAAAGATACTAGTGAGGTGTTGCTTTTTTAAAGTACTGTCTATTTGATCAAAGATATGTGGGAAGTTGTTACTTTTTAAGTAAAAAATGAGTCCCTTGAAGTCAAGAGGTTTCCATTTAAAGCATTAAGGAAAAAACTAGAAGGTGAAAAGTATCTATTAAGGGTGACAGCAGCAGGAGGGAAAGAGGAAGCCAAGAAGAGCACAAGAGAGAGCAAGGGGCTGTTGGAGGCAGTTCGATGAGAAAAGCCTGGATGAGGCCTGCTTGGCTGAGGAGAACTGACAGCTCCTGTCCTCTTTCCTACCACCAAGAGCTGAAGAGAAAGACAAAAGACCTAGAAGGCTTGGTAGTTTTTGCTGCCTCCTCTGGCTTGAGAAGGAAAAGCAAATAATGTGAAATAACTTGGGAAGGGGTGTAAAGAGTGAAGCTGCATTGTGCTGCTAACAGCCCAGTTCTGATAGTGCAGCAGGAGCCCAGAAGGTGAATGTCTGCTCAGGATGAACTCTAAGACACAGCCAGTTTGATGAGCTCAATAGCTGTATACATTAATTTAATGAGAACTGCTATTCACAATGAGTTAATGTTTTCTAAGTTTTAAGTGTGAAATTTAAATTTAATTTAATTTAAATTTAAAATAGTAAAGGCAGAAGATGGGGGGGGGAGTAAGGAGAGGAAAGGAGATAGAACAGGATTTCTCCAGTTGAAAAGTTTTGAAGTTCAACAGTTAAGCAGTGAGTAAAGAAACAGTTCTGCTTAAAACAAATAATCCTGAAGACTGCATCCCAGAGTTGTGAATGACCACAGAGACATGAGTTTTTCTCCTCAGTGTCCACGTCAGGTTTCTAGAAGTCTGAACTAAGGGGAGTCTATTTCCTCTCTAATGGAAGTTAGAATGGAGGCCTGAGAGTGGTCTAACTCTGGCACCTTAGACCTGCTAGCTAAGGTGAGGTTGGAGGAGTGAGCCAAATCCAAGAAGGAAAAGTGTTTCCCACAGCTAAGTATACTGAAGCCCCAGTGTTACACCAGTGTCTACAACAAGAGGCCCCAGCAGAACCACTTGTCTCATTACACAATGGGAGCACTGAAAAAAACGAGACATGTACCCTATTAACTCTTCACCAGGTTTGTTCTGCCCTTACCAATCTAAAGATCATTATCATTTGAATAGAAAATGGGAGGAATAAGTTCAAGTTCCCCTTTCATTTTCTGTTAACATCCCAATTGTCCTCAGTTTAGTCATGAAAGTCCCTTCTGTACTTAATGTTTTCAACCTGAAAATTCTCTCCCTCATCCAAACATATATATATATATATATATATATATATATATATATATATATATATATATATATATATATATATATATATATATATATGCACATGCACACAAAACTACTTGGAATCAGAAGCTAAAATGGCCTGAAGTGTCAGTTTAAAGGCCTGGTTAGGGAGGGCTTTAAAAGTGAGAAAGGATTTTATATTTGATCCCAGGGGTAGAAAGAAGTCAGAAGAATCTATTAGACGGGAACGTGCTATTGTTAGACTTAAGCTTTAGGAAGAACAACTTAACAAGGTAAGCCTTGCAAATCAGAAAGACTGAAGTGCCGAGCCCCTCTTTAGCACTCTCTTCAGGGTATATATACACTAGAGGAAGAAGAAAAAGGAGGCAGAATATTATTTGAAGCTGTTGTTTACTTGCATTATAGGTTGGATCTATGTTATAATAAATTCTGCTACTAGTGAAAGATGAAGCACTTGATCTTACAATCTCTTTGAGACCCATCCTGCTCCAACTACTATGTTCCTGTGAGTTCCAAGAGCCCTTCTAAAGCTAGATTCTATGATCACATATTATTGCCAGAATATAGAATACTATTCTGTAGCATTAGAATCCTGTTAGTGGCATCATATTTTAAAATCTCATCCAAGGATACTGGGAAACTAAGCTCTCAGTTCAACAGATATATTTATTAGATACTAACCATGTGAAAAACACTGTGCTGGAGATCTGCAAAATTTGTTAAATGACAATTCCTGCCTTCAAGGAGCTTGCAGATTAAAAGAAAAGATGAATTAAGACTGTACTTACTATAATACAAGTTAGAAGAAAATTAAGTACACAAGAGACATGGACTGAAGTCGAGAGGAAAGAGGATCTAGTGCCTAGGTTCAAATTCTAGCTCTGCCCATTTGACCAGGGGTGGAATATTTGACCCCTTTCTCCTGAATTCAACTTCTTAATTTGTACAATAAGAGGATTGCACACAAGTCTCTAAGGTTCCTTCACCTCTGTATCTAGGAACCTATGGCACTTGATCTGGGTCCTATAGGGAGAAAACAAAGATTCCAATAGCTAAAAATAGAGTACAATACATTCCAGGCAAAGGATGTAGGTGGGAGAGTAGAACGGTGATTCCAGTTAGTTTGAAGCATAATTTATAAGAGGTAGTAGAATTAAGATTGAAACATATATGTATGTGTGCATAAATTTGTGTGCAAGGACACACAGTGTATGTGACTGTATGGTTGACTTCTTTTTTTTCATCAGAGTAAGTGGTGATTTGTAAGCCTTATTTTTCTGAAACTGTCTTCTTTCTTAGTCTCTGTCATAGCATAATACATATTTCCTCCAAACTGCTCTTTTCTGTTGGCAAAAAAATGGAAATTGAGGGAATGCCCATCAGTTGGGGAAATGACAGAACAAACTGTGGTATGAGATTATGATGGAATGCTCTTCTGCTATAAGAAATGATTGAGGGGTGGCTAGGTGGTGCAGTGGATAGAGTACCAGCCCTGGAGTCAGTAGTACCTGAGTTCAAATCCGGCCTCAGACACTTAATAATTACCTAAGCTGTGTGGCCTTGGGCAAGCCACTTAACCCCCATTTGCCTTGAAAAATCCTAAAAAAAAAAAAAAAAAAAATGATTGCCCAGGATATCTGGAAAAACTTACATGAGCAGATACAATGGGAAGTATACTGTATACAAGGTAACAGCAATGTTGTAGGATGATCAGCTATGAATAGCTTAGCTTTTCTCAGTAATGCTGTGACCCAAGACAACTCTGAAGGACTTAGAATAAAGAATGCTATGCATCCCCAGAGAGAGCCAATGATGTCTGAATAAAGACTTAAGTATACTCTTTTTTACTTTCTTTTTCTTGAAGTTTTTTTTGGAAGGGTGGGGTGTCTATGTTTTCTTTTACAACATGATTATTATGAAAATGTTTTACATGACTACACATTTTAACCTATATCAAATTATTTGTTTTCTCAACTGTGAGGGGAAGGGGATAAAAGAGAAAAGAAGGAAGAGAATTCAGAACTCAAAAGCTTTAAAAAACTTTAAAAAACTTGAAAAACTAAAATTTTAAAAAGGAAAATAAAATTTCCTCCAAATTCTCTGAAATATATATTTTTAAGTCTAAAGTACATATCTGGCTATTTCCAATATCCCCCTCATTGTATTATCATGAATTCTAAAATTATTCAAGGTTCCTTTCTACTCCTATCATCTATATGAAATACTGATCAAATTTATTAATGACAGGCCAGAGAAGCAAGGCTAATACACAAAAGAGTTATGATTCAAAAAATCTTCACAAGCTAAAACACTGAACCAAATCTAAAGAAATTAATTTAAGAAAGATAAATGAAATCTAACAATGTAGGTTCAAAAAGTACAATTGCTGAGGAAAGGCATGAGGAGGCATGGTAAAAGAGCAGTACAGCTGAAAAAAATTGAAATTCTAGCTTAATGAAATTCAAACACAAGGAATCAAAAGGATGTGCAGGAAAAGGACCCACATGTACAAAAATATTCATAGCAGCTCTTTTTTGTGGTAGCAAAGAATTGGAAGCTGAGGGGATGCCTCAGTTGGAGAATGGTTGCACAAATTTTGTATGACTGTAATGGAAGACTATTGCTGTATAAGAAAGGATGAGTAGGCAGATTTCAGAAAAACATGTAAAGACTTTATGAACTAATGCTGAGTGAAGTGAACAGAACCAGAAGAACAGTGTACACAATAACATCCACATTGTGTGAATCCACTTGGCTCTTCTCAGCAGTACAGTGAACAAAGATAATTTTAAAAGTCAAGAGATGTAAAATGCTATCCATATCCAGAGAAAGAACTAGGCAGTCTGAATGCAAATTGAAGCATACTATTTTCACTTTTTTTTAATTTGTTTTTTTTTCTTTCTCATGATTTTTCCTTTTTTTTCTAAATCTTCTTTCACAACATGACTAATGTCAGATGTCTTGGAGAGGACAGAGAAGGGAGAAAAATTTGGAACTCAAAATCTTACAAAAATTAATTCTAAAAACTATCTTAATAATTGCCTAGCTGTGTGGCCTTGGGCAAGCCACTTAACCCCATTTGCCTTACAAAAAACCCTAAAAAAAAAACAACTATCTTTACATGTAATTAGAAAAAATACTATTAAGTACAAAAAAATTAAACTTAAAAAACTATTCCTTTTGGTTTTTAAGCCCTCCATTTCTAATCCTGTCAAATTATATATATATATATATATACACACACACACACACACACACACACACACACACACACACACCCACCCATCTTCCTTACTCTGCAATCAACTGAAGGAGACCTGACTCCATTACTGTAGGATTTCTCTCACTTTCCCAGTATTCCCCTTGGAAGGCACTTTCTCTGTACCTCCCCTTCCCATTTGTTTTTCAGCTTCATTTTGGATGTTGTCTTTCCCCATTAAGGCTCCTTGAGGGCAGGAACTATTTTTTTGAGGTGGAGGGAAATGAGGCTTTATCCAAGCCGGGCAAGTAGCAAGTGCTTCAACTGTTTGCTGACTGGCCTTCTTGCTGTCTTTTTAACCCAATACTCCAGCTCTAGACTCTCGAGAGTTTTCACTCACTGTGCCCCAGGTCTGAGCATTCCCTCTCAAGCCTCAGATAAAGTTCCACCTTTCTACAAGAAGGAAGACCTTCCTAGCTTCTTCATCTTCCATCTTCCCTCCCAAAAGACTGACAGTCTACACCAGCCATACTTGGTTGGTGTCTTTCATGCCCTCTTTCCCATCCCCATTAGACATTGAGCTCTTGAGGATAAAGGCTATCTTCTGGCTTTCTTTGTACCTCCAGCATAGAGTAGGTAATTAATAAATGTTCGGTGACTGATTGATTTTACATCTTTGAATGTAGTTAAATTTGAGTTTATTAGTAGCTCTGTTTCATCTAAGAGTACAAGAGACATTGGGATCGTCTCAGTGAACTTTCTCATTTATTTCTTAGTTAGGAAAGTTAAGGTCTGCTGATGATTTCAAAAGATTTAAGAGGATAATTTGTGACTGTCAAGTAGTATATTAACTGCTCTTTTTTCTCCAATTGATCAGTTTATTTGTTACTATACAATATTTACAAAACAGTAAAATTACTCATGAAGGGGGAAAAAAAAAGAATTTTGGAGAACAAATGTGACTGCTAGGAAAGGTGGAGAACTCCACCTGGATGTCCCAAGGGCACCTCAAACTCCAAAATGGAACTACTTATCTTTCCCCCAAACCTATCCTTTATCCCTCACTTCCCTAGGTTCATTAGAACATGATCATCCTCCCATTCCCCTAGGTTCATGTCCTCAAAGTCATTGCCCACTCTCCCAGTCAGCTGGTTACATATCATTGATTCTTGTCCACTAGAATCAGTCTTCTGCCTCCTATTCTGTACAGATTGTTCCTCAGGCCGAAGACCACCTGCTCTTGATCACAGAACCCCTACATCCTTTGAAAACTAAGCTCCAGGGACATCTTCAGGAAGTCTGTCCTGATTTTCTCATGATTTTGATGACACTTCCCTCCACCCATAACTTTGTATTTAAAGTGCATACATTTTAAGTTTACTCCCAATAAAACTTTCTGAGTGTGGAGACTGTCTTGTTTTGCCCTTATTACCCAATGTCTAACAGCTACTGGTACACATGAGGTGATTTTGCATTCCTTGCTGAATTCAGTTACTCAAATGGAGGGCCAAAATTATCAATATGACAACAAGTGAAACAGGCAAAATTTTAAAATACAGACACTTTACAAACTCTAGAATTTAGTAACAGTTTTAAGGAATGAACTGAAACAGAACAGATAACAGGTAATCAAGAAAGATATTTTACATGTCTCACAAAAAAAAAGATGGGAAGTAGAAAACTCAGTACATAGCAATTAGAAATAGTCAGTGATACAAAAGCATCTTTCATACTTATAATTTGATCAACAGTATAAAGAAGTAAACTTACTATTTTCTTGGACTCTGGCCACAAATCCCATTAAAGGCAACTGAGGAGTTACCTGTAGGATGGATGGAGGAGGAGGAGCAAGAGATGCTGGAAAAAAAAAGGAGAGGAAGGTAGGGCTCAATTCATATTAAAAATAAAGCATAATATAATAATATTAACGAATAAAGACAAGATGCCACCCATTATTCAGAAATACTTGTTAAGGTATCATATGGGGAGGGGGGCGACTAGGTGGTGCAGTGGATAGAGCACCGGCCCTGGAGTCAGGAGTACCTAAGTTCAAATCCAACTTCAGACACTTAATAATGACCTAGCCGTGTGGCCTTGGGCAAGCCACTTATATAACCCCGTTTGCTTTGCAAAAACCTTAAAAAAAAAAAAAGATATCATGTGGGACCTTCTGAGAAGGGAAAAACCAAAACTGAACCTCAGATGGGTCTTTTAAAAAGTCTTCAATATTTCAAGGAAGTTCAAGTTGGCTTGGACAGTCCTCCAAGAACAAACATAGAGCCCATCACAAGGTTCATACAATCTTTACATCTTGTTAAAAACCTACCATATCTTTTTTTTAATTTTATTTTAGGTTTTTTGCAAGGCAATGGGGTTAAGTGGCTTGCCCAAGGCCACACGGCTAGGTCATTATTAAGTGTCTGAGGCCGAACTTCAACTCGGGTACTCCTGACTCCAGGGCCGGTGCTCTATCCACTGTGCCACCTAGCCGCCCCTAAAACCTACCATATCTTACCCCACAATGTCACATGCTTTAGAACCCAAGATTACCTCCAAGTCCTCATGTATCAGAGTAGGACACTGAAGGAGGTTTTAGACACACTTTAAAATTAAGACATTTATAATAAAGATTTCAACATTTATTGATAATTTCATACCAAAAGCTATATCATGTCTTAAATATTTTTCTACATTACTATAAATAGATTAAGGCTTTTTGTGTATATGTACATATCAACTTATAGTTTATGTTCTAAGGCTTATAATTATGATAGTTAAACATGTCCAATAATATTGTAGCCTATCACGATATCTTTTGCTTTTCACTCCTATGTTAGTAGACAAACAGGTGAACTAAACCATCCTAAAACTTAGTAAGCAAGCTATTGCAGAATAAAACCTTATTTCCTATTACTCCTCAGACTAATTTTTTTCCTGAAAGTCTGATTTTCTGACTTTTCCCCACATCTTCTGCACTAATTCCTGACTTTTTTTTTTTTAGGTTTTTACAAGGCAAATGGGGTTAAGTGGCTTGAACAAGGCCACACGGCTAGGTCATTATTAAGTGTCTGAGGCCTGATTTGAACTCAAGTATTCCTGACTCCAGGGCTGGTGCTCTATCCACTGCGCCATCTAGCTGTCCCAATTCCTGACTTTTACTCCTTCACTCAGGTTATTTCCCCAACTTGGAACAACCACTCTCTTTTCCAAACCCACTTAAGACCTAGATATTCTTCAAGTTCCACCTCTAATACAACGATTTCCCTGACAACTATCTATTATTAGAGATAAAGGGGGCCCCAAAGAGGGTTTAATGGAGAGCAACTTTAATGCACTGTGGGTGGAGCTGTGAAATGATCTGAAATGATTCTAGAAAGCAAATCACTGAACTATATATCTTAGCATCCAACTATACCACTATTAGGCTAGAGAGACATTGGGTAGTGATAAGATAGAAAAACCCAAAGACATCAAGGAAAGAGGGAAAAGACTAATTTGCACAAAAAATTACGGCAGCACTTTTTGTTATAACAAAGAATTAGAAACAAAGTGGTTGACTATCAAGTGAGAAATGGCAGAACAAACTACAGTATACAAACGTACCAGAATATTATTGCACTGACAATAATGACAGAAACCTGGGAGATTTCTGTGTATAATGAAGTGAGTAGAATGAGGAGAACAATTTAGGTAATGTCTACAACACTACAAGGAAAGACATCTATGAATTTAAGAATTTTTATCAATGCAATGGACTAAACACAACTTGAAAGGGATGTTCATCAATTAGAGTCCACTTTTTGGAGAATAAGTTACAGACTGAAAGTGAAACATAAATTTTCAGATAAGATCAATGTGTGATTAGTTTTCCTTAACTGTACTTATTTATAAAAAGGGAGGGCTATGAGGTAAGGAGAGGCAACAGCTATGAGGGAAATTGGGGAATACTTACAGGAAGGAAAGAAAGAAGTAAGAAAGAAACAAATTCAATTATTTTTAAAAACTTGCCAAAAGCAAGTTCAAAAAGGGACATAAGCAAAGCAGTACTAGAACTACCATGATAAAACTTAAATATGATTTTTTTTAAAAATTAAAGATTCACAATACCACTTTCAACCTTATTTTCCTATTCTTTGTCAGAAATACTGTTTGTGTAAATAAAAGGGGCTCTGAAGATGATGAGATCTGTGCTCAATATATATATATAAACAAATCAAGTCCTGAAGAAGTCTGACAACTTGCTCAAAATTTCAGTTAATGAAAGTCAAAATCCACTCCACCTCATGTAGAACTGTAGATTGTACATGAAGAACAGATTGGTAGCTACCATGGGGAGCAGGGAGGGGGAGGAAGGGTACTAGGAAAATGTGGAACTCATAAACTTGCCAAAGGGTGAACATACAAGACTACATCTGCATATAACTGGGAAGAAATATAAAAATAAAAAAATCTATTTTTTAATTTTCATCCATATGCACATGTATATTTACAAAATTTCCTTCCAGCCTCCCTTCCCACCCTCATCCCTTCAGAGGTGAACAGATTAGCACAGTACATATATATTTTGACAAATATGTTTACAGATTAATTATTTTCTGTATGAGGAATTAGGATAAAGAGAGAGAGATATGTAAGAGACAATTTTTATAAAGTGTGTATCAGATTCTGAAGGGTTGTTTTTTGTGTGTTCTGTTTTTTCCTTCCTCTAGATGGGAATAAAACGGTCCATACAATTGTCCTAGCTCTCTGAACTGCTGAGAGGATCTGCTTCCATCAAAGTTGCTCGTCTCACAAAGTTGTTGATTGTTCCCTTGGTTCTATTCCCTTCGCTCAGTATCAGATCCCATAAGTCACTGCATGCTTCCCTAGAGTCCCATCATTCATGGTTTCTTAAAGAATGATGGTATTCCATAATATTCATGTACCACAACGTTTTTAGTCATTCCCCAATTGATGGGCATCCCCTCAATTTCCAATTCCGTGCCACTACAAAAAGAGCTGCTATGAATATTTTGGAATATGTAGGACTTTTGCCTTTTTTATAATTATTTCTGAATATAGACCTAGAATTGGAATTGCTGGGTCAAAAGATATAAACAGTTTTATTGTTCTTTGGCCAAGGTTCCATTTGCTCTGCAGAATGGCTGGATCTGTTTTACAACTCCACCTGCAATGCAACAATGTCCCAATCCTCCCACAACCTCTCCCACATTGATCATTTCTCCTTTTTCTCATCTTGACCAATCTGATAAACGTGAGGCAATACATCATTGTCAATTTAATTTGCATTTCTCTCCAATGATGATTTGGAGCATTTTTTCACATGATTTATAAATATATATATATATATATATATATATATATATATAATTTCATTTGAACACTGCTTATCAATTGGAAAAGACTTGTGACCTTATAAATTTGATACAATTCTCTATATATTTTAGAAATGAGACCTTTATCAAAACTCCTAGTAGCAAAGATTGTTTCACAACTTTCTGCTTTCCTTCTAATTTTGGCAGCATTATTTTATTAGCAAAAATTTTTTAATTTAATGTAGTCAAAATCATTCATTTTGCAGTTTATGATGTGCTCTAATTCTTGTTTGGTCATAAATATATCCCTTTTTCATAGGTCTGATAGAGTATTTCTTGGTCTATCAATTTATCTATATCAATTTATCTCCTTATGTCAAAATCCAATATCCATTTTGACCTCATTTTGGTATAGGGTGTGAGATGTGGATCTATGCCTAGTTTTTGCCAAACTATTTTCCAATTTTCCCAACAATTATTTTCAAATAATGAATTCTTATCCCAGAAGCTTATGTCTTTGGGTTTTTCAAATAGTAGATTGCTGTAGTCATTTACTGCAGGTTTCTTTTGAACCTCTTCTGCACCAGGAAGTTTTGATGAATGCTGCTTCATAACATAGTTTTAGATCTTGGAGCTAGGCCATTTTCCTTTACATTTTTTATCAATAAGTTCCCTTGATATTCTTGACCTTTTGTTTCTCCAGATGAATTTTGTAACTATTTTTTCTAGCTCAGCTATCTTAGATTCCTTCCTTTCCCTTTTCATGTGACTGATTTTTGTTTTTACTTTATCTGAGATAAGGATTGCTACTCCAAATTTCAGCTGAGGCAAAATATATTTTGTTCCAACCCTTTACCTTTACCCTATGTGTATCTCTCTGCTTCAAATATGTTTCCTGTAAACAACATATGGTAGGATTCTAGTTTTTAATCCATTCTGCTATCCTGTTCTTTTTTATGGTACAGTTCATCACATTCACATTTACAGTTAAGATTACTAATTCAGTATTTCTCTCCATGCTATCTTTCTCCATCTATATATATTTCTCTTTCCTTTTCTTATTCCTCCTCACCAAAATTTTAATACTTTTCCTCTTTGACTTTTCTTTTAAAAATTTAACTTTATTTTCAATTATACCTTTGCCTTCCCTTTTATCAGTCCCATCTTCCCTTGTTTTTCCCTTTCCCAGTGCCCCACTTCCCTGTAGATTAGGGTATATTTTTTTAAACCCAAGTGGGAATCTATCTTATTCCCTCTTGGGGCTAGATCTATTGAACAGAATTTACTCAGCATTCACATTCTCCTTTTGTATCCTCTAAAATTATAAATCTTGTGCCTCTACCCTTGGTGTTATTTGTCACGCTAATACTATTAATTAGGTATCATCAATCACAGTTTGATTATTTGATTGCTTGGTTAGGTCATATCATTATCAAGATTGATTGCTTGAATGCTTAATAAGCAACACTGAATCAAATTGCATCAAACTATAATTATCATCATTTTTTTTACCTTATTCCCTATTCAAGTATCTTTGAAGTACCCACAATCCTACTCATGAGCCAAAGTATCATCCAAAGCCATATCATTTCTTTATTATTTGTGCCCCTTCCCCATTCCTATTCTCTCTCACACTTTACCCCACTCCCCCACCCAGAAGCAGGATACTTAACCCTTGTTAATTGAAGTAAGGCCTATTTTCTTTCACACTTTACCCTCGCCCTCCCCATCCAGGATACTTAACCCCTCTTTAAGTGAAGCAAGGTCTATTCTCTCTCTCATTTTAGCCATACCCCACCCCCCCCCCCCCCGCCCCGCCCAGGGCACTGGTATATACCAGTTGTTAAGTGAAGCACCTGTTAAGTCAAAGGCTGATCTAATTAACATCTAGAATCTTAAAGATCTCTAAGTACTTGGAGGCTCTGGAGGACTTACCTGAAAACATTACAAATGATGCTAAGTTACATCAATAGATGCTGAAAAAGCTTTAGACAAAAGACAACACCCATTCCTACCAAAAACATTAAAGAGTGTAGGAATAAATGGACTGTTCTTTAGAATAATAAGCAGTAGCTATCTGAAATCATCAACAAGCATTCTATTCAACTGGGATAGGCCAGAGGCATTCCCAATAAGATCAGGGGTAAAACAAAGATGCCCATTATTACCACTATTATTCAATACTGTATTAGAAATATTAGCTTCCAGGGTGGCTAGGTGGCACAGTGGATAGAGCACTGGCCCTGGAGTCAAGGGTACCTGAGTTCAAATCCGGCCTCAGACACTTAATAATTACCTACCTACCCCATTTGCCTTGCAAAAAAAACAACCTAAAGAAACCTAAAAAAAAAAAAAGTTAGCTTCTGCAATAAGAGAAAAAAAAGAAATTGAAAGAATTAGAATTGGGAAAAAAGAGACAAAACTCTCACTCTTTGCAGATGACATGATAGTATACCCAGAGAATCCCAAAAAAATCATCTAAAAAATTAATGGAAACAATTAGTAACTTTAGCAAAGTCACAGGATATAAAATAAACCCTCATAAATTCTCAACTTTTCTATATATGACTAGCAAGATACAGCAGGAAGAGCTAGAAAGAGAAATCCCATTCAAAGTAACCTCAGACAATATAAAATACCTGGGAGTCTATTTGCCAAGGCAGACTCAGAAACTTTTTGAAAACAATACAAAATACTTCTCACACAAATAAAATCAGATTTAAATAACTGGGCAAACATCAACTGCTCAGGGATAAGTCGAGCTATTATAATAAAAATGACAATTCTACCAAAACTAAACTACCTGTTTAGTGCCCTGCCAATCAAAATTCCAAAAAATTACTTTAATGAGTTAGAAAAAGTTGTAAGTAAATTCATATGGAGAAATAAAAAAGTCAAGAATTTCCAGGGATTCAATGAAAAAAGGTGCAAAAGGTGGTGGCTTAGCCCTACCAGATCTAAAATTATATTATAAAGCATCAGTCATCAAAACTGTCTGACATTGGCTAAGAAATAGAGTGGTGGATCATTGGAATAGACTAGGTGCAATGGCAGGAAATGATTATAGTAATGTGCTGTATGATAATCCCAGGAAATCCAACTATTGGGATAAAAAAATCTCTCTTCAATAAAAACTGCTGGGAAAATTGGAAGTTATTATGGAAGAAACTTACATTAAACCAATATCTCACACCCTATACCAAGATAAGATCCAAATGCATACAGGATTTAGACATAAAAAACAATGTTATAAGCAAGCTAAAAGATCAAGGACTAGTTTATCTGTGAGATCTATGGAAAGGGAAGCAGTGTATGACCAAGAAGGAGATGGAGAAGATCACTAAAAACAAACTAGACGATTTTGATTACATTAAAGTAAAAAGCTTTTGCACAGGAAAAAAACACAGTAACCAAGATCAAAAGAAATGTAGTAAACTGGGAAACAATCTTTACAACTACTATTTCTGACAAAGGACTCATTTCTAAAATATACAGAGAACTAAGTCAAATTTTCAAAAAAACAAGCCATTTCCCAAATCACAAATGGTCAAAGAATATGCAAAGACAATTTACAGATAAGGAAATCAAAGAGAACCATAATCATGAAAAATTGCTCTAAATCTTTACATATTAGAGAAATGCAAATTAAAGCATCTCTGAGGTACCACCTCACACTTCTGAGACTGGCCAATATGACCAGAAAGAACAATGATCATTGTTGGAAGGGTTGTGGGAAATCTGGGACACTAAATATATTGTTGGTGGGATGAACTCATCCAACCTTTCTGGAGAACAATCTGGAACTATGCCCAAAGGGCAACAAAAATGTGCATACCCTTTGATCCAGCAATACGACTACTGGGTCTATACCCTGAAGAGATTTTGAAAAAGGATAAAAACATAGGGAAGCTAGGTGGCACAGTGGATAGAGCACTGGCCCTGGAGTCAGGAGTACCTGAGTTCAAATCCAGCCTCAGACACTTAAGTAACTACCTAGCTGTGTGGCCTTGGGCAAGCCACTTAACCCCATTTGCCTTGCAAAAACCTAAAAAAAAAAAAAAGGGTAAAAACATCACTTGTACAAAAATATTCATAGCAGCCCTGTTTGTGGTAGCAAAGTAATGAAAATCAAGTAAATGTCCATCAACTGGGGAATGGCTTAACAAACTATGGTATATGTATATCAAGGAACACTATTGCTCTATTAGAAACCAGGTGGGATGGGAATTCAGGGAAGCCTGGAGGGATCTACATAAACTGATGCTGAGAGAGATGAGCAGAACGAGAAAAACACTGTATATCCTAACAGCAACAAGGGGACAATGGACTTGATCATTTCACCAGTGCAATAATCAGGGACAGTTTTGGATTATCTGCAATGGAAAATACTATCTGTATCAAGAGAAAGACTAAAGAATATTACCTTCAATTTAGAAAAAAAAAAAGAGGTTATTATGAAATTTTGCTACCTCTTATACTTTATTTTTCTTCCTTAAAGATATGATTTCTCTCTCATCACATTCAATTTGGATCAATGTATACCATGGAAACAATGTATAGACTGATAAATTGCCTTCTGTGGGGGTGGGGGGAGGAAAGTAAAATTAGGGGAAAAACTGTAAAACTCAAAATAAATAAAATCTTTGGGGAAAAAAATGATGCTAAGTAACAGGGACACTGACTCAGGTCCTCACAGTTTATGATGCCCTCATTAGACAAGGTGCTAAGCATAGTAGAATTAAAGGATAATGAGACACTTAAGCTTAAAGTTAACCCGCTCCTTTTCTTCAGGCCTTTTAGTCTCAAATATAGTGATGTCATCTTGGACCTCTTCAATGGAAAGATAAGAATTATACATTTATCCTTTAGGTCCATTCACTTCAATTATATTCTACCCTTTAATTATCCTAAGCGAAGTAAAGTTCCAAAGAATATAAAGAAATATTCTATCTTCCCTTTTAGGGCTGTATATAATTTGATGGTCTAGACCAACATTTCTATAGTTTTGTTTTGTTTTTTCCTTCCCCTTTTCATTTACCTTTTTTTGTTTTTGGGGGGGCTTTTTTTAGGTTTTTGCAAGGCAAATGGGGTTAAGTGGCTTGCCCAAGGCCACACAGCTAGGTAATTATTAAGTGTCTGAGACCGGATTTGAACCCAGGTACTCCTGACTCCAGGGCCGGTGCTTTATCCACTGCATCACCTAGCCGCCCCTCATTTACCTTTTTTATGAAATTCTTCAGTTGTATATTTGGCGATTGAGTGCTCTGTTCAATTCTGGTCTTTGGGTCAGGAAATTCTGGATGTCCTCTGTTTCATTGAACATCCATCCTTTTCTCCCTGACAATATATGCTGAATTTTAAAGGGTAGTACCTTATAGGTTGTAATCCAAGGTCCTTTACTATCGGAAATTTGCTATTCCAGGTCTATGGATCCTTCAGTAGTCAATTGAAGCTGATTAGCTCTGTATGAGTATGACTGTTTCCTTTGTATTTGAATTGTTTTCTTTTTTGATGCTTGCAATATTCTCTCCTTTGAGAGCTCCTGAATTTGGCTATTACAGCCCTTGGAGTTTTTATCCTGATGGTCTCTTTCTAGAGGGGTTGTGTGGATTCTTTCAATAACAATACTGTTATCTTTTTCCTGCACGATGTTTTCCAGGTTCTTTTGTTGATCTAGGCTTTTTGGTAGTCCGATGATTCATAGATTGGCTCTCCTGGATCTATTTTCCAAGTCATTTGTTTCCCCAAAGGTACTTTACATTTTCTTCAATTTTGTTGGTCTTTTTGTTTTGTTTGATGGAATCTTTAAGTCTAATAGATTCATTGGTCTTTATTTATTCAATTCTAATTTTTTAGGGTTTTATCATCTTCAATTTGTTTCTATATTTCCTTTTTCAGTCAATTATTTTTACTTTTATTATGTCTTTGGTCAAGTTTTCATGATTTTCCTGCATGACTTTCATTTCTTTTTTTCCATTTTTCTTCTTCCTTTCTTCTTTTGGCTTTTTTATTTTTTTTAAGCTCTTCAATGAGCTTCTGCATTTGAGTCCAATTTATATACTGTTTTGATATTTCCCCCATAAGTGATTTTTCTCTGCTTTCTTCCTAAGACATGGCATTTTTGTCATCTTTGTCTGTAAAGTAGTTTTCTATGGTGAACATTCTTTTAGCTTTTTTGCTCATCTTTGTTGTTTTAGTTCTGCTCCTGAGGTATAGGGAGTATAGATACAAACTTTTTTTTTTTTGCTGGGACTGGGATCTTATCCCTGGCATGTCATTGGTCAAGATGTTGCCTATTCAGTCCAGGCCTTGCCTTTGCAAAGATTTTTTTTCCTCCTTTATGTCCAGGTTATTACTCGACAAAAGTCTGTTCCCAACCCAATCCAGTCTTTTACCAAATTTCTCGTTTTATTTGGGGCTGGAGTCCTCCCTACTGGCTTGCTATCTAGATGCTGGGACCTCTGCTGTTGTTAAGCTGTTGGGATTTGTATTGCACTGTGGCTAAGAGTCTCCTGCTGGCTTTCCTGATCTCCTGCCTCCTGAACTTTACTTCCCCTTTCCCCCAAAGAAACAGACCTTCACTGAAGATCCTCCAAAAATTTCTTTGAATCTTCTCTTTCTCTTGGTGGGATCTGTAGTTTGAATGTCTGAGTAGAATCTTCATTTATCTTTGGTGGGGAAAAGCTTGGGGAGCATGACAGCCTTATGCCACCATCTTGGCTCCACAACAGAAGTCCAAAAATTTTATTTAAAGAAATTCACTTAGGGGTGGCTAGGTGGTACAATGGATAGAGCACCCACCCTGGAATAAGGAGGACCTGCATTCAAATCAAGCCTCAGGGACTTGATACTTACTAGCTTTGTGACCTCAGGCAAATCATTTAATCCCAATGCCACACACACACAAAAAGAAATTCACTTTGCCCCTTCCTGACCAATTACTTTACTGTAAGTCATTATGTGTAACATATATTTTGGTATGTCTTTGCATTTAACTGGCCATTTTATTATGTATTATTTTCAACAATTCCCTAATTTTCTTTTAATACTGAAAAATACTTAAGCACAGGAATGCTCCATAATAGATGCTAAACTGAACTGGAATCCAAGTAGGCTAAGATGGCTCAATAGGGAAGGCAGCTGCTTGTTAGGACCTATAGGAACCCAATTCTCCCATAAATAAACTTGCAAAGCTCTAAAAATGCAGCAGAAGGAACAAAGGTGAAAACAACTAAGGAGAAACACCTATAAACACCTTTGACCTGTCCAGGACTTTTCAGAAGGACTGCAAGAATCTTGAGGAAGATCTGGGTAAGGAGAGCAGCTTCAAAAGACAGGGCCAGACCAGGCAGACCATTAGAGTATTCCCCCATGTATAAGACACACCCTTTTGCAAAAACTTTGGGGTCTAAAAACTGGAAGCATCTTATAAAGTGGTTGTAGATTTTTTTACTTGCACTACCCACTTTTTCACCCTACTGAAAGTGTCATAGCTGAAGGCAGCCATGAGAGGAAGCCAGCCAAATAGCCTGAGTTAGAGAGGGAAGTGAAGATATGTATTAAAGAGCAAAGGGCCATTGGAATTTGTGTCCACAAAGATGGTTTAGCAGGAGGTCAGAAGAACTGATGATGAAAAAGAAGTGACTGATTTCAAAGGATGACACAATTGATGCTTCAGGTTCATGAAACAGAATGGACTAATCATGCCTAAAAGCTATGAGCAGAAGGTCCTTTAATTAAATGATGAATAAAACTTGAATTCAATAATATTATATTATACTTTTTTTTTCAAATTTCAGACTACAACATTAAGGTACATCTTAAACTTGGGAGTACCTTATACCTGGGGAAATAGAGTAACCTGACCTCACATCCAGGTCCAAGGCATAATAAGAAACAAAGCAGAAGGGACCACAGTGAGACTTGGAAAATAAAGAAGGAGGCTTGCTCTTAGTACAATCAACATCATTTTGTGGGGACCTATCAAGGACCATAGACAAATTCAACTCTGGTTCTAAAAGATTGTAGAAAGAAAAGGAGTTCAATAAGAAGAGGAGATTAAAATCTAAGTCTTGGAAGACTGAAACAAAACAAAAATTTCTGAGGAAGGCAGCAACTACTTAGAAACACCACATCCAGGTCCAAGCAAGACCTGCCCATGTGTAGGAAAGTCTTGGAAATAAAAATAAAGCTCTAATCCAGAAATATGAAGAAACAGAGGAAAATGCCAAACACTATGAAGAAATACTAACAAACTAAAATCAGCTCTAGAGTAAATCCACAACAATTAAGCCCCAGGGGCAGATTGTCCTGACCATAACAATTACACAGCTTAAAATCAAACAGTTGATATAAAATATAATATTAAAGGAAATGAACTCTTAGAAGGAATGAATAGCAAGGAAAGTTAATATCCTAGTACAGACAGAAATAAACTAACCTAAGTATGGAACTCAATGAAAATTATAATTGATCAGAGGTCAATGATTCCATATAATAAGAAATAATTTTTTTAAAACCAAAAGACTTGAAAAATGAAAATTCGTATATAATACATCAAATATAATTGACCAGGAAAATAATTCAAAAAGAAAGAATCCCCAAATCATCAAGCAAAGTAAAAATCTTGAGCAAAATCTGAAAAACTTAGATATCATATTTCAAGAAATCATAAACAAAAATCTATTAAATCTATTGAAACTAAAGAGCAGAGTAAAAATAGAAAAATATCTACTTCCAACAAATCAAAAATAAAAAAAATCTCTGAAATATCAAACTCCAAATCCAAGTATCTATGTCCAAAAAAAATGTTCCAAGCAACTCAAAGAAACCAAAGTCAGAGTCACAAAAGACTTGACAGTTGTCACACTAAAGAGATAAGCATGGAACACAATACTTTACAAAGCAATAAAGGTTACAAACAAGAAAAACCTATTTAGTCAAACAAATATAATCTTACAGGGGAAAACAAATCTTTAATGATATAGAGGACTTTGAAATATTTTTGAACAAAAAATTCCACATATGACTAGAATTTTCAATTTTTTGCAGGAAATTCAAGTGCAGAAGTATTCAATATACACAAATACTTCAGCTAATGGGACATGGAATCATATTCTAAAAAAAAAAAAAAAGAAAACAGCAGCATAAAAGAAATCAAATTTAGACCAATATTCCATACCCCATATAATCTCCATATGGGTATATGATTTAGATTTTAAAAAGACAACATCATAAACAAATTAGAGAAACATGGGGGAAAAAAATCTATCAGATCTATCAGATAATAAAATTTACATTACTTTCAAAAAAGTCAAACAAAGCTTCCCTCTGCTCTTTGTGCATTTTCAAAAATATTTAAATGGTCCTCTTTTGGGAGGTATCAGTACTGTTAGTTCTGCTTCCCTTCAAATCGTCCCTTGCAATTAAGCCAAGATGGTGGCACAAAGCTAACCTGCTCCCGGGGCCTTTCCAAACCAAAGATAAATGAAGTTTCTACTCTAATATTCACACTATAGATCCCACTGAGAAAAAGAGAATATTTATATAAGTTTTCAACTGTAGACATTGTGGAAGACCTTCAGTGAAGGTCTGTCTCTTTGGGGGAAAAGGGGAAGTAAAGTCCAGGAGGCAGGAGAGTGGGGAAAGCCAAGAGGAGGCTTTTAGCCACAGTGCAATCCAAGTCCTGAAAGCATAATAAAAACAGAGGTCCTGGCAGCTACATAGCAAGCCAGCAGGGAGGATGCCAACCAAAAACAAAGTCTGAATCCTGAAAGCACCTGGGTAAATGACAGGACTGGGTCAGGAACAATCCTCTGTTAAATCAGAACCTGGAAATAAAGGAGGAAATGAACTTCTGCAAGGGTAAGGCCTGGACTGCACAAGCAACAGATTAGAGAACAACAAGCCAAGGATCAGACCCCAGCCTTAGCAAAATAAAAGATTAGATCTATACACCATATATCCTAGGAGCAGAAGCACAACAAAAATGAATAAAAAACTAAAAGAGTGCTCACTATGACAGCAATGCCATGTCTGAAGAAGAAAGCAGTGAAAAATCACTCACAGGATAAATATCAAAACAGTCTATAAATTGGACTCAAATACAAAGGCTCATCAAAGAGCTTAAAAAAGAATTTAAAAACCAAAGAAGAGAGGAAGAAAAAAATGGAAAAAAGAAATGAAAAGTCATGCAGGAAAATTGTGGCAAGTTTACAAAATAAATCAACTCCATTAAAGTAAAAATCAACTGGAAAAGGAAGCACAGAAGATAATCAAAGAAAATAAAATCCTAAGAATCAGAATTGAACAGTTAGAAATTAATGAATCTACAAGACTACAAGATTCCATCAAACAAAATAAAAAGGCTGAAAAAAATTGAAGAAAATGTAAAGTACCTTCTAGGGAAAATGAATGACCCAGGAAACAGATGAAGAAGAGACAATCTACAGATCATTGGACTACTAGAAAGCCTAGACCAACAAAAGAACCTGGAAAACATCATGCAGAAAATTTTAAGGGAAAATGAACAAGATAACAGTATAACAACCGAAAGAATCCACAGAACTAACTCCTCCAGAAAGGGATCCCAAAATTAAAAATTCCAAGGGCTGTAATAGCCAAATTCCAGAACCCTCAAATAAAAGAGAGAATATTACAAGCAACAAAAAGAAAACAATTCAAATACAAAGGGATCACAGTCAGACTAACATAGGACCTATCAGCCTCAACACTGATGGTTCTGAAGAACTGGAATAACATATTTTGGAAAATTAAGGACCTGGGATTACAACACAGAATGTACTGCCCTGCAAAATTCAGCATGTACTATCAAGGGGAAAGATGGATTTTCAATGAAATAAAGGAATTCCAGAATTTCCTGACACAACGACCAAAACTGAAAGTTACATAAAAAAAAGGGTCAATGAAAAAGTTAATAAAGAAGACAAAATTGTTTTAAACAAATGTTGTTCCCTGAAAGGGAAGACATAACAATTTTAATTCTTTAGAACTTGACTTCTCTAAGGAAAATTAGAGAGTAGAATATAAAAGAGAATGAAGCTAAAGGATTAAAAACCAAGAAGATAAAAAAAGCAAGCTTCAAGGGGGTGTTAACTTTAAATTAAATGTCTCATTGTACTGTGACTCACTTTAATCACAAGGTGCTAATGAGGGCATCACAAATTCAGAGGATCTGAGATAATGTCTCTATTACTTACAATCATTATGTAAAGTTCTCAGAGCCTCCCAGTATTTGGAGATCTTCAAGATTCTTACAATTAATTGGATCAGCTTCCAGTGCTTCACTTAACAAGGTATTAAGTACCCTGGGTGGGGAGAGGAGTGGTAAAGTGTGAAAGAAAATAGGCCTGGGGGGAGGGGCACAAATAGTTCAAGAAATGATATGGCTTTGGATGATACATTGGCTTGTGAGGAGATTTGTGTGTACTTGAAAGATACTTGAAAAGGGGGTAAGGTAAAGAATGATGATAATTAGAATTTGATACAATTTGAGTCAATGCTGCTTATCAAGCAACAAGTAAACAATCTGTGATGATATCTTGATAATAGGAGTTTATCAAGCAATCAAATAATCTAACTGTGATTGATGATATCTGACTAATAACATTAGAGCACGAAGGGAAGAGGCACAAAGATTTATAATTTTAGAGGGAAAGAAGGGAGAATGTGAATGCAGAGTAAAATCTATTCAATAGAGTTCCCAGTGAGGGAATAAGATACATTCCCACTTGGGTTTAAAAATCTAACCTAACTCTACAGGGAAGGGGGAGACAGGGAATGGGAAAGATAAAGGAAGAAGGGACTGATAAAAGGGAAGGGAAGATACAAGTAAAAATAAACAGAAAGTTAAATTTTTAAAAGAAAAGTCAAAGGGGAAAGGTATTAAAATTTTGGTGAGGAATAAGAGAAAAGAAAAGAGAAATATATAAATGGAGAAAGATATGTCTCTACCATATCTAAAACTGTACTATAAAGCTATAGTCATCAAAACTGCCTGGTATTGGTTAAGAAATAGAGTAGTGGATCAGTACATTAAGATAGATTCAACAGAAATTGCATTAAACAACTACAGCAATCTACTATTTAACAAACCCAAAGACATCAGCCTCTGGGAGAAGAACTCACCATTTGACAAAAATTATTGGGAAAACTGGAAAATAGTATGGCAAAAACTAGGCATAGATTCACATCTCACAGCCTATAGTAAAATAAGGTCAAAATAGGTACAGGATTTAGACATAAAGAGCAATACCATATATATAAATTAATAGATTAAAAAAAGTTTCTGCACTAATAAAATCAATGCTGCCAAAATTAGAAGAAAAGTAGAAAGCTGGGAAACAATCTTCACAACCAGGAGTTCTGATAAAGTTCTCATTTCTAAACCATATACAGAATTTCATCAGATTTATAAGGTCACAAGTCATTCCTCAACTTATAAATGGTCAAAGGATATGAACAGTTCGCAAATGAAGAAATTAAAGCTATATATATATATATAAGCATATGAAAAAGTGCTCCAAATCACTATTGATTAGAGAAATGCAAATTAAAACAACAATGAAGTATCATCTCACATCTACTAGGAGTTGTGAACAAATCCAACCTTTCTGAAGAGCAATATGGAACTATGTGCCCAAAGAGCACTAATACTGTTCATACTCTTTGACCCAACAATTTCAATTCTAGGACTATATCCAGAAGAAATTGTAAAAAATGGGGAAAAGTCCTACATGTTCCAAAATATTCATAGTAGCCCTTATTGTTGTGGCAAAGAATTGGAAATTGGGGGGATATCCATCAGTTGGGGAATGGCTAAACAAGTTACATGAACACTGTGGCATATTATTGTTCTATAAGAAATCATAAATGCTCAGATTCTAGAGAAACATGGAATGACTTATGGGATGTGATGCTGAGTGAAGGGAATAGAGCCAAGAGAACAAAAACAACCTTGATGGAAGCAATTCCTCTGACAGTCCAGAGAGCTAGGACAACTGTATTAGATTGGTAATGATCTAATGATCCCCAACCAGAGGAAGAAAAAAAAAAAAAACACAGGAAAAAAACACCCCTACCAAATCTAACACTTTATAAAAATTATCTCTTATGTATCTGTTTCTCTTAATCCTGATTCCTCATGCCAAAAATTACTAATTTGTAAATATGTTTAACAAAATATTTATGTAAAATGTTAATCTGACTGTTCTGCAATGTTTCTTTTTTCCCCCATTTCAATTCAATTCTTCTTTTACAAGATGATTAATATGGATCTATGTTTAAGCATAGTTGCACATGTATGGCCTAAATTAGATTTTTTTTTGTCAGAGGGAGGAGAAAATGTAAGGGAGAAAATTGTAAAACTCAAAACCAAGTAAAAAATGATTTTTGAAAACTACCATTGCATGTAATTTAAAAAATAGATAAAAGAAAAAAAAACTTGTTTGTTCTCATCATATCAAAATATAACACTACATCATCATAAAACTCCAACTGTTCAAAAAAATTTACATGTTAGGTTCCAATTCTAATCCTTTATAAAAAAAAAGTCTTAGAATTCTCTACTCCACAAAAAATTGTTTTGGCTTGTTTTATGAACATTTTTTGCCTTTTGAAATACTGGAGGGACAGGTAGGTGGCACAGCGGATAGTTCACAGGATCTGGAGTCAGAAGAACCCAAGTTCAAATCCATTATCAAACACTTAATACTTACTTGGCTGTGTGACCTTGGGCAAGTCACTTAACTCCATTGCCTTACCAAAAAAAAATAGAAAGAAAAGAAAGAAATTTTGCAGTCTAAGATTCCCTATCAATTTTATTAACCATAAGCTGCCAACTCTTATGTGGCCCTGACTGTACTTCTCTGGTAGCTGAATTATAATGTTTTTGGGTTAAGAATTTTGGTTATGACATTCCTGGAATTTTTCCTCTTCAATTACCTTTTAGAAGGTAATACATGGCTTCCTTCCATTACTTTGTCAATTTATTTACCTAGTTCTGGGTGGTTTTCAATTATGATTTCTTGAATGATCAGGTTTGTTTGTTCTTTTTAATCATGGTTTAAAAGATCAGTTTAGTTATATATCTTGGTCCAAGAGAATGTATGATGACATATTTCCCTCTTCCTGGAAAAGAGGTGGATTACACTGAAATGTTACATATACTATCACATGAAGCCATGCTGTCAGTCTCTTTATGTTACAAAGGAGAAGACAATGAGTAAGGAAATATGGTAGAAAATAATTAGTATAAAACAAAAATGGTCACTGTGACTTTTTTGTTGAATTACATTGACTACAAAGTTACTTTAGATTCCATGTTAACAAAGAAGTTATTTAAATGTTACTGATAAAAGTTGGAAACATTTTGTAAATTAATTTGACACTTATCTGTAGAGTTGGAGTATGGGGGAAAAGAATGAGAAGAAATTATCATAAATTAATATTAGCAATTTACAATCTACAGATTGATTATACAAATAAGCATCCTTCATTAACTTGGGGAAGTATGGATAGTTGAGCCATGGATAATTATATCATCCAAATACATCATCCATATTAAGGTAATCCCAGTATTTGGTTCTCAGTACATAGTACCTGGCCCTAGGGCAATACTTCAGAGTCAGAGGTAGGATCTGAACTCAAGCTCTCCAACCCTAGCACATTCTCCACCCTACAAGACACACTAGCGATTTACTGCCAAGTCTTTTTACTTCCACTTAGTCAGTTTCCTCTAAGACTCACTGATACTCATCACACAAAGAGATCGTTTTAATAAACAATATTTTTTTTGCCCCAATTCTTCAGTTGTGGAATAACTTCAATGATTGAAACCTAAGAGATCAAATCTGCCTTCGTGCTTTAGGATTTCTAGTTCATCCTCCATGTTTGCACATTACTTTGCACACTGGCATATAATATAGTCAACAGATTACCCACACTTTACTACTTAATTTTTAAAATTTTTAACTCTTCTTGACTGGTTCTACTTGCTGTCTTACCTATGTGATCAATACTCTCTATGTAATGTAGCTTGTAGGGTATAATATGTTTCTCTACTCCACATTTTTTTCTAATTTAAAAACTTTTCAATAAGATTTACAAGAAACCAGAAAATACATTTTTCACAGTCCTTATTAGATGCACACTATCCCTGGTCAAGAAGCTGACATTGATATATTTTTAGCTATGATTCAAAAACTGAAATTCTACTCTCAAATACATTTTCTTAACTGCCTGCTCATTTCTCAAATCTGCCATAATCAACAATGATAAAAAATAAGGTGATCCAGGTCTTGACTTTGTCAAGGTTTCATCATAATTGTCAATCTTTTAGAAGTTTCTTCTGGCAATTTTATTTGTCTGTGTGAGTCATGAGTCACTATAAGGTGCTAGCCATAATTCCTTTTTTTTTAGGTTTTTACAAAGTAATTATTAAATATCGTAGGTCAGATTTGAAGTCAGATACCCTTAACTCCAGGGCCGGTGCTCTATCCACTGCTGCACCTAGCTGCCCCTGTAATAATTCCTTTTTAAATGTCTTAGGATGCTTTCTGTATGCCTCGAAAAGATAATAGATCTCTCTACTGCTATTTTTATGGTCAACAAATATTATCAAATTGACAACCCTTCCCTCACAATATGAAGTTGTCAACCATTACAACTCTCCTCTTGTTCCCATGATTTTAACTGAATAGTTTCCCTCTTTTTTTAAATTTATTTTTATTAAAGATATTGTTTGAGTTTTACAATTTCCCCCAATCTTGCTTCCCTCCCCCCACCCCCCCCCACAGAAAGCACTCTGTCAGTCTTTACTTTGTTTCCATGTTGTACCTTGATCCAAATTGAGTGTGATGAGAGAGAAATCATATCCTTAAAGAAGAGACAAGAAGTCTAAGAGGTGACAAGATCAGACCAGACAATAAGATAACTGGTTTTTTCCTAAATTAAAGGGAATAGTCCGTGCACTTTGTTCAAACTCCACAGCTACTTATCTGGATACAGATACAGTACTCTCCTTTGCAGACAGCCCAAAATTGTTCCTGATTGTTGCACTGATGGAATGAGCAAGTCCTTCAAGGTTGAACATCACTACCATGTTGCTGTTAGGGTGTACAGTGTTTTTCTGGTTCTGCTCATCTCACTCAGCATCAGCTCATGCAAATCCCTCCAGGTTTCCCTGAAATCCCGTCACATACCACAGTTTGCTAAGCCATTCCCCAATTGAAGAACATTTACTGGATTTCCAATTCTTTGCCACCACAAACAGGGCTGCTATAAATATTTTTGTACAAGTAATGTTTTTACCCTTTTTCCTCATCTCTTCAGAGTATAGACCCAGTAGTGGTATTTCTGGGTCAAAGGGTATGCACATTTTTGTTGCCCTTTGGGCATAGTTCCAAATAGCTCTCCAGAAGGGTTGGATGAGTTCAAAGCTCCACTAATAGTGTCCCAGATTTCCCACATCCCTTCCAACAATGATCATTATCCTTCCTAGTCATACTGGCCAATCTGAGAGGTGTGATGTGGTACCTCAGAGAAGCTTTAATTTGCATTTCTCTAATAATTAATGATTTAGAGCATTTTTTCATATGGCTATGGATTACTTTGATCTCCTCATCTGTAAATTGCCTTTGCATATCCTTTGACCATTTGTCAATTGGGGAATGGCTTTTTGTTTTAAAAATATGACTCAGGTCTCTATATATTTTAGAAATGAGTCCTTTGTCAGAATCATTAGTTGTAAAGATTGTTTCCCAATTTACTACATTTCTTTTGATCTTGGTTACATTGATTTTATCTGTTCAAAAGCTTTTTAATTTAATGTAATCGAAATCATCTAATTGGTTTTTGGTGATGTTCTCCAACTCTTCCTTAAGCTGTTCCCCTTTCCATAGATCTGACAGGTAGACTAGTGCTTGATCTTCTAATTTGCTAATAGTATTTTTTTTTATGTCTATGTCCTGTAACCATTTGGATCTTATCTTGGTAAAAGGTGTGAGGTGTTGGTCTAATCTAAGTTTCTTCCATACTAACTTCCAATTTTCCCAGCAATTTTTATCAAAGAGGGAGTTTTTATCCCAATGGCCAGACTCTTTGGGTTTATCAAACAGCAGATTACTATAATCATCTCCTGCTTTTACACTAGTCTATTCCACTGGTCCACCACTCTATTTCTTAGCCAATACCACACAGTTTTGATGACTGATGCTTTATAATATAATTTTAGATCGGGTTGCTAAAATTGCTAATTACTAATTGTTTCCAGTAGTTTTTTAGATGATTTCTTGGGATTCTCTAGGTAGACCATCATGTCATCTGCAAAGAGTGAGAGTTTTGTCTCTTCCTTCCCAATTCTAATTCCTTTAATTTCTTTGTCCTTCTCTAATTGCTGATGCTAACATTTCTAATACAATATTGAATAGTAGTGGTGATAATGGGCACCCTTGTTTCACCCCTGATCTTATTGGAAATGCCTCTAGCCTCTCCCCATTCAATATAATGCTTGTTGATGGTTTCAGATAGATACTGCTAATTATTTTAAGTAACAGTCCATTTATTCCTATACTCACTAGTGTTTTTCATAGGAATGGATGCTGTATTTTGTCAAAAGCTTTTTCAGCATCTATTGATATGATCATATGATTTCTTGATAGGTTTGTTGTAGATATAATTGAGTATACTAACAGTTTTCCTAATAGTGAACCAACCCTGCATTCCTGGAATAAATCCTACTTGATTATAATGTATTATCCTAGTGATGACTTGTTGTAATCGTTTTGCTAAGATTTTATTTAGGATTTTTGCATCTATATTCATCAGGGAAATAGGTCTATAATTTTCTTTCTCTGTTTTAACTCTTCATGATTTAGGTAATAGTACCATATTGGTTTCATAGAAAGAGTTAGGCAGAGTTCCATCTTTCCCTATTTTTCCAAAGAGTTTATATAGGATTGGAACCAATTGTTCCTTAAATATTTGGTAGAATTCACTTGTGAATCCATCAGGCCCTAGAGATTTTTTTTTAGGGAGTTCAGTAATGGCTTGTTGAATTTCTTTTTCTGAGATAGGATTGTTTAGGTATTTAATCTTTTCTTCATTTAACCTGGGTAACATGTTTTTTGTAAATATTCATCCATTTCACTTAGATTATCAAATTTACTGGCATAGAGTTGGGCAAAATAATTTCAAATTATTACTTTAATTTCCTCCTCATTGGTGGTGAGTTCACCTTTTTCATTTATGATACTAGCAATTTGTTTTCTTCTTTTTTTAATCAAATTGACCACAGGTTTATCAATTTTATCGATTTTTTCACAATACCAACTTTTGCTTTTATTTATTAATTCAATAGTTTTTTGCTTTCAATTTTATTAATTTCTCCTTTAATTTTAAGAATTTCTAATTTGGTACTTAATTGGGGATTTTTGATTTGTTCTTTCTCTAATTTTTTTAGTTGCATGTTTAGTTCATTGATTTCCTCTTTCTCCAATTTATTCATATAAGCATTTAGAGCTATAATATATCCCCTGAGAGTTGCTTTGAATGAATCCCATAGAGTTTTGGTATATTGTTTCATTATCATTATCTAGGATAAAATGGTTAATTCTTTCTATAATTTGTTTTTTGGTCTACTCATTTTTTAAAATAAGGTTATTCAGTTTCCAATTTGTTCTGGGTCTATATCTCCTTGGCCCAGTATTGCATATGACTTTTATTCCATTGTGATCTGAGAAAGATGTATTCACTATTTCTGCCTTTCTGCAGTTGATCATTAGGTTTTTATGTCCTAGTACATGGTCAATTTTTGTATAAGTTCCATGTACTGCAGAGAAAAAGGTATATTCCTTTCTATCCCCATTCAGTTTCCTCCATAAGTCTACCATATCTAATTTTTCTAACAATCTATTTACCTCCCTAATTTCTTTCTTGTTTGTTTTATGATAGCGGGAGGTTGAGGTCTCCCACTAGTAGAGTTTTGCTGTTCTATGTCTTCCTGTAATTCTTTCAGCTTCTCCTCTAAGAATTTGGGTGCTGTCCCACTGAGTGTATATATATATATTCAATATTGAAATGACTTTATTGTCTATGGTACCTTTTAGGAGGATAAAGTTTCCTTCCTTATCTCTTTTAACGCTACCTATTTTTGCTGCTGCTTTGTCTCAGATAAGGATTGCTACCCCTGCTTTTTTTACTTCAGCTGAAGCAAAATGTATTTTGCTCCAACCTTTTACCTTTACTCTATATGTATCTCTCTGCTTCAAATGAGTTTCTTGTAAGCAGCAGATTGTAGGATTCTGGTTTTTAATCCACTCTGCTATTTGCTTATGTTTTAAGGGAAAGTTCATCCCATTCACATTCAAGGTTATGAATACTAATTCTTTAATGCCCTCCATGCTATCTTCCCTCTGTTTGTATTTTCCCCCTTTCCCCCCCTTTTATCTATATTCCTGTCTTTTGTTTCTGAAAACCACCCCCTTCAGTGTGTTTGCCCTCCTATATCACACCCTCCCCTTTCTTTCCCCTTTCCCTTTTTCCTTCCCTTCCTTCTGTTATTTCCCCTTATTTCCCCCACTCCCCTTCCCTTTCTCCATCCCCCCTCCCCTTTTCCCCTTTTAATACTTGAAAGGTTAGATGTTTTATGAGTTAACTGAGTATGTGTAGGTTAACTTTAAGCCAAGTCTGATGAGAAGAAGATTCAGGTGTTTCTCCTCTGCTCCCTTCTTCCCCACTATTACCATAGGTTTTTTGTACCTCTTAGTGTAATGAGATTTACCCCATTCAATCCCTTCCCTCCTCCCATCTCTTTCCTGTCCCCCTTTTTAGGGCAGTAGTGTTTTTTTTTTAGATCATTCTATCTAAGTCATAGAAAATTCTGAGTGTCTATCCCTTCTAGTTCTGTATATTCTATCGAATAGAGTCAAAATTCCTGAGAGTTATTAGAGTCTTTCTCCCAAGTGGGGTTAAAGCCAGTTACATCCCATTAGATAGTAGTCTCATGGATAGGTCATGAATGTCCATCATTTCTGGCTAGGTGTATTCTCTCTGTTAGAGTTACATTTCTCAAGGTTTATGAGAATCTTTTTCTTTTTACCCCCATGCTGGGATATAGCCAGTTTCAACTTACTGGACTGCATTTTTTTTCTTTTACCACGCCCCCTTTTTTTTTACCTTGTCATGTGTCTCTTGAATCTCCTGTTTGATGTCCAAATTTTCTGTTTAGCTCTGATCTTTTCATCAGAAATTTTTGGAATTCTTCCTTTTCGTTAAATGTCCACCTTTTTCCCTGGAAGAGAAGGCTCAGCTTTGCAGGAAAATAGATTCTTGGCTGCATTCCAAGCTCCCGTGCTCTTGAAAATATCTCGTTCCAGGCCCTTCGATCCCTTAAAGTTGATGCAGCGAGGTCCTGCATGATCCTTACTGTGGCTCCTTGATATTTAAATTGTTTCTTTCTGGCTGCTTGCAGGATTTTCTCTTTTATCTGATAAGTTCTGCAGTTTGGCCACAACATTCCTTGGTGTTTTCATTTTAGGATCTTTTTCTGGTGGGGATCAATGTACTCTTTCAGTAACTACTTTGCCCTCCTATTCCATGATATCAGGGCAGTTTTCCATCACTAGATCCTGTAATATTAAGTCCAGGATTTTTTTCTCTTCAATGTTTTCAGGAAGTCCTATAATTTTCAGGTTTTGCCTCCTCGATCTATTCTCAAGGCCAGTGGTTTTGTTGATGAAGTATTTTACATTTGCTTCTATTTTTTTCTATGTTTTGATTTTGTTTAACTGACTCTTGCTGTCTTGTGGAGTCATTAGTTTCTGCAGAGTCCATTCTTTTTTTTAGGGAGAAGTTTTCTTCATTAACCTTTTGCAACTCCTTTTCCAATTGGTCAATTCTATTTTTGAAAGAGCTTTCCATTTGACCAATTGAGGTTTTGAGAGAATTTATTTTTGCATTTGCTCATTTGAGGATCTGAGAGAATTATTCTCATTCTGCATTTTGTAATTGTCCAATTGATGATCTGAGAGATTTATTCTCCTTTTGAGTTTGTCCAATTGTACTTTCTAAGGTTTTGTTTTCTTGTTGCAAGGTATTAATTGTCTCTCCCAAATTTTTAAGCTCCTTCCTTATTTCTTCAAGGAAGTCTTTCTGTGCTGGAGACCAGATTGTATTCTCCTCAGAGGTTTCAGGTCTCTCTGAGTTGGGGGTCTTTCCCTTCCAGGAATTTTTCTATGGATCCACCTTTCCGCTGACCCTTCTTCATTATGCTAAGACCTTGAGTTGGGGGGGGGGGGCTGGTTCACCTGGGCCTGGGATCACTAAAGGCTTTACTGAGTGCAGTTTCTCTGGCTGGCCAGTAGGAGGTGCTGGTTTCCCTCTCTGGAGTGTCTGTGACCTTGGGAGGCCTTCTCCCTTTGCCCGAAGGGAGGAGTTGGAACTATTGAATTCTTTAGCCTTCATTCAATGGTGGGCTTTACCCTGGCCTGAGGTCATTCCTCAGCTGGGCTGGTTCTTCTGCTCACACTCCTGGGACTGAGGCAGAAGTAGTTTGCATTTGTTTGGGAAGAGGCCTCTGTGCAATGGAGGCGTGCCCTCAGAGTTTCTCAGACGGAGGAGCCTAGGGATGGTGTCTGCAGCTATCCTGCACCAGAACTCTTCCCCCAGCCTGGTCCCCGAGCTCCAGGGGGACAGCACCAACACCAACGCCTCTGCTTCCCCGCGGACCCAAGCCCCTTTCGTCCAGCCCCACCACTGATCCAGCAGGTCCAGCTCTCTGGCCCTCAGACTCCTGGTTCCAATTCAGCTGTTAATCTGGCTGATCCGGGGCTGATCCTCCCTCTGAGCCCAGACTCAACCGCCTGAATTCGGCCAAAGCTGTTGCGGGAGACAAATCCTGAGGTAGATGTTCTTTCTCCTGGCTTTTCTTTCTGGGTTTTGTGGGTCCGATTTCTTTTAAGAGGTTTGTTTCATGTGATAGATGGGGAAGAGATCAGGAGACTTTAGAACTCTGCCTGTCTTCTCTCCGCCATCTTGGCCGGAAGTCCCTAAAGATATCTTTAAGATACCTTTTATCCTCACCAATCATAATACAGACTTGAACTCAATCACCACTGAAGGGCATGAAGAAGGAGAAATAAAATAAAAACACAAAGATTTGCAAACTTGGGAAAGGAAAAGAGAAATGGGGGGGGGGGATCATGGACAACAATACTACCAAAGAGACAAAGCAATACCAATAATGAACAACCCTCATACCTACTTGGCTATATCCCATATCCTTAAAGACATGAATAATACATTCATCTATCAAAGTGGTCTGAAGGACAATATTCCTTTATGTATATGTTAATATGTGAATATAAGGGAATGGGGAAAATTTTTAAAAAATGAAATCATTTAAAGGTCATAATTCTATAATCAAATAATGGACTGAAAAATACAAATAAAATAAGATCTACCTGAGCTTGCTACTTTTAGACTTTTATAAATTATTTGATTAAGTAGAACAGAATATCTTGTCAAGGATTCCCTTAAAACAAGTTCTCTCCCCTATAGATAGCAAAATCTTTCATGAAGTTTTGAAAGATATATTGACAAAAAGTTCTATTCAATTATCCTGAATATTAATACCAAGCAACTAATGCAAAAAAAAAGATAGATTTGCCAAAGAATTTGAAGTCTCATATAAAACCTAAATGGAAGAGATTTTCAATAAATGACAAGATAGACACTATGCAACAAGCTTCAGAATACTACAAAATCTACAAATGAGATACTTCAAGAGACTAACCTAACTATACAAATGAGAGAAAGCAAATAGATGACAATTATTATTTCTTTTACATTTTGATAGACTATCTAGAGCTAGTACATTTATCTTGGATAGATGTTGCAAAGAGGTAATAAAATCATCCCAGAAGCGTACAGGAGAAGGGCTTTCTGAGAAAATGTATTAATTGGATTTCTCCCTGAAAAAAATATGGGGCAGGAAGGTGGCGGGGGGGGGGGGGGGAGTTTGGATAGACAACAGCTATCAGAATTTTTATTAGGTGGCAGTTATGAATAGCATGAATCTCAGGGGGATAGAGGAAGGGAAAGAGCATGGAAATGGCAATGGGGAGGAGGAAGTATTCCAACTTTCCTATCTCAACTAATAAGTTGAGGAGAATGAGTGAAGGAACAATCAAGCAATCAAGACTTAAAGGGTAGTCAAGAGGGTATGTCATCAGAGTTTCAGTAAGAATTTAATTAGGAGGGCCCTGGAGTCAGGAGGACGTGAGTTCAAATCCAGTCCCAGACACATGATAATTACCTAGCTGTGTGTCCTTGGACAAGTCACTTAACCCCATGCCTTGTAAAAATTTTAAAGAAATAGAATTTAATGAGGATGGTGACAGAAAAGAGAAATGAGAGGTAAAGGAAAAGATTTAAGATGAAGGCAAGTTATTGCATATGGAAAAGGCATTTAAGGGGACCTAGTAGGTAGGTGCAGGAATGAGAAATCAGGTGGTAGAGAGGTAATGGAATTTGGATAATGATGTGTTCAGAATCACTGGCAAGTGAAGTATATGACTAAGTATGAGAATATTCATCATTAAGTGGAGGGTACCACTCTTATACCTTCAAAGAACAGGAACAACTGTGAAACAGTACATGGACTACATATATGATACTAAGAGACCTATAAAAGGAGGCTCTTTTCATCCCTAACACTGGGTAAACTCTAAATGAATAGTTTATAAATGGGCATAAAGTTAAATAGATATGAAAGTACTGATGAGTTACTGAGTACCTACAGCATTGGGTCACAGATCCATTTAAGTTATCAACAGAATTGAAGCAGCTAGATGGCACAGTGGAGAGAGCACCAGCCCTGGAGTCAGGAGGACCCAAGTTCAAATCCAGACACAAGACACTTAATAATTACCTGGCTGTGTGACCTTGACAAGTCCCTTAACTCCACTGCCTTGCAAAAACCATTTTGAAAAAAATTATCAACAGAATTTTAATTATCAGTGACAACTCTATCAAACCCTATGCCCTACAAGCTTTTCTAACTCAAGATATCTATTTTTGTTCACATCCATGTGGCAAGGTAAGGATGAAGGCAAGTTAAAAGAAGTAGTTACCTAGGTCTTTGGCAAGGATAATCTTGGAAATAATAAGCTTCTCACTTTTCCAAATAGGGCTGTTCTTGGTGCCACTGAATTTTTAATTGTGGCTCTATTCATAACATTCCTTCCAAAAAAAATTTTTTAATTGTCTTCTTACAATAAAAATTGATTATTTAGAGCTTAATATCTGCTTCACAATGAATTTTCAGAGTATTTCCAAAGAGAATGATAAGCAATATAGTAGCAATCCTTATTGGCTTTCAAGGTTTACTTTAATTTGGCAACCGCCATAAATCTTAGCTGTCAACTCAATTTTCTAAATCAGCAGTCATTTTTGGCAAGATTCTAACCTGCTGGATATGACCAGGAGAGACATAAATGAGACTTCACTTTTTGAAATCTGAAATTAGATATTCGTGAAAGCAGGTTAAGTTATTGCCCACCAAATGAAACTAAGGAAGGTATGTCAGTAGCAAAATAATCTAGAGAGAAGGTACTGGATTTTTTTTAAATGTCAGTGATTGTGTTAGCAAAGTATACTTTACCTTCTTTAAAATCAAAAACTGGAAGGGGTAGAGTCAAGATGGTAGTGTGGAGGCAAAAATTCCAGAAACTTTCCCCCAGACCACTCCAAATACCTTTAAATAATGACTCTAGCCAAATTCTAGAGTAGCAAAATGTACAAAAAGATTGAGTGAAACAATTTTCTAGCCCCAGACAACATGGAAGATCCACAGGAAAGGTCTGTTATACAGGGGGCTTAGAAAGGATCACAGAACAGCCTGGACTGCTCAAGAACAAACAGGCCTGAGCCATCTAGGAACAGCCAAGGAACTAGGAACAGTTCCAACCCAGGGAACACCAAGCATGACCTGGAAGATCAGTGGGGAAACCTCTGTAGGAGTGAGTGCACAGCCCAGGCCAACATGGTCCTCAGCACAGCCACAGCCCACAGCACAGCCACAGTCCCAGGAAATGGAAACAGGCCTGCAGAGCCACCCTGCTCTCAGAGCACAACCCTTAGAAGGTAATAGAGTGTGTGTGTGGGGAGGGGAAGACTGTTGTGGACTCCATGTTAACTGTGGGGGCAGGACTCTGGTGTTCTGTCCAGACCCTAGTCACAGTCTGGGGCCCCCATTGCCATAGCAGAAAAGCAAAGCTCCTCACAGTCCCAAGGAAGAGGGGTGTGCTTGGTCAGCCAAAGACCAAAGCATAAACAGGAACGCAGTCAAAGCCTCTCATAAGCCCTTGGAGGAACTCAGGAACCCCCTGTGAAGGTACCCCAATAGCATTCAAAAGCTTGAGAAGCCTCTAAACCAGGGGAAATAAGTAAACAGAAAAAAAAGGAACTTAACCATAGACTTTGGTCCTATGGAGGATAAAAACACACACTCAGAAGATGATAAAGTACAAACATCTGTATCCAAACCAAAGAAAAATTGGAATAGAGTTCAGGCTGTGGAAGAGCCCAGAAAAGATTTTGAAAATCAAATAAGGGAGACTGAGAAAAAACTTGGAAAGAGAAATGAGAGCAATGCAGGAAAAACATGAAAACCAAGTCGGCAGCTTAGTCAAGGAGATACCAAAAAAGTCCAAGAAAACAATATGTTAAAAACCAGTTTAAGTCAAATGGAAAAAAACAGTCCAAAAAGTTAATGAGGAGAATCCAGCTTTAAAAAGCAGAATTGGCCAGATGGAAAAGGAGATAAGAAGGCTCTCTGAAGAAAACAATGCCTTCAAATGTAGAATGGAGCTAAAGGAAGCTGATGACTTTGCAGGAAATAAACAATAAAACAAAACCAAAAGAAGGAAAAACTAGAAGAAAACATGAAATATCTCACTAGAGAAAAAACAACCGACCTGTAGAACAGATTCAGGAGAGACAATTTTTAAATTATCTAAAAATCAGAACAGTCAGGAAAAGAGCCTTGACTTCATTTTCAAAGAATTTCTACAGGAAAATTGCCCTGAGATCCTAGAAAGAGAGGGTAAAGGGGGAGGCTAGGTGGTGCAGTGGATAAAGCACTGGCCCTGGAATCAGGAGTACCTAGGTTCAAATCCGGTCTCAGACACTTAATAATTACCTAGCTGTGTGGCCTTGGGCAAGCCACTTAACCCCATTTGCCTTGCAAAAACCTTAAAAAAAGAGGGGGGGGTAAAATAGAAATTGAGGGAATCCATCAATCTCTTACTGAAAGAGATCCCCCAGAGCTGTGAACTTATCCAAACCTTTCTGAAGAGCTATTTGGAACTACGCCCAAAGGGCAACAAAAATGAGCATACCATTTGATCCAGCAATACCATTACAGGGTCTATACCCTGAAGAGATGATGGAAAAAGGGTAAAAACATCACTTGTACAAAAATATTCATAGCAGCCCTGTTTGTGGTGGCAAAGAACTAGAAATCAAGTAAATGCCCTTCAATTGTGTAATGGCTTAGCAAACTGTGGTATATGTATGTCATGGAACACTTACTGTTCTATTAGAAACCAGGAGGTATGGAAATTCAAGGAAGCCTCAAGGGATTTGCAGGAACTGATGCTGAGTGAGATTGAGTAGAACCAGCAAAACACTGTACACCCTATCAGCAACATGGGGGTGATGTTCAACCTTGATGGACTTGTTCCTTTCATCAGTGTAACAATCAGGGATAATTTGGGGCTATCTGCAATGAAGAAAACCATCTGTATCCAGATAAAGAGTCATGGAGTTTGAACAAAGTTCAAGGACTATTCCCTTTAATTTAAGGGAAAAAAGCAGATATCTTATTGTCTGATCTTGTTATCTCTTATACTTTTTGTTTCTTCCTTAAGGATATGATTTCTCTTTCATCACACTCAATTTGGATCAATGTTTACTATGGAAACAAAGTAAAGACTGACAGATTGATTTCCATGGGTGGGGGGAGTAAGATTGGGAGAAAAAATTGTAAAACTCAAATAAAATCTTTAATAAAAGAAAAAAGAAGAAAGAGATCCCCCAAAAAATCACCCCCAGAAATACTCTAGCCAAATTCCAGAACTCCCAAATCAAAAAGAAAGTATTACAAGAAGCCAGAAAGAAATAATTCAAATATCATGGAGCTACAGTCAGGATTACATAAGATTTAGCAGCAGCTAAAGACTTAGAATATGATATTCTAGAAGGCAAAATAACTGGAATGCAAACGAGGGTCAATTACCCAGCAACACTGAATATCCTCTTTGAGGGGGAAAAGATGAACATTCAATGAAACAGGGGACTTTCAAACGTTTCTGATGAACCATTGGAGCTGAAAAGAAAATTTAATCTTCTAGTACAGGACTCAAGTGAAGCATAGAGAAGGTGGATGGCAAAGGCAAATTAACAATGATTTAATGATGCTGAACTACTTGTATTCCTATATGGGAAACTGGTACTGATAATTCATATGAACCTTCTCATTTATTAGGGCAGTTGGAAAGAGCATAAATAGACAAAGCATAGGAGGGAATTTAATTTGAAGGTACAATATATTAAAAAGATGGAGTCAATGAACAAGAAAGCAAAGCACTAGGAGAAAGGGAAAGGAGAGTTGGAAGGGGTAAGTTATTTCACATAAAAGAGGCAAGGAAAACCTTTTCCCTCTGAGAGGGACAGGTTGAAAGGAGAGAGAGAATTGAATAAATGGGGTGGGGAGGGAAAAGGATGGAGGGAAATACACCTAGCAATAGCAACTGTAGGAAAAAAATATTGAAGCAATTTCTCTGATGGACTTCTGATAAAAAATATTATCCACCCCAAAAAAAGAGCTGATGATGTCCAAATACAGACTAAAACATGCTTTTTTTCTCACTTTATTTTTCTTCAGTTTTCTCTTTCTTTGGGGGTGGGGAGAATTATGTTTACTTTTCCAACACGACTATTGTATTAATGTATTTCATGGCTAACTCATTTTTTAAATTTTATTTATTTTGAATTTTACAATGTTTCTCCTAATCTCACTTTCCTACTCCCCCATCCCCTACAGAGGGCAGTCTGTTAGTCTTTTTTTTCTTTTTTATTCTTTTTAGTTTTTTTTGCAAGGCAATGGGGTTAAGTGGCTTGCCCAAGGCCACACAGCTAGATAATTATTAAGTGTCTGAGGCCAGATTTAAACTCAGGCACTCCTGACTCCAGGGCCAGTGCTCTATCCACTGCACCACCTAGCTGCCCCAGTCTGTTAGTCTTTACATTGTTTCTATGGTATACATTGATCTCAGTTGAATGTGACGAGAGAGAAATCATATCCTTAAGGGGAAAAAAATAAAGTATAAGAGATAGCAAAATTACATAATAAAACAATGAGTTTTTTTAATTAAAGATAATAGTTTTTGGTCTTTGTTCAAACTCCACAATTCTTTCTCCGTATACAGATGGTATTCTCCAATGCAGATACCCCAAAATTGTGCCTGATTGCTACACTGATGGAATGAGCAAGTCCATTTAGGTTGATCATCACCTGCTGTTGGGGTATACAGTGTTTTTGTGGTTCTGCTCATCTCACTCAATATCAGTTCATGCAAACCCTTCCAGGCTTCCCTGAATTCCCATCCCTCCTGGTTTCTAATACAACAGTGTTCCATCACATTCACTCAATTTCCAATTCTTTGCCACCAAAAATAGGACTATGAATATTTTTGCACAAGTGATGTTTTTACCCTTTTTCATGATCTCTTCTTATTTTGTCCATACTGACCACAGTGTTTTCTCAAGTCATGACTACTAACTCTACTTTGTTAGTTTTTCCAGGGCAAAGGGGTTAAGTGACTTGCCCAAGGTCATGCAGCTAGGTGGTTATTAAGAGTCTGAGGCCAGATTTGAACTCAGGTCCTCCTTACACCAGAGCTGGTACGCTATCCACTGTCCCACCTAGCTGTCCCTTAAAATTCAGCTAAAATATAATAGATTTGTGTTCAACCCTTTACTTTAATATTGTCAATCAATGTGTGCTTCTCATAAACAACATGGAATTCTGTTTTCTAATCTATTCTGTTATCATTCTCTTGTATTTTAATGGAAGAGCTGAAAGCATTCATATCAGGGTTATAATTCTTTAAAATGTACTTCTCTATCCTATTCTTGAACTTTTTCTTCTCTTTAGATCCATGTTCCTCTTTATAATTAAGAAGACAGTAATAGAGAAGAAATTTACCTAAGACCTTTGAGATATAAATAAAATAGCATATTTTCTCTGTTCTCTTCTTCCCTTTATCCTATCAATTAAAGTTTTTTATTTTCTTCCTTCTCAACCATCCCTTCATGTTTCTAATATTCAAATTTATTTTGCTAATGACTCTTCTTTTATTTACCCTGTGATTCTTCTCTATGCCTCCCATGTTGCTATCCCCTCCAATTCCCCTTGAGTTTAATGTTATTTCTAAACCACAAACTTTATGTGTGAGGGGATGTGTGACTATGATTGTGTTTAATTTTTTTTAACTGGTTCAGATGAAAATAAGGTTCATTGGATGCCCATGCTTCCTACTCCTCCCTCTGCTATTATATGCTTTTATCTTATGTGCCTCTATTGCATGGCAATGATTCCTCTCCTCTTCCTCCTTTCTTCTCCAACATAAGCTCCTATACCACCCATTTTTGTCCTCTCTTAAGATGATCAAAACATAACAAAACCAATCAAGTTCTCTTACATTTTGTCTTTATGACCCTAAAAAATTAGGATCCTGAAGACATTTGTTTCTTATTCCCTCTATTAATACGTAAACAATTTCATCTTCACATATTTCCTTCTGATTAAATAAATGTATGTATCTTTTTATTTTTCTCTTGGAATTTTCATTTTAATTCAAGAGTCATTTTTCTTCTACCTCAATAGAAGTGATGCCTACATTTGCCAATAGCTTATCTTTGGCTTTTAAACTTCTATCTTTTGCATTTTGTATGATCCAAGTTCTGTAACAGCTACCAAGTCTTGTGATCCTTCCTGTCTCCCCTTCACTTTCTTTTTGGTTGCTTTTCATATGTATCTTTCACCTTGAAGCTCTGAATTTTGGCTATGATTTTTATTGGAGTTTTCATTTGAGAGTTTCTTTTCACTCTACAATTCCACTCTGAAGTTCTAGTAGTGCAGGAAGTTTTCATTTGTAATTTCTTAGAAATACAGTATCCAGACATGTTCTGGTCATAATTTTCAGATACCAGTTCCAAACAGCTGTATTCCTTGGATTCAACTGTATCATTACTATGTTCCAAAGAAAAGGTCTTCACTAAAAAATTCATCATCTTGAAAATTGCATCAGCTTTGATCATCATGCCTCCTCATGATGACCCTCTAATTGGAGATCTGGAGGACAAATAGGGTTCAGAGTCCAACTAGTCCCACCATGTGTACATTCTCCATAGCACCCTTGAGTCTGGTGCACACAGATTGTTTTTTATGTATTTATTATATTTTCTATTTTTCCTCAATTTATGATATTTTGTATTAATATTTAATGATGCTTATTAAATAGTTTTCAGGTAAGACTCATTCTATTTTTCAGAGCATTTATTTCCTGAGTGAGGTTATGTGTCATAGGCTCTAAGATATCACTTCTCCTTAATATTCTTTCTCCCCTGCATTTTGTATATCTTTTTTTATTTCTTCCTGGTACTTTTACAGTTCTTGTGACCAGGACACAGCATTTTTTCTTCCAAAACTTGTTCTGTGGTCACTACTCTCCTCAGGCTTTAGGCCAGAAATATTTCAAACTAAGTTATTATCTTAGGGTGTGTTCAATGAAGACTAGTACCTCTGGTCTAAGAGCCACTGAACACTTTCACGGCTGCTTTTCACCTCTGGTGTCCCTCTGACTCACTGAACTCAGTTCCAGGAAGCTGGAGTATGCCACACCCCAGAAACCATTTCAGCAGATGGGCTAAACCAGGTTGACGGTAACCAAGGAGACTGTCTCGACCCCAAGCACATCAAGAATTTCACTGGTGGAAGGGGTGGATAAAAATACTTCATTCCAAGGGACATAAAAGCAGTTGAAGCTGGTGCTGTGTAGCACTTAAGAGCTTGGTTAGATATCGAAGATGTCAAGGTCATCATCTGCTACATCTAGAGTTATCTTGACTGTCTTACCACTGAACTATGATGACTGGAAGATAGGATGAGACTGATTCATGCAACTTTGCCTCACTTAAATTCAATTTATGCACAAAAGAAAAGATATCATTCATACCACTTTACCATTCCTCAAAGTCCTGTGACAAAGCAGCAGGTGCAGATACATTGGAAGCTGTAGTCACAACCTACATATGGGTAGCCCAGGCCACAGCAACAGCAATGGTCACCTACTACAGAAGACTTGTTCATCTCATGACCTCATCACAAACACTGTCTTCTATTTACCTAAATGCAATAAAACTTCCTGGATACAGCCTTGTAGCAAACACTGGCATCTAATAGATATGTGATTGTATAGAGAAGAGATAGGCAGGATGGGAGAGTGACAAAGGCAATGTGTGGCATAGACTGATCTGATCCACTTCATGCTAAGTATTCATATTCAATCCAAGCAGTGACCCCAAGGAAAAGTAACTACAAGAAGAATTAATGTCAATAGACTAGAGTGCTTCTCTAAGAGGGAACACTTTGTTGCTAACTTGGAGACAAAGTTAAGTCAACAAACAGTGGGCAACAGAGGAACAAAAAAGAAGTGGTCAGCTTTCAGAGATTTGATGTACAATACTGCATTTTTCTCTTCTGGGTCAGAACACTCACAAACATGAAGCTTAGTTTAATGAAAATAATGGGGAAGAAGCTGCTAAATGAAAACTGAGAACTCCACAGATTTACCAGCAGGATAGCACATCCATTTCTAAGAAGGCAGCATTTAATTCCATTTAATCAAATAAAGTCAAAATTTGATTGCTTGGGGAAGTTCATTAGTACTAGTCATCAATTTCATGATTTTTGCCCAGATTCTAGGTGGAGGATGCTCTCGAAATTTTCTGGTCACCAAGGGAGTGAAACAAAGCTATGTCCTTGCTTCCATGCTTTTTAGAATATTTTCAGTGATGTTATCAAATGCCTTCACTGAAGATGAACTTGGCCTCAAGGTCAGCTACCGCACTGATGGCAAATTCTTCAACTTGAAAAGGCTACAAAGCCAAGACCAAAGTGAAGGGAATGTTGGTACATGATCTTCCATTTTCAGATGATTCAATGCAGCCTCTGAAGCTGAGATGCAATGAAGTATGAATTGATTCTCTGCTGCTTGTGCTTATTTAGTTCCATCAGCACCACACCATTCATATGTGAATCCACTGGTTACAACAAATGGAGAAGTGGGTAAATTCACATACCTTGGCAGTGTACTTTCCAGGAAGTACAAATTGATAATGAGGTTGACATACACATTGCCGGAACTAGTTCAATATTCAGGAGGCTCCAAAAGAGAGTATGAGAGAGAAGAGATATACAGGACATCCCCCTCCATTTAACTCTCCTTGAGATCCTTTTCCTCTGATGCTGGGATCAAGGACAAATTCCATGCCCCCTAAGAGTTTTGGAGACAAAGCTTTGGAGCTTTGCTATACAAGAATACTCCTGGAGTTCCTCATGCTTCCCTGCAAACTGGACTACTGTCACCAGGAGCTTTTGGGACACCCAGATTCATCTCCAAAGTCCTTGACACTCCACTAATTTTAGTACTGCTGGTGTTAAACAGACACCCCTCCACACCCACTCCAAACTATGCTTTCCACCTACCTCAGTTTATCTATCTCTGGATTTTCACAAGAATGAGGGGGTCTTCTATGGACCCCAGGGTCAGGTGTAGGAGTCTACAGGGATTCATCTTATCTTTTTAGAAGGGTGCTTTCCTAAGAACCATGGAGGGTTGGCAGAAGATCTGGACTCCTCCATCCTAGCATGCCACTTATCTCTCCAACATAACATAATACTCTTCCTATACCTCACCTTAAAAAAAAATTCTTGATGACTTTTTTAAATATCAGACTCATTTTCTGAATTCTACCTCTTCTCCAAAGAACTATCCCTAGTCACAAAAGGGAACAGTTTTAGGCAAGACAAGCCAACAAGTTCAAATTTGGCAATATTAGCAATAGTCTACATCTGAGATTCTCTACCTCCATATCTACTGAGAAGGGATAAAATATATTTGCAGGGCTGCTAGGTGGCATAATAGATAGAACATTGGCCTTGGATTCTAGAGGATGGAAGTTCTAATGTGGCCTCAGGCACTTGCTACTTACTAGCTGTGTGACCTTGGGCAAGTCACTACCTGAGAATCCCACATCCAGGGTCACCTCCAGTCATCCTGATTCATATCTGGCCACTGGACCTGATGACTCCAGAGGAGAAAGTGAGACTGGTGACTTAGCCCAGTCACCCCTCACTCAAATCCAATTTATGTACTTGTCATGATCTTCTTTGAAAATGAAGGACAAACATTAAAGTATATTTATCAAATGTCCAATGTAAGCAAAATTTGTAATTATCTTTTAATGTGAGTTCAATTATCTTTTAGATCACTAAATCTTAATTTGAGAGTGATTAAAATTTCCAATCAGGACCATACTAAGCAGTAAAAGTAGTTCAAATTTCTTCAGCTAAATCATATAGAATCTTGGAAGATAATCTTACCTGGATTCTGGCTATAAAAAGGTCCTCCATTCACCTGGTTCTGAAGGCTTGTCTGTGAAGTTATGGAAGGAGGACGTCTGTAGGGCAAAGAGCCTCCTATTGTTGGGGGAGTATGCCGAGCAGCAGGTCTGTTCATGCTGTAGAACTGAACAGGATGACCTGATTTGGGGGTGAGCAATAAATCTGTCATTCAAAAGAAAATACTAAAACCTTAATTAAATTTTTAAAAAATTTAAATAACAAAACTACTTAAAGAAGATGGCAATTTTAAATTTTTAATAAGAGTAATGCAATGAGGAAATGAGCTAGAAAAGGAAATAGTAAACCACTCCAGTATCTCTACAAAGGAAACCCCAAATGGAGTAATAAAAAGTCAGATGTAACTAATCAACTAACAAACTTTCATTATCAAATTAGAAAAACTAATAAAAATACAGCAAATAAATCTATTCCGAAATAACTAAGTTATAAGTTAAATCATGTTTATCTGTTCTTCTCCTATACATAATTATAAATTAGCACCTAAATATCCAAAATTCCAAAGTAACAAACTGGAAATTTATGAAATCTCTGACTTAAAATCTAAGCAGAAAAAGAATGAAAAATTTTAGCTGATTTAACAATGTGGGGGAAAAAACACCATGATCTGTAAGGAAAGTAGAACAAGACATTTCAAAAAAAGATAAAAATGAAAAATCAAAATATTTATTATTTAAGGAAACTAATTAATCATTAGAGGGAGCAGCTAGGTGACACAATGGAGTCACAATAATTCCCTAGCTGTGTGACCTTAGCCAAGTCACTTAACACCATTGTCTTAAATAAATTTTAAAAAATAAAAATAAAACAAATTAAAAGACCTAAGAAATTCCTATAAAGGGTAACTGGAAATTGGATATTTACAGAGTAGAATAAAAAGAAACTAAATCTAGAGTCTTAAGATCTGGTTTCAAAATCCTGCCTCTACCTTTTATGGTTTGTGTTTAGCCCCTCTAGGCCTAAATTCCCTAAAATAAAAGATTGAATTACCTTGACTCTCAAGTCACTTCATATTCAAGAATCTCATAAGAGAAGACTAAAAGTTACATAAACCTTTTATCAGACCTCTTAAATCTAATCCTCTCCTTTTAAAGATATGCATATTATGATCCAAAGAGAAAGGTGACTGGTCCAGGGCCATACAAATAGTCATGGATAAGTCAGGATTTAAAGCCCAGGACCTGGGACTGCAGTGCCAAAGTCTTCTGTCACTGCATTGGGTAGTTTCCCATGGGTTTCTCTGAAGCCCATTCCACTTCTCAAAGTCTATGATCCACTGTTGATTCAAATTAAGAAACTCAAATGCACAGAACACACTCTGTCACATGATACACATACACACACACACACACACACACACACACACACACACACACACACACCACACACGCAAGTTGTATCATTCATCAAAATCAACAACAGTACTAAACCAAAGAGTTTGGAATTTTTTTTGTTCCACATTTTCTTTTACAACAGACTAATATGGAAAAAATTTTTGCATGATTACACTTGCATAACCTTTAATAAACTACCTTTGCAATGAAGAGGTGAGATGAGATAGGATGAGATGAGAGAATTTAGAACTCAAATCTTTTTATAACAAATGTTGAAAACTGGGAAAAAATTAAATATTAAATAAATAATATTTTAAAAAGTACTAAACCAACCATCATCACCATCAATAAGCTCTATTCTATCATAAATTTTTACTAGTTAAAATCAACTGAAGATTTTATTTCCTATTTCATGTGAGAAGAGGAAAGGGGGAAAGAAGGGAGATCTAAAACAGAGTAGAATATTACATAAACTTTTTTCAGACAATTCTATTCAGAATTTTCTCTAAGGAAAAATAAACATACTGCTCTTTATCATGTTTTTCCTCTTACAAATGAAAATAAGCTTTTTTTTACATGTTAACAAGTTTCAATCAACAACTTAACTGAAATCCCAAAATTTCATAGTTGAAAGGGACCTCAGAGGCCAGTTAATCCAAAGACCACCAGAACCAGAATCTTTTGTGAAGTATACCAGGCTGATTATCTAGCCCAGAAATTCTTAAAATATGGTCCTAGGGATCCCTTAGGATTATTAAAGCCTTTTTAGGGAGTAGGGACAGTCAAAGTTAATTTCAAAAATAATACTAAGATAATATTTGCCTACTAAAATACTCCTCCTTTTTCAAACTACATATCTGAGTGAGATTAGATTTGTCTTCATATGCTGAAACGAAAACAACATAATACAACAGATTTAATTCAGAACCAAACTTGAGAATCTAGCTATCTTCTATGAAAGAGATTTATAAAGACATGTAAAACAATGCCCCTCTTCTCACCAATTTTTATTTATTTTGAAAAATATCGTAATGTTTACTAAAATATATCATTTATTTTAACACATAGGTTTGTTCTTGCCATTTTAAATACATGAATATGTATTTTTAAAACTTGTTTTTAATATCTCATATTTTAAAAATATTTGTCCTTTATTTTCAAAGGAGACCACAACATCAGGGAGATGGTGCCATAACAAGCACATGAAGCCTCACTTCCTCTTCCAGAGCTATTTGGGTCCAGTGGCCAGAGAGCAATCAGGACCACTGGAGATAACCTTGGATGCAAGGCAATCAGGGTTAAGTGACTTAGATACAACTCATATTATATGATACAACTCATATCAAGAACCCCATATTTTGGAATTCTTAATTTTTTAGAGAGAGAAAAGCAGTTCTAAGGCCAAGAAGTTTAAGAACTGTTGATTCAGCAGTTCCAGTAAGCACTAATAATTAGAGAAACGCAAATTCAAATATTCTTGGATACCAACTCACACTCATCAGATTGACTAAAAATGACAAAAAAGAAAAATAACAAAATGACTGGAGGAAAAATGGAAAAATAGGGATACTAATGCATTGTTATTAGAACAATTCTAAAGAAGAATTTGGAACTATGCCCTAAGGGTTGTAAAACTGTGATCCAGAAATACTGATAATAGGTCTCTCTATCTCAAAGAAATCAAATAAAAAGGAAAAGAATATGCATATGTATGCGTTTATACATAATACCTTGTAGTTATTTTTGTGATGGCAAAAAAATTGGAAAATGTGAGAGGATGGCTATCAAATGAGGAATGGCTGGCTGAAAAGATAAAGGAGGTGACTTCAACAAAACCTGGAAAGATTTTTTTAATTATATGTTTATATTATATTATATTATACATATTATATTTTTAATTATGTAACTATTTTGTTTGTTTTCCAATTACATACAATAGTAGTTTCTACCTATCATTTTTTGATAAGGCCTTGAATTGTATACTTTCCCCCCATCCTACCTTCCCTCCCCCCCATAGAAGGCAATCTGATAATCTTTACATTGTTTCCATGCTATGCACTGATCAAAATTGAACATATTGAAAGAAAAAACATGTCCTTGAGGAGGAAATAAAATATTAGAGAAAGCAAAATTATGTAGTACACAAGAAAACTTTTTTTAAAAAATTGAAGGTAATAATTGTCTGTAGTCTTTATTTAAACTCCACAGTTCTTTCTCTGGATACAGATGACATTCTCCATCACAGATACCCTAAAACTGTTCCTGATTATTGCATTCTTGGAGTAAGCAAGTCCATTAAGGTAGATCATCACCCCCATGTTGCTGTTAGGGTATGCAATGTTCTTCTGAAAACCTGGAAAGACTTGCAAAGTAAAGTGAGCAGAATCAGAAGAACAATGTACTACTCAGTAACAGCAATATTGTAAGGATAAAAAAATTATGAAAGACTTAGTAACTCTAATCAATACAATGATCCACAAAAATTTCAAAGGATTCATGAAGAAAAACACCACTCATCACCAGAGAAAGAACTGAAGAACTCTGAGGACAGACTGAAGTACTACTTTTTTTTCTCTTTATTTTTCTTGGTGTTTTTTTTGGGGGGGGGTGCAAGATAGTTAATCTGGAAATATGTTTTGAATCACTCTTCATATATATATATATATATATATATATATATATATATATATATATATATATATGATGGGAATTAGGAAAAAGAGACTTTAGAAAATTTAGAAAATTCAGAAAAAAATTTAAACAACAAAAAAACAACCATGAAGAATTAATGGGAATTACTTATTTCCCAATAATATAAAAAAGTCCTCAACACATTTGTATAATTTATTAAGTGTTATTGTAAATAGACAGTCTTAAACTCTCAAAAATCAATTTATGGAATAGAATAAAAATTTTCATTGTTCAAGTCCAGATGAGACATTGTTATATCCACAAAGAAAATGCTAGTGTATATGTTTATTATTTAAAAGATACATTTAGTTTTCAAACTGCTCAATACCATAACTATAGGAATGATGGGTTTTTTTAGTCTGTAATATAAAAAAAAGAATAAAAAAGGTAAGCTCAAAGTAAAAAAATATCAAAACCAACTAAAAATATATATACAACATTTTTCTGAATTTCAGAATGATCTAAATTCACTTAAGTCAAATCCTCTGGTCCAATGACACAAACTTTACATTATAAGAAAATCTCAAGAATATTCAAAACTAAAAGGTTCAAGCTATACTTGCTTCAGTCTTTTTTAATGTTACTAGTTATTTATTAATGTATTAGTTTGGCGAGGTTGTTTAATAAAGTGCTACCCTCAATGGGAAAATTAATTTTTTCTTCTCAATCTCTAACCAATTTTGAAACCAACAGAGTATTATGCCTTCATAGCAACAGCAGCCTGAAAGCAGGGTTCATCTGCCCTTGAAAGAGCAGACACTCACCTGTAGGTGGAGTGGAAGAAACAACAGAGGGAGTTGGAGAGGTGAAGCCATCAGCAAGGGGCTGAGCTCCTGCAGCAGCACCATCTGGGGCAGTGGAAGAGGAGACAGCAGCAGGAGTCAGAGGGGCAGGGGCAGGGGCAGAAGTGGCAGGAAGGGGAGGAGTGCCAGCTGAGCCAGCAGGGGCTAGGTAGAAAAAGGAGGAAGAGGAAGCATTAATAACGCCATCACAGTAGCCAGGATTAGAAAAAAAGCCTTCTGAGTTGCTAAGTGTTAGGCATTCAGGTCTTACTGCTAATCAAATGAATGCAAGAGTGGGGGGAAAAAGCAGCTCATGTTAAAGCATTGTTACATGTGCAGCAAATAAGTTAATATGCTTAGGGTACTGTTACATACCCTACATAGTTTTTCCCCTATAGGAAAAAAAAGAACTTTCTTAATACCCTTTTTAACTTGAAAAACACAGAGAAAGAAAGGAAAAGAGAAAGGGGGAAATAAGAGTGGGGGAAGAGAGGGAGGAAGAGATTGATAGCTAGGGTTAGGATATGTTTTGCTGTTAGTTTTAGGAGTTGAAAACAATTTATTTTTCTGAACCCAGATTCAAAAATTCCATACAGCACAGTGTAGAACCAAAATACATACTATAAGTTAAAAAAACAAACAAATATGAAATTCTTCTTCCTAACTCTGTCAGAATTCATTTGATCTTGTTAATGCAAAAAACTCAATAAGTGGTCTAACCATGTCACCCCAATGTCAAATGGCTCCTTATTAAGTCCAAGACAAAATAGAAAATGCCTCTGCTTAGCATTCAAAGCCTTTTCACAGGCTAGCTCTTTCCTACCTTTCCAGTCTCCTTAGACCTTCCTCCCCAATATGTACTCTTTGATTTGGTGAAAGTGGCCTCTAGGCCACAAGACCCTCCTCTTGCTTCTGAGCATTCTCTCTGCCTCCTGATCTCCCTGGCTTCCTTTAAGTCCCATTTAAAAATCCTAGCTTCTATAGGAAGCTTTCCCCAGCCTCTCTTAATTCTAGTGTTTTACTTCTGTTAATTATTTCCTATTTCTCCTGCATATAAACCTGCTTATTTGTTTGGTTGTCTCTATCATTAAAACTGTGAATTTTTTGATGGCAGAGACTGTCTTTTAACTTTTTGAGGTTACCAGGTCTTAGCATTCTATCTGGGACAGTAAACAATTAATAATAAAAGTTCAATACTTGTGCCCACTCATACTGCTTTGTTCCATTCAATGTGTATACATGATAGAGTAAATACTCATAAAATGAATATGATAATATCTGCTAAAGGGGGAACAGGATAGAAGGAAGGGAGGATGAAAGAAGGTAGAGGAGGAAGACAGGAAGGGAAAGGGGACAGTGAGAAGAAATGGAGAAGGATGGAAAAAATAATTCTATTGGCACATTTTTTGCTTTAGAGAAGATGAGATATTTCTGATAAAATGTCCAGTTTCAAATGTCAAAAAAATTAACAGTCAAAAGTGTCATCCTGTCTGTGCTGTATTAGGTCACCACACTTGATGAGCCAACTGTCAATAGACAAGGCACTTGGAATTTTATTTTGGGTTTTTTTTTCCCAGAAGGGTAATAAATTCAAACTGATCTATGCCCACAGACTCACTCAGTCACCAATGTGCCCAATTTCATTCTTTTCAAGATAAATAACTCAAATTACAGATGTCAGATATGATACCTAAAGGACTATGGTAGCAGAAGAAGGACCCTTTCTAATCATTATCATCAGATAACTAAAACCACAGCAAAAGGGAAAAATAAAGAGAGTAAATTAAGTCAATTCTACTTGTTAAATTTTTTACTTGAAAATTCTTTCCAGTGTTTAGCCAGGTCTGGTAAACAGTCCTGTATAAAAAGACAATGATTAGGGTTCAAACAGGAAGAAATACAAATGAACTCTGGGTTTACCTGGAAAGACACTGGGAGGAGATGGAGTAGGGACAGCTATAGGAACCCCCACACTACCACTTCCACTGTTCTCGCGACTGCTGCTCCGGCTACTCGGATGGCTCCCTCCACTACTACCACTGCTGCTAAAGAAATCAGACCCACCAGAACATTAACACTGATGTAAAGCAATTAGTAATCAAAATTTCCCAAATACAGTAAGTTAAGTTTCTGAAATATATAGAGCAACTAAAAAAAAAAAGAGGTAAGAACCTTCCACTTCAATTTTTGTAACAACATCTATAATTTCACAAATACAGGAAAAGAAAAAAAGAATGTAGACTCAAGACAATTTCTTTGTCCCTTAGACTTTGTTTTAAAAGTTCAAACCAAAAAAAAAAAAACTAATAATATGATTGTCAACAGGACTCAATTTTAGAAATATACAGGCAAAAAATTAGCTTTGTTATGCTAAATATCTTTAATACCTCTCCCAAAATAACTCAATATACAATGAAAATATATTTAATATATTTGATTAACTTTAATCCACAATCATGCCCTGGTGTGCTAGCCCACACTTTAGTTTTTACCAAGCATAGTTTTTCATCTGTAAAGTTCCACCAAAAAACAACTTTAAAAATTTTCAGCATATATTTTTTTGGTTCACAATCTTTACTCAAGTCACCTAAGCTGAGCTTCCGTCTGCAAATTTAAACCTTATGGAAATTGACAGTTCATTATCTCTTCTTAAATGACTTCCTGATTCCTCAAAGTTGTATTAGAGCATCAGAAGAGGAAGGTGAGAGCAGATGTGGCTTAGTGGGAGTAAAGTAAGGAAAAGGGACTTGTGCTTTGAAATGAGAAAGATTTAACTGAAGTTATTTGAAAAGATTATGGTACTATGGCCATCACATTTTGTGCTGAGGTAGAGAAAATACCTGTAAGTTCGATTTCTTTGATTCACAGAAGCTGTCCTCACAGGGCTCTGCTGCGAGGGAGCCATATTACGTGTTGGGCTAGGGACGTAATCATTTGGTACCACTGGAGGACGCACTGGCTCCAGTGTGCGATAGGGGGAGTGACGCCTACAAAAAGAAGAGCGTATGTATTGTGTAATTAGGCAAATTTAGGCATAACGAATTCAAAGATAGAATTGCCAGCAGTGAAGTACAAATTGTAATTAGATAGGAAAATGTGTGTTTTTACATCATCCAATCATCTCTTCTTCAGGTATCCCTTGCCTCCCACCTACTGGAGATTTAAATGGGGTTTTTTATGCATTTTAAAAGTTAAAGATTATTTCTGTCTCCAACTCCATTTCCCTCAGCTAATGTAGATTTCTTTGCATAATTAAAAGAGTAGCCTTTAATCTCAGAACACACACACATACAAACACACAAATGCCCCAATTCTTATTCCCATGTCTTCTAGTATCTATTTTTTTATTTGAAAAATCAAAGGACTCTCTAAATATTAAGTTAAGCTGTTACAAATGCCCCCCCAAAAAAAACAAGCTGTGATTATTCTTCATTACCTCCCTCCATATTCTAGCTACTCAAACATGTAGAACTAGTACTAGTTCTAGAATCCAATAATTCCCATGCTGGCATTTAAGGAAACAATTTCCATATTGCTCATTTCCTTTTTAAAGGAAAAGAAACAGAATATATCCAAGTGATATTCAACTATATCCATGAAAATGAAATTCAAACTTTAAAGCTTAATATTTCTTTTGTGTTTTTATTTTTACAAACTTATTAGCATTTATTACCTTCCATCTTTGTCCACTAATTATCCATTTCCCTCTTCCTTCATTTGGTGGAAAGAGAAAAGCTCTAAAACATTATCCCTCATTTCTTTATCTTCTTCTTCATTTCCTCTGAGCTAACACCATAGAAATGAGACTAGATTCTGTTAACATATCTTTTCTTGGGCGTAGCTAGGTGGCATAGTGAAAGAGTACTGGCCTGAAGTCAGGAGGACCTGAGTTCAAATCCAGCCTCAGACACTTAATACAACCTAGGTGTGTGACCTTGGGCAAGTCACTTGCCTTGCCTTGCCCCCCCAAAAAAACATACCTTTTCATGTTTTCCCCCAAAAAAACTTCCCTGTAAAATAACAGAATTAGAGGACTGAAAACATAATAGGGAAAGATGAAACAAAATAGGTAGCTAAATTCCAAAATAAGAGGAGCTATAAAAGATATTCTAACAAGGAAAAAAAAATTAGACTCTTAGGATGTGAGTTCTAAAACAAAATCCCTTTCCTTAGGGCACTAATACTCTTCTTTCAATTCATCTTTTTTACTTAAATGAATCTAAAGCAATTCCCAATATGATCATTCATTTTTATCATTTTTGGGGGGTCTACCTACTAACTACTAAAACCAGCAAAATCCCAGAATGTTAAATTTCTTTCTTTCCTATCACTCTTCTCCTTTTCTCTTGAGGACAGGTATGCATCCATTTAAGAAACACCCTTTCTACTATACCATATAACCTTCTAAATTTGAAGCATAGGATCACTAAAACAATCAGTTTCTTTACAAAAAAACTGGATTCTTTTTAAGCATCAGTTCACCTAGTACATTTAGTATTTTGTGCATAATGTCTCCATTTAAGTATTTTATTTCTTTCATTTGGGAATATCTTTCATTCCCAAAGAAGACCATGACCATCAGGGAGCTTAAGCCATGACAAGCACATGAATTGGATTTGAGTGAGTGAGGGGAGTACTGTACTAAGTCACTAGTCTCACTTTCTTCTCTGGAGCCATCTGGTTCCAGTGGTCAGATAGAAATCAGGATAACTGGAGATGGTCCTGGATGCAAGGGAATCAGGGTTAAGTGACTTGCCTAAGGTCACACAGGTAGTAAATATCTGAGGCTGGATTAGAACTCCTATGCTCCTGACTCCAAGGCCAGTGCTTTATCCACTAGGGAAACAGCAAAGTGAAAGAGAGGCTCAAACTGAAGTGTTAGAATGGAAATGAAGACATCATTTCTGGAATTACAATGTAAATATATCTATGATGAGAAAATAGTTATATTAACTTAGATACAACTTTTAAGAAGCAGGTAAACTACATAAAACAAATTACTGGAAAGGGAGAAGAAATTACAGGAAGAAAAGTTACTAGATTATGATAGATGTCATTTAGAGTTTGCCACATAAAAGTGTGCTCTTCAAATCTTTTTCAAGTAGGGATGATCCCAGGTCCCACACTGGCCCAACAAGCCAGTCCTTTTCTTCCAATCCCTATTCCCCTCTAAAAAAATCAGCTGTGGATGTCAGGAAGAGAAAGTCAATCAAACTGCCTACCTTTGTTTCATCCAAGGAAATGAGGGAAGGGGCAGAGAAGTGATAAAAGTAATACTGTAAAATGAAGAGGGAGCAAGCAGAAAAAAAAATATTGCAGTTGAGAGTGGAGGGGGTGGGGGATAACAGTACTGGCTATGTCAAGGAGAAGGCAGTTGTAACACTGTCACCAAATGCCTCTTTGGAACTCTGTAACTTGAAGCTCCAGGTACCTCTCAGAATTTCTACAAAATTTTTTTTAGAAAAAACTGATTATATGTGTATAAACGAAAACACATATATGTAAATACACATACATGTAAGTTTATATATTTTTCCTAATAATGAAACATAACAAAAAACCAAAAGAAGAGACACATTTTACAGAATCACTTGCAAGACAAAAATATTCCATTTGAGGAAACTGGGAAGTCAGTAAATGCGTAATTCAAGTCCCTATTCAGCTTGGTTTTCTCTTATAAGAGCTGCTTACATTTTGACAGGGCTTCACACCATACAAAGTCTAGTTTTGCTTCCCTTCACTATCCTATTCTGCAGTTCAGTTTCAGGTTCCAATATTCAGTCCTTTTCTCCCCTAGTCTGGCTAGCATTCCCATTTCTATCCCTCTTTACCTTCTTTGCTAGTACTAGCTGAACCTTGCTTTTCTTCCATTCCTCCCAAGGGGCCTACAAAAACTTTTCCTACCACTTTATATACTCTTTCCTGTTCTTTTTATTATCTAAGTGCACTCTCTTTTCTGTTGTCTTTTCTTATATCTCAGCTCAATAGTCTCACCTGTTCTCAAGTGTTTCAAAGTAGTTAGTTAATTCAGGGGGGTTTTTTTGGTGAGGGGGCCAAAAACAGAATTGCACCTTAGTCATTTTTAAGCACAAAATATAATGCCAATCTGAGACTTCAAAACACTATGGTTTTTTAAATTTTTTTAAAAATCCAATTTGTCATTAGAATGTCTCTAAAAATAAATAGGTCAAAAAATACCCCCATTTTACAGATGAAAAAACCAAATCACTGACTACCCAATGAGTGACAGAGCTAAGAAAACTCTGGTATCCTCCCCCCTCCCAAGTTCTATTATACTCACTGGAATACAATATATGAATTATCACAGTAAGCCAAATTTTCATTAGGAGTTCTTAACCTGAGGTCTGTGAACTTGTTTTGTTTTGTTTTTAATATTTTGAAAACCGTATTCCAAGGAAATTGATTTGCTTTGTAATGAATTTAATAACATTCCGAGAAGGGGTCCATATTCTTTACCAAACTGCCAAAGGTATTGCTGACACACACAAAAAAAAGGTTAAGAACCCCTAGTAGAAGAATGCCAAATTTCTCCCTGAGTGAGCCATTTCTTTCGAGGTCTCATATATAGTCCATCTTCTACAGTTAATTAGGTTTAAGTTTACAAAAACATTTGGGCTACGTAAAGGTTGTTTTTTTTCCCCAACTAAATATTGCAAGCTCAAATCAAATATAATGGGAAAGAAAGCACAAACCTGAGAAAATGTTTTCATCAAAATTCTAACGTAGTTTATGTAATAAACTTAAGTCTATGCTAGTATTATACCTCCAATTTAGAAATGGATAGCAATGAATACCAGAATAATACTTTTATATTATCAACAAAATCTGTTTTATGAGAAAGACAACGTATAAGACAAGAAAAATCAGGGAGGAATTTTTTTTCTTCAGGTTCCATATCAAGAGAATCACTTTTTAAATAGGTACTATTTTTGTTTTCACATACCACTTGAGTTACATGCTATTCTACAATCATAAGTTATATACTCACCCAAGTGTTCCTTTGCCTGACATCGGTGGACTGGGTGGTTTCTGAGTAGGTGGAGTTGTGCGAGGCAGCCCACCCATCTTCATATTCTGTGTACTCACCTACATAAAAGAGTGAGTAAAACTCAGTTTAACTTTCAAGCAGTGAAAAATGTGGCACCTATGGAAAATGTTGCTGTACAATTAAGGGGAATAGGGAAAGGATCAAATAGGAAAAAAATTAGAAAGGCCATGCATTTCATATGCAATTTCTACTCTGCTATTATTCTAGAGTTGCACTCAAAGGACTCTTCCTTATTTGGGGTTTTCAAATGATCAATTACAAATATAAAGACTGTATTTGCCATTAGGCCATCACACCAACAACAAATCACTGGCAAGACATATCTGATATATCATGCAACTAAAATTCAAGAGGGATTGATTAGAATAAAATCTCATCCTTAATACAGGATAACAATTTGAACATATGTTTTAAGCTGTTGCTTATTTTTTAAAAGCACCTCTAAAATTAAAAAAAGATATTCCCCCAAATAAAATATTCAGTGACCTACATATATATATAATCTACTATAACTGATAAATCTAAATTGCAGAGGCATTATATATTGTACAGTATAATTTAATATTTGGATAGTAAATAGGTCAAATTTATATCACAGAAAGTTAAATGCCTATCTAATGACCTTCTTATTAGAATTCACTAATTTGAAAACTTCTGAAAACTCAGCTACTTTACAAATAGCTGGACCAGAATTTGAGGGTTATTGTGTAAGAATTTGCCAACAGCAAGTTCATGTCTAGCTATCTTTCATATAGAATAAATTCAAGCACAGAGGCAAAAAACTCAGCCAAAGTCTACAAAAGGCCCAAATCCCTATTTCAAACCTCACTGAAAATTTCAAGAATCAGAGGAAGCAGGAAACTTGAAGCACCAGGTTCCATCACAACTAAATCCACAGCCCCCCAAAGTTTGAACTCATGGCCAAAAGTGTGGAATAAAAAGTATATGGCCACTGCAAACATGATTCAAGTCTAATATCAAGTTTTTCACTACCACAATTTGGTGAGACTCTACATGGTTATATATCTGGTAGTATCTGAAAGGGACAATTAAATATTCCTTCTAACTAGTTTGTGTTTGTGTGTGTGTGTGTGTGTGTGTGTGTGTGTGTGTGTGTGTGTACACACACACACACACACACACACACACACTCTGATATCTAACATAGCTAGTTATCTTCCAAAAATATTCCTTTCTAACTAGATTATGTATACATGTTCAGTCTGTCCTTGCAAAGAATATTTGAAGCACAAACTACAAGATATTAAATTATAATACAGAATCTCTTTGAGCCCAAAATTTATCAGTTACTACCAAAAAGGAAAAGGAAAATAAATGCAAAAACTGTGTTGAGTATTTGATGTGCTGTTAAACATAACCTTAGTGTAAATAAATAATCTTAATGTATTAATGTTACTTGTGCTCACTTTTCTTAGTTGGAAGTCAATTTCACTTCACAAATAAATGAAGTACATAGATTTTATTAAAAAGAAAATGCATTTCATACATGAATGAAACAGTGAACAAGTTGTGGGGGATGTTAACACAGTCTTCAAAAGTAAATAATGCCTTTCAAGATTTATAAAAAGTAAAGTAATTCTTCATGGTTATTGTTGCCTTAAAAACAAAGGTAAAATGGAGTATATTTCAGATTTTAATCAAATAAACTAAATCTTGCTCTTCCCCTCATTTGTTAGAGGGTATAATGAACCACATTATGGAACTCATATGCATTACAAAATAGTATATCCATACCAGAAGACAATTATAAGTTAAAATTGTCAAATTTAAAATTATTTTATCATTTACTTTTATGATACTGTTGCATACTTAATGAAGTCCTTTAAGCTCAACTTTAAGCAACATGAAATTCAAAATTACTAATAAAGAGATGAGGGATAAAAAGAGAGACACTAAACTACATCAATTTCATAGGTACTGGGAGAAAAAGGAGGAGGGAGAGAATAAAATGAATGAAAGAGGCATTTTATTCTATATACGGGGTATCTGAAACAATTTCTTCCATGTGAAATTTTTCTTTATTGGGTTTTTAGAAATTAAAGTGTTTCTTTAAATTGCAGTATCCTCTATATGTCATTTATCAAACCTGAATAAACCACTTACCTGTTTTGAGTTGTCCAAAAAAATAAATAAATAACAAATCATCCCATAAAGTTAAATTTGGTACTTATATTTACACATATCAAACTTAGTAAGTTATAAGATTTCCAGAATGTTTAGCTGCTTCAATGAGTTTGGTTCATCTATATGTGATGATTAATAAAATTTGCAATTAAAGATTTCAAGCAGAATTCCCAATTCAGTCTGAATTTTATATATTCCAATGATAGCCACCTTTATGCCAAAATAAAAATAGATTCACTATTTATCCAATAAATCAAAAACATATTTTAAGAAATACTAATTTTTAACCATGGTATGAACTTAGAAAAATGGGATGACTGAACAGAGAAGAAATGAAAGAGACACAGGTAGTAAGAACTTAGAAGAAAAGAGAGCTATTCAATCAAATATAAGAATAAGAGCCATTCCCAAGTGGTTACCTCCAAAAGTAGAGTTGAGTCAAAGAATATATATATTTATATATACTTCTGAAAGAAAAAAAAATCTAAGTTATCAATGGCCATATGAAAAAATGCTCTAAATCACTAATAGAGAAATTCAAACTAAACAATTCTGAGGTAACTATACTACTTCACACCAACCAGATTAGCAAAGTTGACAAAAAAAAAAAAAAATGATGAATGTTGGCCCTGGAAAAAGGTAAAATAATACAAGATTTGTGCAACTGGGGATTGGCTCATTCATTCTGAAAAGTAATTTGGAATTATGCTCAAAAAGCATGTATTTGATCCAACAATATTGCTAAAGATTTATACCCCAAAGAAATTTAAAAATGAAAAAATATATATACAAAAATTTTTCACATAACCTCTTATTATGGTATTAAAAAATGGAAACATTGCCCATCAATTATGGAATGGCTGAAAAAAGTTATGGTACATGAATACCATGAAAAACTATTTGGTATAAGAAATGATGATGGGCATGATTCAGAAAAACACATGGGGAAAACATATAAACTGAATCAAAGTGAAGTGAGCAGAACCAAGAGAACAATTTATTTAATTACAACAATACTGTAAAAGACATACATTTGAAAGACTTAGGTATGATAACAAAAGAACAACTTCTGAACAACTATCAGTATAGCCTTAGGAAAAAAATGGTTTGGACACAAGGACTACAAAAGTATCTGGAAGAAACAAAATTATAAGTGAAAGAAGTACATAAAAGTACAAATGGTAGAAGAATAAATAGCTTACATTAGGGAATGAGTTTCCTAAAAATTAGAAAGGACCAAAGAGAACTCAATAATTTCCTGAGACAATAAGGAATATTAGAATAAAGTCAAAAACCTGAAAAAATAGGAAAAAAATTTTTTCTTGGAAAAGTAGGTTAAGGAGCAGCTAGGTGGCACAGTGGATAGGGCACCAGCCCTGGAATCAGAAGTATCTGAGTTCAAATCCAGCCTCAGACATTTAATGATTACCTAGCCATGTGGCCTTGGGCAAGCCACCCAACCCCATTTCCTTGCAAAAACCTTAAAAAAAATAGGTTAAGGAGTAATTTGGGAAGAAGCTAAAATAATAATTAAATATTTACAATCCAATAAGAGAAGGGGGGAATATCCCTTCACAATCCTACTATCCTCATGGGTCAAAAATGAATTAGGAGTAGGATTTTGGTTCATTTCTGATGGTCTTAAGAAAGCAAATAAAATAGAAAGGAAAAGGAACAGACAAGAAAAGAAAAAGAAAGTAAGGGTAGAATTTACACTGATCTAACAAATAGGATTTATTAGAAGGTAAGTATACAACTATGGAGGGCACAAATATTACATGATTCTCATTACTACTCAATTTTTTAAGAAGAGGAAAACCAAGAGTCATTACAAAAATATGAAAAAGGAAAATTTACAACAAATGAGAAATAAATCATTAGAAATCATTTTGGCCACTGTCAATAAAACAAAAGAGATGTATAAAAACATAAGAAATCTAATTTTAAAAAAATAGGGTAATTTAAAAGACCAATCACAGAAGAGAAATGATTCATTGATGAACTCCCAAACAGAAAAGGAGACAGGAAAAGATGAATTTATATGTTAAATCTACCAAACCTGCAAAGAAAACTCAATTCCAGTATTAAACTGTTTACAAAAAAAAAAAAAGGGGGTCCTTCAAAATTCATTAATGATACATATATGGTAAGCATACCAGGGAGTAACAAAGCAGAGAAAAATAAATTGTCCCAATAAATATCAAAATAAAAATACTGAACAAAACATATTACAGAAAGACTAAAGCAACATATTAAAAAATATATATACACTATGGCCAGATTGGTTTTTATTAAGAAGTAAAAGCTAGGGCAGCTAGGTAGTAAAATGAATAAAAAACACTGGCCATGAAGTCAGAAGAACCTGAGTTTAAATTCAGTCTTAGACTCTTAATCACCTAGCTGTGTCTGTGTGACCTTGGGGAAGTCACTAAACCCCATTGCAAAAAAAAAAAAGTAAAAGTTGAAATAAGAGAATAAAAGAAATTAAGGAATTAGAATTGGTAATGATGCAGATGATATGATGGTATACTTTAGAGAATTTCAGGTATCAAAAAAAACTATGTGAAACAGTTAACTTTAGCAAAGCTGCAGGATATAAAATACTTCCACATCAGCATTTTTACAATTATCAATAAAGTCCAAAAACAAGAGATAGAAAGAGAAATTCCATTTAAAATAACTGTAGACAGGGGCGGCTAGGTGGCGTAGTGGATAAAGCACCGGCCTTGGAGTCAGGAGTACCTGGGTTCAAATCCAGTCTCAGACACTTAATAATTACCTAGCTGTGTGGCCTTGGGCAAGCCACTTAACCCCATTTGCCTTGCAAAAAAAACCCTAAAAAACAAAACAAAACAACTGTAGACAAAATAAGATATTTGGGAGTCTATCTGCCAAAACAAACCTAGGAATTCCAAATACAAAAAAAAGTTGACACAAATAATGTCAGATCTAAACAATTGGAAAAATATCAATTCCTCATGTGTTAATATAATAAAAATGACAAATCTATCCAAATTAATTAATCTATTCACTGCCATATCAATTGAACTACCAAAAAATTATTTTAAAGAGATAGAAAAAAATAATAATAGAATTTATCTGGAAGAACAAAAGATCAAGAATATCAAGAGAAATAATTAAAAAATGCAAAGGAAGGTGGTCTAATTGATCCAGATTTAAAACTACATTATAAAGTGGCAATTATCAAAACTATTTGGTAATGGCTAAGAAATGGAGTGGTGAATCAGTGGACTAGATTAGGTTCACAAGTCACAGCAGCAAATGGCTATATGAATATACTATTTGATAAGCCTAAAGATTCTAGGTTCTGGGCTAGGAACTCACTATTATTAAAAAACTACTGAGAAAACTGGAAAATAGCATGCCATTAACTAAGCATAGACCAACATCTTACATCCTATGCAAAGATTAGGTTGAAATGGGTACATGATTTAGATATAAAAGGTCACACCATAAGGCAATTAGACAAGCGAGGAACTGTTTACTTATCAGATTTGTAGAAACCAAAAAATTTATGACCAAAGAAGAGATAAAGAACATGAAATGCAAAATGGATAATTTTGATAACATAAATTGAAAAATTTTTGCAAAGACATAATCAATATAACCAAGATTAGAAGAAAAGCAGAAAAATGAGAAAGATGGATTTTTATAAACAGTGTTTCTAATAAAGGTCTCAATTCTAAAAATGTATAGAGAACCAAGTCAAATTTATGAAAATACAAGTTATTCCTCAATCGATAATTAGTCAGAGGATAGGAACAGAAAATTTTCAGATGAGGAAATTTAAGTCATTTGAAAAACTGCTCTAAGTCACTGTAAAAGAAATGCAAATTTGGGGGTGGCTAGGTAGCACATTGGATAGAGCACCAGCCCTGGAGTCAGGAATACCTGAGTTCAAATTCGGTCTCAGACACTTAATAATTGCCTAGCTGTGTGGCCTTGGGCAAGCCACTTAACACTATTGCCTTGAAAAAACTAAAAAAATAAAAATAAAAGAAATGCAAATTAAAACAACTCTAGAGTACCCCTGTCATGCCTATCAGATTGGCTAATATGGTAGAAAAACGATCAATGTTAGAGGGTATGTGGGAAAACTGGGACACTAATGCTAGAGTTAGTTATAAAACTAACTAAATTCATATAGGGACACAATAGCTCAAGAATTTCAAAGAAAATAATGAAAAGAAAAGAAAAAGAGCCTAACAATACTTTACAAAGAAGTCTCAAAACTATTTGAAATTGTTTAAAAATGGGAAAAAAGACCAGAATTCCAGATTAGGTATGCAAGATCCACAAGCAAATGAACATAATTGTATCATGTTCAATAAACCCATTGACCTTAACTAGTGGGTTAAGGACTCAGTAAATGCTTCAAATCATTTCTGATTAGAGAAATGCAAATTAAAATCACTATGAGGTTCCATCTCATACCTATCAGATTGGCTAAGATGACAAAAAAGGGAAAACAATCAATACTGGAGCGGTTGTGGGAGAATCGGGACCTTAATGCATTGTTGATGGAGTTGTGAACCAATCCAACTATTCTGGAAAACAATAAGGAACCATGCCAAAAGAGCAATAAAAATAATCATACCTTTTTACCCAGCAATACCAATACTAGGCCTGTATCTAGAAGAAAGCATAAAAATTGGGAAAAATCCTACATGTTCCAAAATATTGATAGCAGCTCTTTTTGTAGTGGCAAAGAATTGGAAATTGAAGGGATGTGTATCAATTGGGGAATGACTACGCAAGTTATGGTATATGAAATGTTATGGAATATTATTGTTCTATAAGAAACCATGAATGGTCAGACTCTAGAAAAGCATGTAATGAATTACAGAATCTGGTGCTGAGGGGATGGAGCATAACCAAGAGAATAGTGTACAAATTAAAAACTACATTGTGAGCTGATCAACCTTGATGGATGCAGATGATAGTGGAAAAAATAAAATAACAATAAAAAAGAATTGCTTAGAAAATTGCAAAGTATTCTGGCAGAAATTAGATTTAAATCAGTATTTCACAAAACATACTATAATAAGAGCTCATAATAAATACAAGACATAGATAATAAAAGGTCATATAACAAACAAGACAGAAATGTAGGAAAGAAGACAGGTTTTAAGATTACAAGGAAAGAAAAAAAAATTTTGACCAAACAAGAGATAAAGGTTCAGGGCAGATACAACAAATAATCTGGATAACATAAAATTGAAAGGTTCTATAAAATAAATTCAATGCAGATAAAATTAGAAAGTAAAGTTAACTGAGTAAACAGCTTTGTGGGAGGTTTCTCTAAAAAAGAAGATCAAAATGAGATATTTGTACTTTGTAAACCTTAAAGCAATATATAAATGTTAGCAATTTCATATCATTATTATTATTACTATTATTATAATTGTATCCAAGATATATAGAGAACTCATTCACATATATAAGCAATTATTAATTGCTAATAAACAAATAGTAAGAGGATACTAATAGTCCTCAAAAAAAGTTTTATATATATATATATTCATGTAAAAAACATTCTAAGTCACTAATAACTAGAGAAATTAAATCAAGTTTGAGATACTTCACACCATCAAACTGATAAGAATCACAAAAAAGGGAAAATAATTGTTGAAGGGACTGTGGGATAACAAGTATACTAAGTACTTGATGATGGGGCTATGAACTGATCCAACAATTTTTAGAAAGCTATTTGGAGTTATGTTCCCAAAATTTACTAACTTGTATAGACTTTTGACTCAATTATACCATTAGTAGGCCTATTCCCCAAGGAGAATATAAGTAAAAGATGATAAAAATATTCAAAGCAACCTTTTGTTGCAAAAGAGAACTGGAAGCAAAGGGGGTAATATTAATATAATTTAAAGTTAGGAAATGAAAAATGGAATGGATTAAAAAACTAGAGCTATATGAATTAATGATGAAGTGAGCAAGAAAATATTTTATAAAATGACTACAGTATTATAAAAGAAAAACAATTTCAAAAGACTTAAGAATTCTGTGGTAACCAGCTACAACTCCAGAGAATGGATGATGAAGCATGTTTGTACTATCTGACAAAAAGGTAACAAACTACAGGTGTGTAATGAGTCATTTATTTTTAGAGATGACCAATATATACATTTGGTTTTCTTGACTATATTTATTTGTTATAAGATTAACAAACAAGTGCTCCTCAGCACCCTGAAGACTCAGCAACAAATCCTCAAGTCAAGAGGCCTCAATGCATGCCTGTAGCTTGCAATCCTAATTCTTATTGAGATATGGTCACTCTGTATTTTATTCATGTATTTCTCTATTTTAGTGAGAAGTTGTATGGTAGAGCAGAAAGAGGAGTGAATCTATGATTCTGAGTGAACAAGGTTTTATATACAGTTCTGACAATGATCAGTCACAGAACATCTCTAATTTGAATGTCCTAACTATAAAGTGGGAATGATTATAACTATAGTATGATTATAACTCTTAGGAGTAGCTGCAAACATCACATGAGTTCATCCATATTCAATATTGTGCAAATCTTAAAGCAATATGTAAACATAAGCCATCATTATCATATTGTCTGTATATTGCTAAGATGACATTATTTATCACCTCCACTAAAACTATAGACTTTCTTCATGAGTTTCAGTAGACAATAAGTTTATCAGACAATAGGGTAAAATGGTCTTCACCTGACCCTGTGTCCAAGCCACGTGTCACATCCTTCTATTTTTACCTACCAGAGTTGCTACTCCATTGAAATAGGCTTCAAAAAACCTGAGGTGACTCCATGCTACGATGAATAAACCTCAAAATAAAATGCTAGGTCTATGGCAGAGGTGTCAGGCTCACAGTTTACAGTGTGAACATGAAATGTTCAACCAAAATAATAAAATAAGGAAGAGTAGAGATATGTAGTTCATAAAATGGTTGAACAAAAGTAGAAGTCTATGCAAACATGGAAGAAATAAAGGAAGAGGGCTGTCAAGTGAAGTGAAAAACAAGGAAATAATTTATATTTTAAAATAATATTGTAAAAATAACAATTTTGAAAGACAGAACAACTCATAAAAACAGCGATTAAGGGGCAGCTAGGTGGCGTAGTGGAGAGAACACCGGCCCTGGAGTCAGGAGGATCTGAGTTCAAATGTGGCCTCAGATACTTAATAATTGCCTAGCTATGTGACCTTGGGCAAGTCACTTAATTCCACTGCCATAAATAAACAGTGATTAAAAATAATTTCAAAAGACCCCGATTTAGAATTCTGCCTATTTTTTGACAAAAAAGTAATAGACTGACTAGTTACAGACTGTAAGATAAGCATTCTCAGACATGGCCAACCTAGGAATGTGTTTTGCTTGATTACTGATTGTTAATTTTGTTGTTATTGTTGATTATGCCCCTGATCCATACTCCTCTAGTTCCTAACCCCAAGAAGGGGAAGGAAGTTAGAAAAGGGAAAGAGAGCAGATGTTTGTTAATTGAGAAAAAAAAAGTTTTAACTACTGGGAAAATTGAAAGGTGAGGAGTCTTTACATCTAAATAAAAGGACTAAGAAAGGTTTGCTATATAGCAGGACTTCAGACTATATATATATATATATATATATATTGAGATCTGTATGACATAGCATGAAAACAATTCCAAACAGAATTCTCTTTTTAGGAACTCAAATAAAAAAAATTAGGTAGACAGATAAAACAGTTTTAGAAATGAGAAAGGGAAAATATGAACAAAGCTGCAATATTCCATCTATAAAATAAATTTCCTTTCAAGGTTATTTTTTCCTTGTTTATAAACAAAAAAAAATCTGTCGTTAATCTGCAATTTTTTTCAGCTTTTATCTTTATATTTTTTCTTCTGTTTATATAATGATAAAAAATAGTGAACTTGCACAGATTTCTTTAAAATTATATCATTCTACTAAATAAAAGTTTTCACATCAAATTCTAAGGACATGAAAACTCAAGGTTAAAATAGACCACTTCTATAGAGTTAATAGTATTAAGAGGATTATCATAGAAACATTTTAGGGGTCAGAATTCATTAAACTATCTACTGTATGACCAACCAAAATCAATTTTATAAACACACAGAACAAAAAATATCAGAGAAGGAAAAGAAGGGAAAAAGTAAAATGGAGATAAATAAGGAGAAATGAAAAGAAGTGAAAATAATCTTTTATCTAAATCTTACTGTATAATTTCTTCAACTCATTTGAAATTTCCAAAAAGAAAAAAAATCTAAGTACTGAAACACTACTGAAATAAATTATGAAAGAAACCATTTTCTCAATCTACATTTTATTTAAAGTACATGACAGTGTGTGATATTATGACACGTTCGTAACTTTTTATATTTTACATAATCATGACTTTCAGTGCTCAAAAAGTTCCATTAAAAGAAACTTTAAGGAAATGTAACTATTGGATATTTTAATGGGAAGGAAGGTTTTATATCCCCAAAAAAAACCTGATACTGCAACTTTTAAAAAAACACAAAACAAGTTGAATCATTTCAGTTTCATAAAATGTAAACATCTGAATATTTCACATTAATTAACAATAAATAGTGGGACACAGTCGCAAAATATATAAAGCACACCGTATATAGGATAAAAAGAATATTACACAGGGGGAGGATAAAACAACATTTCTAGAGCAATGGTTATTCCTATAGCAAGTTCAAGAAAAAGCCTAATTTTATTAACATTCAACTAACTTAATTTTTCAAAGGTATATTTTAGGTTATATTTGTTATAATTAAATGAATCATTACGAAATACCTACTCATTCAAAAAAAAATGTCATATTCTGCCTACTACCCTGAAGTCAAGATATAAAAGACAGGATAGAGAACAAATGATTTTAGTAAAGGATCAGTGATCAATAATGTATCTTTACTCCCCATATGTAACATTCTGTATAAGATAAAGAATGGATATCCAGCCCTGGAATCTCTTACCTTAAATCTAAGCAACCACTTAATGCATAAATGGAGCAAATAAAAGAGGTAAGGAAAAAAGCATTGAAAAGTTAGTTGGAACTTCAAGATATGAAGAGAAAGGAAAAAAGAAAGAAAAAGTTAAGCATTCAGCATTAACAAAATAATGTTTCAATAGATTGTAGAAAGAGTGGTTTAAAGCAGAATGTGTCATGAACAGGAGATTTTAAAAGATGAAACGATTTAAAAGACACTGCTTCATTCAAAACTTAAAAGTACTTAAGGTACATACATGTCCCCTAACAGACTCACAAATGGAAAATCTGGAGTCCTTATAGCGCTAACACTTTATTTTGAAAATTAAACAAGAAATGAAAAGAAATCACATCTTATTCACTGAAACTGTGAAGCACAAATTCATTATTTTATGTTCTATTAAGTGCCTCTTTGATACTGAAATTGGGTAGTAGTACTCCAGGTACTCTTACAGTCTTTACAAAAAAAATTTTCCAAATCAGATTAAATTTTCATTTAATCCAAAAAATTAAATTAAATTTCCTGGCTTGCACACTGATTAGTAAATTGTTCTTAGAAGAGTAATCTAAATATATATATATATATATATATATATATATATATATATATATATATATACACAGTTCTACCCTGAAGTAAAATTCCTGATAATTACAGTAGATTTAAAACTTTCTAGGGTTAGGTAGCTTATACTACTTGTTTGTTTACTTGTTTATTAGGAAGACTAGGAGAGGGGAGAATGGGTCTCCCTTTCTCACCTAAACTAGAAATTCATCATCTGTTCACAGCATTCCACTACTAATCAGCCTGAGAGCTTTACAACCTGCCTTGTTTTCCCAGCCTATTAACCCCTCCTTACACAAACTGGTTGCCTTGCAATCTTAGGGCCACCCCATATTAGTGCTGGATTTAACACAGGCACTCATGTTATAATTTGACTTTCTGATTCAAACTAAATGGGAAAAGATTTCATTTGATTTCTAATTAGAATAGTATTTATTTTTGTCCAATTTCTAACAAAGATTCCATGAATTACAAAAATTCATAATTACATGAATTGTACATATAATCCTAAATTTTTATAAAAAGAACATGTAATCAATAAAAGAGTTTTATCAAGTGACTATTTGCCAAGCACTATGCTTGATGGATACATAAACAGAAGTCAGAGTTCTGGGCTTTTTGTTTAATCAATGGTTATCTCTATTCCAAATTCAGAACAAAATATCTTTGTTTCCTCTCACTGCCTTAACATTCAATTAATTTAATTGCAAAGTCCTATTTTAGAAAATTATATTTCATGATGTAATTAAAGGAATTATAAACTGCTCCAAAAAAAAAGTCATTGTCTCTTCAACTATTTTTGAGGATAAGATATAAAAGAACAACTGATTTCTTTGAAGAACCAAACATAATGCATCTTCACTGCCCAAAGATAACATTCTGTATGAAAATAAAGGATGGCTATCTATTTTTTGGATATCTTTGGGTCTCTTAACCTTAAATCTTTACCCTCTTAATCACTTATACAAAAGACCTTTTAAAAAAATCTTAATATTGACAAATTTTGAATATAAGCTTCCAAGACAATGGATCCTTAGTGTCTAGCAGAGCATGCCTTGCACAAGGTTGTCATTTTAAAAAAAGTGTTGAATTAAATAAAACTTCTTAATGGCAGGAACCATGTCTTATAATTCTTTGTATTGTATACTCCATCCTCATCCCTTATGTCTAGCACCAGGCTAGTAGGAGCTTAAGTATTCATTGAATACATAAGGAATAAATCTATATAAAACATGGAATTTAATATTTTAAAAGCTTTGTATCTATAAATTCTGGAAGTATTTTTAAAATGTGTATTAAAGCAATATTAATAATTTATCTACCACAGACAGGCTATTTCTATTTTTTAAAAGCCTTTGTACCTAAAATTTTTTTTGAAAAAATCCAAAACGATCTATAATTTTTGTTGTTTAACAAATGAAATCAGAAACCTGGCTAGTAAATTTTTCGAGTAAATATGTCAGTCATATGCTGAATAATTTGTAAGCTCAAGAATTTTAAATCTATAATACGAAAACTAAGATATTCATATTCCACATCACATGAGTTACTATCATAATAAATTAAAAAAATGCAATTCACGAAAAGATGACAATTTCTAATTTGAGAATTTAAGCAACCTTAGAGGACAAGCACAAATTAGAAGATAGGTAAAATAGGTAAACAAAAGCAGGAAAAGGATTTTTATATCTTTAGTAGGATCACACCTGTTAATATACAAGAGGTAAAGAACATAATATTCATGTGATCACGTTGTCCTGGTTCAGAAACTTTCTCAATGACTTTTGACAAACATTGTACATACCTTTACTCCATGCCCAATATCATCTAAAATTGTATAGTCAATAGGTTTTCTAATGTAACGAACAGGTCGTTCTAGGTTGGCTGGAGCAATAATTTTATGAGTTCTGGAAGTATTTTTGTTGGTAGTCAAAATACCAATTTCTCTCCTTGCAACTTTCTCTTTGTGAATATCGACCGTCTGGAAAATACAATGTGAACAAAACAAAAATATCTTTTGTTTATGTGTGTACATACAAATCCATAAAAATAAATACTTATACTTCCTACTAGTGATAAAATGACCTTTTACTATAACACTAATTTAATGTAAACAGAAAATTTTCTAATAATCTACCTCTACTTAAAGATGCAATTTAGCTCAGTAAAGATTTCTATTTTTTTACCATTACATTAAGTTTAATAAATTCACTCAAATCTACTGAATACTTCATCAATCTATTTGTTTTTATTTAGGAAATATATACATTATACTTAGTACAATACAGAGCACCTGTTTTTTAAAAAGATTTCTTTATCCAAAGACTTGATTTACTAAATTTCTATCTCTAGAATGAGACAATTATTTTCTATAAAGGTGCTAATTACTAATATATCCCCCTTTTTCATCTATTAACCTTGCATCTACACTTATATACTCTCTCCTCTGTCACAGTAGCCTCCAACCCAATCCCACTACGTCCTCAGCTGCCATCACTACTACCACCATCACTCACTGAAAGAAATCAAAATATCCCACTGGAGCAAGAAGGAACCTCACAGGTCATTTATTTTAATCCCCTCATTTTATAGGTGAAAGAGCTGAAGGCTGTTGACTTAACCAAGTTACTTATGATTCAGGTTCTAAGACTCCAAAACCAGCATCTTCTACAACTAACTGAAAATATTATGGTATTTTTACACAATATAAAACTCCTATAGTTTTCATTTATTAACAACTTTTTTGATGATTTGGTCAATATGTTCAAAAGAAGGAAAACAAAATGCTGGACACCTTGAATTATTTTACCCTACTGCCATTACATTCACAAATGTGTTGATTCTTCCTTTATTTATTAGACTAACAGAAATTCAAGACTTTGGGTCAAATTAGGTTTCTAAAATGCTAACGGTTATTTTTAACCTTGAAAGAAATAACTTTTTTTTAATATTCCCCAATGCTGCATTTTTTATGGTTCCAAAAAATGTGCCTCTAAACATTAAAGATAAAACTTTACTGATAATACTTTTATTCACCACCACCATTCCCTTCAAAGAATGAAATAAAATAAAATAAAACCAAATATGAGTCTGCTGGATTTTTCAGAAACATTAAAGCAGGCTCTTCAATAATGAACATTTAAAATACTTAGCTTTTTTAAGTAAATTTTCAGAAAAGCAACTTTCTAACATATATCTTACCATTTTACATAAAAAAGATCTTGACATAAAAAGATGTAACCATACTAGAAAGAAAACATAAAATGAACATAGTCATATTCCTAAGCAGCCCTACAAGGAGAGTATAAATGTTTGCCATTCAGAAGTTAAGCTATAACATCCAAGTCCAAATAAGGTCAAGCCCATCTCCCTTCCCTTCCCCTATTTCCATATTAATTCCAAAACCAGTAAAGGTTCATATTACCCAGCATAAATGTATATTTTAAAATCCAAGACTCATAAATTTCCACCTTAACATGTAAGCATTTAATCATTTGAGAGGAAAAAGGAGTTTATCTGTTTATTTTTAAAGGTAAAAATATACTCTTTTAAGTTTATATTTGATTAGAAGAAACCAGTTGTTCAACAGAGGAGAATAGTGATAACAGAATACTTCTAAGTTTCTCCAATTTTGAAGTAGTTGAGGAATATTTGATAATCAGAAGTCTTTGCTGAATGGTTCTTAGCTATTAGAACCATTTCATACCATCATCAGAAAATTTGAATTTTTTTCCAAGAAAAATCTTACCAATTTCTACTACTCCCCCAATGATGACAATGATGATGAACACTAGCATTTATATAGTGCCTAAACTATGTTAGACACTGTGCTAAGAGGTTTACAAATATTTCATTAGATCCTCACAACCCTGGGAGGTAGGTGGTATTTTCATTCCCATTTTCCAATTGAAGAAAATGAGGCAGCAAAGGTTAAGTGATTTGCCCAGGATCATACCCAATAAAAGTAAATACTAAAATTAAATGAAAATAAACTTAAAATTGCTTCTCTACAAGAAGAACACTTCAACATACCTATGTCCAACTGATCTATGTAAAAGAAAGGTATAGTATTCTGAGCCTCTTATTCAATTATCTATAGCCAGTTTCTAGAAATTTAAACCTTCAGCACATAATTTCCAAGTGATCTAACTTATTCATACCATTAAAGAAAGACAGAAAAGGGGTGGCTAGGTGGCACAGTGGATATAGCACCAGCCCTGGAGTCAGGAGTACCTGAGTTCAAATCTGGCCTCAAACACTTAATAATTACTTAGCTGTGTGGCCTTGGGCAAGCCACCCAACCCCACTGCCTTGCAAAAAAAAAAAAAAAAAAAAAGACAGAAAGGATAGTTACACAAATTTAAAACTTAATATTATATCTTCATGATTCTAGATCACTGATATCCCTTGGTCCAATAAAAATAACCAAGTAGCCAACAGTTCATGGGACTACTTGAACCATATTTTAAATGAACTTCTTTTAAGAATTTATTGGGGGGCGGCTAGGTGGTGCAGTGGATAAAGAACTGGCCCTGGAGTCAGGAGTACCTGGGTTCAAATCCGGTCTCAGACACTTAATAATTACCTAGCTGTGTGGCCTTGGGCAAGCCACTTAACCCCATTTGCCTTGCAAAAAAAAAAAAGAATTTATTGGAGAGGCGACTAGCTGGCACAGTGGATAAAGCACCAGCCCTGGAGTCAGGAGTACCTGGATTCAAATCCGGTCTCAGACACTTAATAATTACCTAGCTATGTGGCCTTGGGCAAGCCACTTAACCTCACTGCCTTGAAAAAAATCTAAAAACAACAACAACAACAACAAAAAAGAATTTATTGGGGCAGCTAGGTGGCACAGTAGATAGAGTACCAGCCCTGGAGTCAGTAGGAACTGAGTTGAAATCTACCCTCAGACATTTAATAATTACCTAGCTGTGTGACCATGGGCAAGTCACTTACTTAACCCCATTGTCTTACAAAATAAAAAAAAGCATTTATCACCTTTAGGGTAGCTAAGTGGCACAGTGGATAGAGCACTGGCCTGGAGTCAGGATGACCTGAGTTCAAATCCCAACCACTTGTGCAACTTGGGACAAGTCACTTAACCCCACTGTCTTGTAAAAACCAAAAAAAAAAAAAAAAGAATTTAACACCTTATAAAATTTAAAAGGACCATTTTATTCTACCTACAAACATTTTATAAATGAAAAAAGTACCATTAAAATTTTACTGGTTACAATAAAATTCTAAAATGCATACAAACATAACAGCAAACTGGATCCCAAAGCAGTAGCGGCACTTTATATTTTTAACATTTTGAATAAAAAGTTTAAAATATTTCAGCCTTTAAGATTTTAAATTGGATGGGCAAAGGTTTTAGATTGAGATACTATACATTTACTTTAAAACAAGTACACCCTTTTAAGTTGATTATCTTGTAGAATGGAAAATGTTAATTTAAGACAGCTGAAAATTATAAGGTTTTCACATAATTTTTAGTCATTTGTAGTACTGGTCTATTGTTTTGTTTTGGGATTTTTTTTTCAACAAACACTTTTCAGTGAGATGATGCACTTCCAAATTTTCAAAAGACAATCAAGCAAATTAAAAATTCAGTTTGTCTGATCATAAAATAAATGTAAATTATTTGAGAAAATAGGGAATAACATTTGCCCTAAAGAAAGAAAAGCTATCAGGTTATATAGCTAGTTATCAATTTTAGAGCTATATATTACCACTCCTACTTTGCAGCCTCATAATACTCTTGATTTTACTATGCCATTAACATAAGGCTCTTGTGTTTTAAATTAAAAGTTAAAAACTGACCCAGAGAAAGATTTTTAAATCCCTAAAACTATGATTACAAATTTAACCTTGTTTCCTAAAATCACTTACTCAAAATAAACTTTATTTATTATGTTTAGATCTGATCTACAGATACGCACACACCTAAGGCAAGTAAAAATATGAGTGGCCAGCAAGCAAAACTGAGCCAGTGCATTACTTCTAACATTGCTACCACTGCCCTTGAAGAGAGCATCCCACTGCCCAGAAAAGCATGGATAAGAACCTTGCTGCAAATGTGCATGATATCCCACAACTGAATACTTACTGGCCATCCCATCTTTCTGAAAGCAGCTGCAAAGCCACTCCACATGCTGCAGGGTTCCCTCCCTCACCCCCAGACGCTCTGATCACATAGTCCCAGTCCCAGTCTCTCCAGGACCCTTCTGGCCAAGGTGCTGTGACCATACTCTCACCCAGCTCCCATGCCAGCCTGAGGCTCCACCCCCCCCCATATACTTCTCCCCAAAGACCCAAGCACATGCTCAGGCCACAGCAGATGGTAGGAAGGGAGGCTGAAACTATAGTTTTAGGATTATCCATGCAATTGTTGTCTCTCATTACCATAGATAATCGAGAGTTGATTGTACTGGATATCACTACCTCAGATAGCTGCCCATCAGAGTGGGAAAAAATCTGCAATCAAACAGGTAGAGTGGATTAACTTGACTAGGTTTTTTGTTGCTTTCTGCATTTTTTTTAAGTCTCTAAGTTTCAATTTAAGATCAATAATTAAATTTTAATATCTAGTGAATAATTACAAAAGTACTTCAAATTGCAAATTGTTCAAATTTATAAGTAAATCAAAATCACTAATAATATGAATATGAAATTTCAGATTATTCATTTTTGCAAATTTAATGACATAAATGAAATTAATCAGAGACTGCATAAACTATACTTTATGAGACTAACAATGGTTATGAAACCTACTCTCACTTTAAAAATTTTGCAACATTTGCTGCCTAGGCAAATGTGATGCTTTGCATAAATTCACTGGAAGGAGGATGGATAAGGAGATAAACCTGGCATTAGTCAACATCTTGGTTGAAGCCCAACCTCTAATATGTGCGTCATTAAACTTTAGTTCCCCCACCATCACCCTCAGCAACTCATGAAGACTAAGTTGCAGTACAGTTGAGGAGCTTTCTCTATGTCAAATAAATATAAAGAAAGGAAGAAGGGAGGAAAAAAAGGGAAGGAGAGAGGAAGGAAACATTGAACTGGAAACAAAGTCACCTAGGTGACTCAGCTCTAACATTAGCTATGTGACTTTAGACTTCAATTCTCTCATCTTTCATAATACAGAGGGGTAATGTTGGGATTTCCCCCTCTGCCATCTGCTAGCTGTTGTAGCACCAATTTGATCATTAAGTCTAAATTATAAGGGCAAAAGCTAACCCAGATGCTAAGAGGAATATACCAACTTACTTCTCTTACTCTTTATTATTGCCTCAAAACCCTCATTACTGTTACTGTTCCCAAACTACCTTGAGAGAAAAATAAATGAGTTGTAAACTGCTAACTAGGAGAAAAGATGCCTCGATCAGTATTTCTTGGACTAATCAGTTTTCAATGTGTGTCCATACTCAGACTACATTTAAAGTTTGCCACATGGGGCAGCTAGGTGGCGTAGTGACTAAAGCACTGGTCTTGGAGTCGGGAGTACCTGGGTTCAAATCCAGTCTCAGACACTTAATAATTACCTAGCTGTGTGGCCTTGGGCAAGCCACTTAACCCCATTTGCCTTGCAAAAAAAAAACTAAAAAAAAAAAGTTTGCCACAATCTTAGGCTTAAATCATAACATAAACTGAATTGTCTTTAATGGGAATAGAAATAAAATCTTTGGCTGTTAAAGTCTCAATATTAGATACATGTATTCTTTTTCAAAAGCATTTGCAATTCAAGAGCATGATGACATTTTTCACTCAAGGCCATTCAATTTAGTTGAACATTTTGCCACTAGTCTCATCAATGTTCATGTCTTGCCAAAATCTGAATTCCTTTCATCATCAGCCTCCTCTATTCCTATTCATTTGATCGGTTATAAAATATTCTGTCAAATGTTCTACAAAGTTATCTTCTCCCGTCTATCTCAACAAGGTCCTAAAATACCAAGGCAATATTTTATTCCTCCCTAAATGATTCTAAATTCCACTTATCTTGATAAAAATATGTTGGGAAATATAATTTAAGATTAAGAAATGAAAGTGAACAAAAGATTACAGATCATCCATCTAGTCATCCAGATTCACAACCTTAGTGACATCCTCAATTTCTCATTCTCATTTACCCCCATCAGTTGCCAAATCTAGTTTTTTTCCTATCTCCATATTTTTTGTATGCCTTATCCCCAGTCAGTTATCACCTTGTTTGAGATCTTCATTATCTCTCTCCCAGACCCTTGCAGTAGTCTCCTAATTAGTGGCTCTGCCTCAAATCTATCACCACCCCATCTTCCACTCAGCTGCCTAAGTGACTTTTCATAAAGCATGGGTATCACTATTTCACACTCTCTCACCCTCAATAAACTCATCATTTCTAATTATCTAGGGCATGGCTGTCTAAAATGTGGCCACTTGTGAGTTTACTAAATACTTTTTAGTAAACTAAGCCGAGTCACCACAGGGCTCTCACTAAAATCAAAATATATTGTCTATTATTTCAATAAAAGCTTTTGGGTGGCTAGGTGGCGCAGCGAATAAAGCACCGGCCCTGGAGTCAGGAGTACCTGGGTTCAAATCCAGTCTCAGACACTTAATAATTACCTAGCTGTGTGGCTTTGGGCAAGCCACTTAACCCCATTTGCCTTGCAAAAACCTAAAAAGAATAACAAAAGATAGATAGATAGATAGATAGATAGATAGATAGATAGATAGATAGATAGATATCTAGATAGATAGAAGCCTTTAAAAGTAAGATTGGACAGCCCTGAACCCCTCAATTTGGCATTAACAGCTCTTCTCAACCTTGTTCCAAATAACCTTTCCAGTGTTATGATCAACTCCACCCTCTTCTCTCCAGCCCAGGTAATGTTCTTGCTGCTCCTCATACATAACACTGCACTGTCCATCTCTATGTCTTTGCACTGTCTGTCCTTCAAGTTTAGAATGTACTTGGTCTCATCTCTGCCCCTTGCAATAATACTTAGTTTACTTCAAGATTTACCTCAGCCTTTTCCACTTGTCATAATGGCACTATCATGATCCCCTAGATGCCATACCCCCCAAGATTAAAGCACTCCATATTTATTCTATATGTCTGTCTATACAATTTATTCTATATGTACAGCTATTCTATGGTATATCTATATGTACATACATATATACATGTTCCTCTTTTTAAATGTAAGCATTCTCAGAGATCATTTCATTTTTGTTCATTCCAGGGCCTGCAAATGTTTATTGATTGATTATATGAACTACTTTTAATATTAACATTAAAACCAACCTATATCTCCACAGGTTATGTTCTTAAAACTATTCCAGGGGTGGCTAGGTGGCGCAGTGGATAGAACCTGGAGTTAGGAGTACCTGAGTTCAATTCAGGTCTCAGACAATAATTACCTAGCTGTGTGGGGCCTTGGGCAAGCTACTTAACCCCAATGCCTTGCAAAAACCTAAAAATAAAAAAATAAAAAATAAAAAATAGAAATAAATAAAACTATTCCAGCAAACCAATACTTTTGGCATAAGAGTTCTACAAACAAAGAAAGGTTCTGAGTATGGGTCTAGCAATGGAATGTTTCTCTGTCAGCCTAATTAAGCTCAGAAAAGTTCATCACCACATTAGGCAAAGAGTAATGGATTTTTTGGCTATGAAAATATTGCATTCTATAGAGCACCCCATGCAAACAAAAATATAAGGAGGTTTCAATATTATTAGAATACACATTCATATAATATTGCTTACAAATTATGGAGAAATTCCAAAAGAAAAAAAATCATAGAGGTACAATTCAATTTTAATGAACCCAATTAATGTGTGCAGAATGAGACAAAAACCTATACTAACAATGCTTTGCTTGAATGACAACAAAAATGTTATACAATTTAAGATCTCCATTCATGTTACAAATAATAGTATTCAAACTACTTATATGTTCCTTTGAGGACAGTTACCATACAGAGTTAATCAATAATTTTCAATTTGTTTTTCAACAAGTACTGATGTTTAGGGAATTAAATATGTTTAACTGATGGTACTTGAATTTTTTAATTATTTCTATAGAGTATTCTTTACACAACTTTTAAGCAAAGAAGTTTGTGGAGTTGACAAAGATGGGTTGAGGTAATTAGTGAAGAGAGAAATGTAGGGGGGAAAGTTAGAGATGAGGATTAGTTAACTCAGGAATGAGTTTTCAGTAAAAAATAGAAGGGATGCTTGGAAAAAAAAAAAGAAATGAAGGTAGGGTTCATTCAAAGGGACTGTAAAATGATATGGTGCCTTATCCCTGGACTAGGGAACAAAGAAAGAAACAAAGCCAAATGTATCATATACCTGATACTTCATGATCCTAGACCTCTTTCTGTCCCCAACATCTCACTATTCAAACAATCTTAGGAGTTCAAAGATCTTAGAACTGAAAGAACAGAGAAAAGCATAGCAGATGGTGTTATACTTCAAATCAGAAAGCCCCGAATTCAAATCCCATTTCTAACATTGACTAGGTAAGTCACTTAACCTTTCTTAGCCTATTACCTCATCTCTAAAATGGGGATAACACCCATAGTACTTCCCTCAAAACTATTGGAAAATTAAATAAGGATCATATATGCAAAATGTTAGTTAAAACAACCTTTATCTTCATCTTCTGCACTCTTACCTAAAACCTGAATCCCCTAATCTATAATATCCCCATATGTATATAAGCCAACTTTTCAGTGAAGACCAAAAGCAATGGGATCTTTTCTTCCTAAATCTACCCTGCCTGTTTCAATTCTTCCTTATCCTTTAGATATCATTTATTTATTAAATACTACCATTTATTTCAAGAAGCCTTCCCTGATCTCCATAGTTAGCAATGACCAGTCTTCCTCTTGAATATCACACATTTGGCACATTCTTCTTATGCAGTTATATACCATTTTGTATTATATTATTTGTTAATGAAACTAAGAACTCCTAAACTTTAGAAATCCCTTAATATATAGCATAATACTCTGTACACAACTGAAATTGCTCTCTAATTTCCAAATCTAATAGTCTTTCCTCAATATTCCTCCTTCTTGACCCCTCTGCAACACTTGACATCATTGACTTCCTTGGGGATACTAATTATTTCTGTAGATTTTCATGATCTTTCTCTCATCTAGTTCTCTTCTGACCTATTCCACCATCCCTTTTCTCAACAACAAATTAATCCTTTATTAAGAGAATTTACCAATTTCAAAAAATGTAAATGCTCACAATGAAAATTTTAAAACAGTCCTAATGAAATGACAGTAGATCCCAGTTATCCTCCAATGGTTCTATGTTGGAATACTCTCTCTTTTCCATTGATGCTAGTGGTTCTCAAAAGGTGGTACAAAAAAATCCTAGGGTTTTTGAGATCCTTTCAAAGTTCCCTCCAGGAGTCTATTACAGTATTTCAAGTAAATAAAGATCTGAAATAGAGTACTGGCTATATGAAAAGAGAAAAAGAAATTGAAAAGGAGACATGGGAGAGTTGGAATAGACAAGAGTTGGCATCTGATTGAACTGAGAGTGAAGGAAAAAAAATTAAGAATAATTCCAATTGCTTTCTATCAGGGGGAGGTGGAAGAGAAGGGAGAAAACATAATACTCAACCTTGCAAAAAATGATTGTTGAAAACTACCATTCCATGTTGGAAAAATAAATAAAAAATCAGGAAAGGAATTAAAAAAAGAGTGATTCCAAGACTGCACATCTGAAGGGCTAGTAGGTTCAGTGATACTTAAGAAAACTAGGGAAGCCTGGAGAAGAGGCAGGTGAAAGATAGGACAAGGGTAAGATAGTGTGCAATTTTGGCCATACTGAATTTGAAAATTTTTACAAGTCATCCAGGAAAAGATATTCAGCTGGCAGGTGATAAGAATACAATTCAATGAAGAGTTTAGGGTTTGAGCTAGAGATGTCATCTACATAGAACTGGTAAGATCCCCTGAGACATTCTGAAAAACAACATTTTGTTTATTAAAAATATACACTGAATTTTTACCTTACATAAACAAAAAGAACACAGTGCAATCTTCTTACATCATACCACTAGGCTTCCATTTTAACATGAGGTAATTATGATATACCATTAATATTATTTAAAAAAATTATACATATATTGGTAGATAATATAAGGTTCTATCATTCTACCTTGAGTTTGAATTTCCCTCCTTAGATCACTTCCCTTTAATACCACTTCTACTAATAAATCTATACCATCCCCCCAACCTCATGATCAATAATAAATTTTAAAGTTGACACAATGCTTTATAGATGTATCATTTGTATTTCATAACAAGTCATGAGTTAAGTACTACATGTATTATTATAATACTCATTTTATAAATAAGAAAACTAAGGATCAGAGAAATTAGATGATTTATCCAAGTTCACAAAGGTTTTATATGTATGTGTGTATTTTATAAACATATATATAATATACACACATATATCATGTATATGATTTATGTATACACACATCGGGATTTGAGGACAAGCTTTCCTACTTCCCAAAAACAACTCCATTTATGTGTTAATACTACCCAAATTTGCAAAATGCTTTTTTTATATATTATTTCTCATGAGTCTCCCAATACTCAAAGCATGTACTATGGGGTTTACAGATTAGGAAAGGTTCGATTAACTGACACTGTACTTCCCACAGTAGCTATTTCAAACCTCTTATCAAACATACATGACTCCCAGCAAAAGACCTTTTCTAATATTTCACTGAAAAATCTGGGCCATCTTTGATAAGCTCCCTCTCCTCTTGAACTCCACAGACTTCAATTCACCTCCATTTGTCATTCTTTCTCCTGAGGCTCCACTACTGAATAATAAGGTGGCTCTTCAATTTGACAATCAACAACCTCTCTATTTGTGCTCTGAATCCTAACCTCTCCGACCTAACCAGTAACCCTTCATAATCTCCTTAACTTTCTATCTCTATTTATTCCAAGGCTTCTTCCTTACTATCTACATACTTAAAACTTGCCCATCCTTGGGAATCTAGGTGGGGCAGTTAGAGGGCTGGGTTTGGAGTCATGAAGAAAAAGAGTTCAAATCTGACCTTACATATATACCAAATATCCCTGAGCAAGTCAAGTAACCTCTATTTGCTTCAAGTCATCTGTAAAATGGGACTGTTGTGAGGATCAAATGAGATCCCATTTGCAAAGCACTCTGCAAACTTTAAAGTATCATATATACAATTATCCATTTAAAAAGCCCCCAATTTCATCAAGCTATTGTTCTTTACTTTTCACTTCTAAAATCAAGCTCCTAAGCAAAGCTGATTACTAGTCACCTCCTACCATCTGGTGTCTAACTTTCACTTCACTAAGATTCCTCTTTCCAAGATTACCAATAAACTATTGCTAAGTCCACTGGTATTTCATCGGTCCTCATATTGACTAGCCTCTCCATGGCCTAACACTGCTAACCCTACCTGCTTTCCTTCGACATCTCTCTCTCTCTCTCTCTCTCTCTCTCTCTCTCTCTCTGCCCTGAATGTTCAGCTCACAACTCAGGCTGGGCTCTCTTCTCATCATTACTGGAGCATCATCCTTCATATTCTGTCCTCTACAAAAGTATATGTACCATGCCTCAATCTTAGGTTCTCTATGTAGGTGATAATAAATCCTCCTAGCTGAGATCATTTTTCTTCAGAACTCCAGTCCAGCATCTCCAAGTGATTCCTGGACATCTCCATTTTGATGGTCCATAATTATCTTAAACAATGTATACATAAGAGAATTCACTGTATACACTATCTTCTTTGAAAATCCAGTCTCAGGGGCGGCTAGGTGGCGTAGTGGATAAAGCACTGGCCTTGGAGTCAGGAGTACCTGGGTTCAAATCCAGTCTCAGACACTTAATAATTACCTAGCTTGTGTGGCCTTGGGCAAGCCACTTAACCCCATTTGCCTTGCAAAAACCTAAAAAAAAAAAAAAATCCAGTCTCATTCTACTGAAACTCCCCATTTCTGTGGAAGAAATGTTGATTGTTTTAATCAGACAGGTTTACAATTTAAGATTCATTCTCAATTCTTCCCCATCAGGCATCACACAAATCCATCTAAAAGCCAACTCTTATCTATTCTACTTCCTCAATATCTCTCAAACCTGCCCTCTCCCTCTGGTGTCAGTAAAGACACCAGATCAAATCAAAACTCATAGATTTAGAGCTAGAAGGGATCAAAGAGGCCATCAAGTAAAACCCGCTCATTTTTCAGATGAGAAAACTGAAATATCCAGAAGTTAATCAACTTACCCAGAGTCATACTATTACTAGTAAATATAAGAAGCAGACCCTATTTAATTTATCAGACCATGTCTGATCAAACCCATCCAAACCCATCAATCCTTGGGCAAATCCTTATCATCTCTCCCTAACCTACTACAACAACTTCCTGGTTGTCAGTCAGTGAACAACCATTTATTAGTTTTCCTACATCTAATCTCTTCTTCCTCAATTCACCCTCTATACAGTTGCTAAATTATAGCAAAGACCAGCCAGCCTATTTTCCAGCTCAATTATATATAATTTTTCTACAATCTAATCATACTGGTTTCATTGTTTTTCTTCACCATTTCTCTATAAGATGCCATCTCCAGCTGTCCATCATGCCTAGAATATTCTGGAAACCTTAACTCCCTTTGAAATTCAGCACAAGGGTCACCTCAGTTCAAGAGGCCATGCCTAATTCCCCTACTTGCTAATGCCTTTGTATAGCCCTGCCTAGAAATTATTTTGCAATTATCTAGTTTACATTTTTTATACATACTGATCCATGCCAATAGAATGTAAGCTCCCTCTGGGCAGTAATTAGAACTCACCTGTATATTGATTCCCTGTGCTAGGCATATTCAAGGAGTTATATCAAATCTTTTTGACAGACTTGGTACACCCTTGTTCCTATCTATAGTGTCAAAAGAGAGATTGCAGTCCAAGGTCTCTCTCTCCCAGACCCAAAATCTTTGTATCTTTCTTTCCAGTAGATCATACTTTTCTAACAATTTGCAGGAGACAGCACATCTCTTTCAGAAAAGCACTTTTGAGAAAAGTTTTATCCTTTACTCATCATACCTCATTTATCAAATAAAACAATATAGGAATAAAGAAATTATAAATTATGGATTTTAGGAAGATATTGGGAGGAATGTAAAAGTGAGAAAAGTCTGCAAAAATGGTATGTTTTGACTACTTTTAATGTCTTTTTCTTTTTTAGGTTTTTGCAAGGCAATGGGGTTAACTGGCTTGCCCAAGGCCACACAGCTAGGTAATTATTAAGTGTCTGAGGCCGGATTTGAACTCAGGTACTTCTGACTCCAGGGCCAGTGCTCTATCCGCTGTGCCACCTAGCCACCTACTTTAGATTAAATATAACAATATGTTGTACTGAGGAACTGTCAAACAAAAATAAAAGGTCTTCCAAAGCAACTATATGCAAAGAAATAAATACTTTCTGAATGATTTTATGAAACTTCAAACCCTCAAAATGGCACAATCACTTGAGTTTCAGAAGGGCCCAGAACTTAAGAGGATCTATTTAAAAAAAAAACAACTAACCTTTCTTTCATTAACAGAGGGGCACTTCCATTATAAAAAGAGGGTTGAAATTAACTCTATTGACAAGACTGCTGGAGTCATAAAGTTCCAAAGTCATCATCAAAAGAAACTGTAAGGTAGGTGAATAAAAACCATTGATTTTTTAATGCAGATTTACATTTTGCTAATTAAACATCTTTTGATAGTATAAACATTTAAACATAACTTAGAATTTTTGCTAGGCATTTACTCATTTGTTTCAATCATAGAGAACATAACCCCCAATAAACATAATAAAAGTTTAAAATACAAGTTGTAAATCTACCAAACATATTTAAATCAAATAGGAAGATATTCTTTTGATAGAAATTGGAAAGAAAAAATATTTTCACTTCAGAGCCAATTGTATCATTTATTTTAATATCTCAATTTTGATAAATCCCAAAAAGCTTACTCTGTTTTTATATTTTTCAAAATTACTCAGAAGATGATTATACCTATTTTATTATTTTTTTTTAGGTTTTTTGGCCAAGGCAAATGGGGTTAAGTGGCTTGCCCAAGGTCACACAGCTAGGTAATTATTAAATGTCTGAGGCCAGATTTGAACTCAGGTACTCCTGACTCCAGGGCTGGTGCTCTATCCACTACACCACCTAGCCACCCCTGTTAATACCTATTTTAAAAAGAAAAAAGCAATCTAACATTTTGAGTTCACTTTCTTATAAAGGTCTGATACTCCAATTCCCACACCTAAGTTTACAAAATAAAAATATAATATTATCTATTTCAGGTTTTTAGTGGTAGTAATTTAAACTTGGAAAAAAAAATAATGTAAGTAAAAAGTTCGGTCTCACTTGGGAAATGTGGTTGATAGAAGATTCCATTCGACGTAGCTGGGATGCCTGGATATCCAACATTTGAAGGACATTGTTGGCCAAAGTGTTTATCAGATAAGCTACACTTGCTAAGGACTGTGTTGTATAGGCTTTGGTTTCTTCCAGGGCTCGCTGTTTATCTGCTGACTAAAAGAGAAAAACACTATTAAAATAAAAAAGATAATAATGTGGATTTCCAATTGAAAAGCAATAATTAGTAATTAGGGCTTGGAAATATAAAAATAGAAAGATTTTGTGGGATCTAAAATTTAAACCACTGAATACCAATCAATAGAGGAATGCTGAACAAGCTGACATATAATTGTAGTAGAATACTACCATGCTATCATAAATGATGAATATGAAAAATTCAAATAAATTTGGCAAGACTTAAAATGAACTGGACAGAGTGAAGATGGCAGAGTACAGGCAGGGAACTCCCACAAGCTCTCCCCCAAACCACTCCAAATACCCTTATTGGGGTTTTTTTTTTGGGGGGGGTTGCAAAGCAATGGAGATCAGTGACTTGCCCAAGTCACACAGGTATATAATTATTAAGTTACTGAGGCTAGATTTGAACTCAGTTTCTACTGACTCCAGGGCCAGTGCTCAATACACTGCATCACCTAGCTGCTGCCCCCCAAATACCTTAAAATAATGATTCCAACCAAACTCTAGAGTGGCAAAAACCACAAAAAGACAGAGTTAAAACAATTTTCCAGCCCCAGACAACATGGAAGATTGGAGGGAAAGGTCTATCACACCAGGGGCCTTAGAAAGGGCCACAGCATAGCCTGGAGTACTCAGGAGCAAACAGGCCCCAGCCATCCAGGAACAGTCTGTGGCTATCAGGGTCCTTGGGGGGCTCCTGGGCCCCTGGCAGCAGTGATGGTTTCCAGACTTCTCAACCCAGGGATTACCAAAAACAACTTGGAAGGGCAGCAGGAAAACTCTGCAGCACCAGAGTGAACATGGAGCGCAGTCTAGTCCAAGCCTCAATGCAGACTCAGCCCTGGGGGACCAGGTGCAGACCTGGGGAGCCACCTGGCAGGGAGCCACCCAGCAGTTGCTTCCAGAGTGCTCAGCCCACAGATGGTAAGGGAGTTGGGGGGGATTGCAGGGGTCTCTTCTATCCCTGATGCAGGACTCTGCTGTTTCGCTCATACTCGGATCCAGGTCACAACCCAGTCTCAGGAAAAGGAGTTTTACTGCCAGGGTAAAGGGGAGCACTTGTGGTCAGATATAGACCAGAGCACATGCCAGGAGAGTAGTCAGAGCTCCGATAAGACCTTGGAGGAATTGAGGTCCCTGAAAACAACTGCAAAAACCCTCACAAGCTTGGGACAGTGCATCCTCCCCCTGGGAGCAGAGCCTCACCTTAACAAAGAGCTAAAATCAAGTCATAGGCTGGGAAAATAAGCAAACAACAGAAGAAAAAAATAGACATTTACTTTGTTCCTATGGAGGATCAAAATACACACTCAGAAGATAACAAAGTCAAAGCTTCTATATACAAAGCCTCCAAGAAAAAATATGAATTAGTCTCAGGCTATGGAAGAGCTCAAAAAGAAATTTTGAAAATCAAGTAAGGGAGGTAAAGGGAAATTTGGAAAGAAAAATGAAAGTGATGCAGGAAAATAATGAAAATTAAGTCAGCAGCCTGGTGAAGGAATTACAAAAAAAAAACTGAAGAAAATAATATCTTAAAAACTAGTTTGGGTCAAATGGAAAAAGCAGTTCACAAGGACAATGAGGGGAAGAATGCCTTAAAAAGCAGAATTGGCCAGATGGAAAAGGAGACACAAAACCCTCTGAAGAAAATAATTCCATCAAATGTAGAATGGAGCTAAGGGAAGCTGATGACTTTGTAAGAAATCAAGAAACAATAAAACAAAACCAAAAAGAATGAAAGACTAGAAGAAAATGTGAAATGTCTCATTGGAAAAACAACTGACCTGGAAAAAAGATCCAGGAGAGATAGTTTAAAAATAATTGGACTAGCCCAGAAAATGGTAGCCTCCAGGTGGCTGCTCCTAGTGCTGGCTTTCCTCTGCATTTCCAACCTACTTCCATATGCCTGGTCAAGGCAAGCCACAACACAAAGCCCACAGCAAAGCTGCCTCCCCCTCAGAAGAAGGACATTCTCGATTACAATGATGCAGACATGGTGGGGTTGTTGGAACAGCACCAATAGATTTCTCTCAATTTGATCCAGGCAAACCAGAGAGTTTATTGAAAATGCCAAAAAAAGGAAAAACCCTTACAATGTTTGCAACAGTATCAGGAAATTCCACAGAAACAGAGACTGAAGCAATAACCAGCTTATAGCAAGGGAGTCTTTTCAATGCCAACTATGATGTGCAAAGGTTTACTATTGGGTCAGATCATGCTATCTTCATGCTCGGAGATGGGAGCTATGCTTGGGAGATCAAAGATTTTTTGATAAACCAAGAAAGATATGCGGATGTAACTTTGGAGTGGCAGGTATACCCTGGCAAAAGAGGAAGTAAAGACAAAAATAAAACAAAGCCAGAAAAAAAACTAGTTCCTTTAAAGAAAGTAATCAATCTACAGGGCAGATAGATAACCTATGAAAAACACATTAATGGAACTTTGAGAGGAACAATTAGGACATAAGTATTTCTACAGTAACATTTGAGGATGGGGAATTTCTATGAAATTCTCAATGGGTCAGCAAGGATTTGTTATTTAAGGACTCTAATATAAAGGTGGAAGTTTTGAGTAGTTTTTAGTGACAGGAAAGTTAATAATATAAAAGCCATTTAAATTGTGACATATTTACATTCCTTTTACTTGTTTAAAATTGATAAGTCATTGTCTACTGTGAACTTCCCCCCTCATAAATAAGGAAAACAAGGTCATCACTCTTAAGTATTTGCTTACTCTAACAATTACTACAGGAATACATTAAGCCAATTATTCATCCTTGCAGTTAGGAAAAAATATCTGTTAGAAGGTTTTGTTTGCATAAGCCATTAAAACTTTATTGACTTAACTGAGTGAAATTTTTAATGTTACAAACCCCTTTCTTTTATTATATTGCTTAGAGACTGTTGAGATTAAAAAGTGTTCTATAAGGAATTAATTATCAAAGTACTGTGGCCTGGTCTTGACTTACATTCTTGGGAACTAAGCGATTCTAGGACTCTCAGAGGGTTTAATGCAAGAGGGTAAAGGTTTAAGTTTAAGTTCGTTAAAAGAATCCAGGAGAATTGCATATAGACTGCTACTAATATGTTAGAAGAGGGAGAAAAAAATGATAAAGCCTTGAAGTTTCTTTACAAAGTATAGGAAAGAGTTTTCTTAACTTAGTTTAATTTTTGCTTTTTTTTTTAAAGAGATTATGGTCTAGGATCAGTATTATCTGAATTGCCAAGGTTCATTCATATGCTTCTCTTGTTTCCTCAGCATTTAGAAAGTAACTGAAGATTTGTCATAATTAATGAACATTCACATTTCTACAAAGTTGGGCAGCTTTTTAAAAGTCTGTAAATATTCTTGAACAGCAAAATTCATTCCTGGATTCAGCACAGTATTGAATTATTTCATTTGTTACTAAAATGTTTGATTTTTTAAAAATGCCTAATTTTTTTTTTGTAGTTTTGTTTTGTATGGTACTTACATGGTACTTTATTTGTTACTGACTGGCTTTGCTGTTGATGCCTACTCGAGAATAAATTGTGAGATTTATATACAATTGTTATTTTTAAGAATTAAAATTATCTGAAAAATGTGAAAAAAAATAATTGACTATCTGAAAATCATGACCAAAAAAGAAGCTTAGACTTCATTTACAAGAAATAATCCAAGAAAATTGCCCTCATATCCTAGAAGCAGAGGATAATATAGAAACTGAAAGAATCCACCAATCACCTCCTAAAAGAGATTCTAAAATGGAAAGTGCCAGGAATATTATAGTCAAATTGAAGAACTCCCAACAAGGAGAAAATATTACAAGCAGCCAGAAAGAAACAATTCAAATATCATGGAGCTACAGTCAGAAAAACACAAGATTTAGCAGCAACTACATTAAGAATTCATAAAGCTTGGAAAATGATATTCTGGAAGAAAAAAGAACTTGGATTACAACCAAGAATCAATTACCCAACAAAACTAAACATACTCATTCAGGGGACATTCAATGAAATAGGGACTTTCAAGCTTTCCTGATGAAACGACCAGAGCTAAATAGAAAGTTTATCTTCAAGTACAGGACTCAGGTGGGATGGGAAGGGAAAATTATGAGGGACTTAATGATATTGAATTGTATGTTCAAATTGAACCATATGGGAAGCTAATACTGATAACACATGTGAACCTTCTCATTTATTAGGGCAGTTAGAAGGAACATATATAGACAAAGCAAAGGAGAAAATTTGATTTGAATGTATAATATATGAAAAAAGATGGAATCAATGGACAAGAAAGGAATGTACTGAGAGATAGGGAAAGGAGAGGAAGAATCGAGTAAGTTATAAAACAGGCAAAGAAAAGTTTTTCCAATGGAGAGGAAGAGGGGGGAAAAGTGAGGGGGAGTGAGTAAGCCTTTTACTCTCATGGGAAGTAGCTCAGAGAGGAATTATCATATACAATTAACTGGGTATATAAATCTATTTTACCCTATAGGAAAATAGGACTGGGAAGGGATGGGAGAAAGGAAAGAGGGAGAGGAAGGGGTAAGTAGGAGAGAGAAGATTGTAGAAGATGATCAGATACAACATACTTTTGAAGACTGAAGAGGGACAGGGTGAGAGAAGAGAGAGAGAATAGAATAAATGGGGGTGGGGGAATAGGATAAAGGGAAAAACAGCTAGTAATAGCAACTGTGGGGATAAAATACTGAAGCAATTTCTCTGTTGGACTTATGATAAAGAATGTTATCCACCCCAAAGAAAGAGCTGATGGTGTCTGAATACAGATTGAAGCACACTTATTTTCTCACTTTATTCTTCTGGAGGAGTCTCTTTCTTGGGGGGGGGGGGGAGAATTATGTTTACTTTTCCAACATAACTATTATAGTAATGTGTTTCATGGCTACACATTTGTAACCTACACCAAATAACTTGCATGCTCAATGGGGGAAGTGGGGTGGGAGGAAGGAAGAGAATTTGAAACTCAAAGTTTTGGGAATAAAGTTGAAATTTATTTTTGGATGTTATTGGGATTTTAAAAAAAAATTTAAGACTTAAATGAACATGGGGGTGATGATCAACCCTGATGGACTAGCTCAGTGCAACAATATTGGGCTATCTGCAATGGAGAATACCATCTGTATCCAGAGAAAGAATTGTGGACTTTGAACAAAGACCTTCAATTTAGAAAAAAATTATGTAATTTTGCTATCTCTTATACTTTATTTTTCTTCCTTAAGGATATGATTTCTCTCTCATCATATTCAACTGAGATCAATGTATATCATGGAAACATTGTAAATAAAGACTAACAGAATGCCTTATATGAGGGGGTGGGGGAGGGAAGCAAGAATAGGGGGAAAATTGTAAAATTCAAAATAAAATCTTTCTTAAAAAAGACTTAAATGAACTAAAGCAAAGCAAAATGAGCAGAATCAAAAGAAAAATCTGCTAAATACCCCTTGTGATGTAAAGGAAAACATTTAAGGATCTCAAAACTGTGATAAAAAGCAACTTTAGAAAATTAATGGGGAGACTGAGCCAAGATGGCGACAAGAGATCTAGTCTTAGGCTCTCTCTGATAAAACTTGAAACTAAGGACTCTAACTAAACTTTCGAGAGACAGAACCCACAGAGGGACCCAATGAGGCAGTTCTCCTACTCAAGGTAACCTGGAAAAGAGCAGAAAGGCTCTGCTCACTGGGGTCAGAGAGGCAGCCTGCCAGAGGGCTGGCCCTCCAGAGGGGTGTCCCTCCAGAGAGAAAGAACTTCAGCCTCCCGGAAGCAGCCCCAGGGCGCTGGGAGCCCCAGCTCACAGCAGCAAGGGAGTCTCCTGAGCTGCACCCCAGGGAGCACCAGGCACAAAGTAGAGAAACAGCGGGGGACCTCTGCCAGAGCAAACACATGGAGCCCAGCCCTCAGGGCACACAGGCAGCAGCTTAGTCTTTCCACAGCCCAGACCTGGAAACAGAAGCAGGCAGATGTGGTAAGCAGGAGCCCCCAGGGCATGAGCCCATTGAGCAGAAGGAGGGGAGTGAAGAGAGAGACTGCAGAGCTCTGTCCTCTGCCCTGGGAACAGGACTCTGGGGCTCTGACCACATTCAGATCCTGATCTCAGTCTAGGCCCCCCCATAGAAGAGCAGGGCCCCCCCCCACCTCAGCCCCGAGGCAGAGGGGGGCGCTTATGGTCATTCACAGACCAGGAGGGAGGACAGAGCCTCACACACTGAGACCCTTGTGGGAGTGTCCCAAAAGCTCAGGAAGCACCCCAAAACCAGGCCCAGGCTGGGAAAATGAGCAAGCAGAGAAACAAGAGGAAGACCATTGAGAAATATTTTGCGCATGAGCCCAAGAAGGATCAAAATACTCAGTCTGAAGATGAGGAAGCACAAGCTCCTGCATCTAAAGACTCCAAGAAAAACAGAAATTGGGTTCAGGCTATGACAGAGCTCAAGACTTTGAAAATCAAATGAGGGAGTTGGAAGAAAAACTGGGAAAAGAAAGGAGATACAGGAAAAACATGAAAATGAAGTCAGCAGCTTAGTCAAGGAAATCCAAAAAAATGCTGAAGAAAGCAGCATGCTAAAAACCAGCTTAGGTCAAATGGATAAAACAGTTCAAAAAAGTTATTGAGGAGAAGAATGCTTTAAAAAGCAAAATTGGCCAGATGGAAAAAAGATAAGAAAACTCTCTGAGGAGAACAAATCCTTCAGACAAAGAATAGAATTGAGGGAGATTGATGAATTTACCTGAAATCAGGAATCAATATTTCAAAACCAAAAAACATAAAAAATCAGAAGAAAATGTGAAATATCACATTGGAAAAACAACTGATATGGAAAACAGACTTAGGAAAGATAATTTAAAAATTATTGGAATACCTGAAAGTCATGATCAGGAAAAGAGCCTTGACATCATTTTCAAAGAGTTACTACAGGAAAATTGCCCTGATATCCTAGAAGCAGAGGGCAAAATAGAAATGGAGAGAATCCACCGATCTCCCTGAGGAAGAGATCCCAAAAAACCAACCCCTAGGAATATTATAGCCAAGTTCCAGAATTCCCAAGTCAAAGAGAAAATATTACAAGCAGCCAGAAGGACACAATTCAAATATCGTGGAGCTGCAGTCAGGATCACACAGGACTTAGCAGCAACTGCATAGGAAGCTTGTAGGGCTTGGGATATAATATACCGGAAGGCTAAAGAGCTTAGAATGCAGCCAAGAATGAACTACCCAGCAAGGCTGAATGTCCTCTTCCAGAGAAAAAGATGGACTTTCAATGAACCAGGGGAATTTCAAATGTTCCTTTTGGAATGGCCAGAACTGAACAGAAGGTTTGATCTTCAGATACAGGACTCAGGTGAAGCATGGAGATTAGAGGAGAGGGGGGAAATATGAGGGACTTAATGAGGATGAACTGCATGTATTCCTGCATAGAAAAATGACACTGATAATACTCATATGAACCTTCTCAGTTAACAGAGCAGGTAGAGGGAACTTTTATAGTTGAAGCACAGGAGAAAGCTGAATTCGAAGATAAAATATGGTGTAAAAATGGAGTCAACAGAAAAAAGGGGAAATGTAATGGGAGAAAGAAAAAGGAGAGGGGGAAATAGGCCAAGATATTTCATATAATAAGATTTTTTTTATTACAATGAGCTATTGCAATGATATGGAAGGGGGGAGGCAAGGGGGAATGAGGGAACCTTTGCTCTCATCAGAGGTGGCTAGGAGAAGAAACAGCATATATACTCAATGGGGTATAGACATCTGGAGTAAGAAGGAGGGGGAGCAGGGGGAAGGGGTAGGGATGTGAATAAAGGAGGAGAATGATGGACCATGGGGGGAGAGTGGTCAGACATAACACATTTTCTTTTTTACTTCTTGCAAGGGGCTGGGATTGGAAGGACTGTCCAGGACCATAGGTCCAGGTGGATTCTGGGCCAAAGGGGTGGTATGGGGGCTCAGGGCTTCTTGGCCCCAGGACCAGGGAATCTGTCTGCTGTGCCACTCAGCTACCCTACAGCAGAGTCAGAGTGAAAGGAAAGAGAAAATATAGTACATGGTAGTGGAGAAATAAGAAAGGAAGGAGTTGCGATCAGCAATGGCAATGTTGGAAAAATATGGAAGTAACTTTTGCGATGGACTTACCATAAAGAATGCGATCCACCCATGACAGAGTCGTTGGTGTTGGAACAAAGACTGAAGCACATTTTTTATTATTATTATTTGGGGGAGGGTGCAGGGCAAATGGGGCTGGGTGGCCTGCCTGGGGCCACATAGCAGGGTGATCTTTGGGTGTCTGAGGCCGGATTTGGACCCGGGTGCTCCTGGCTCAAGGGCCAATGCTCTGTCTGCCACCCAGCCACCCCTACTATTATTACTATTTTATTTTATTTTGGGTCTTTTTTTTTTTCTTCTTTTTGGTTTTTGCAGGGCAGTGGGGTTGGGATGGCTTGCGTGTCACACAGCTGGGTGATTGTTGGGTCTACGGGGCTGGATGTGGACTCGGGTGCTCGTGGCTCCAGGGCTGGTGCTTTGTCCATTGCGCCACCTGGCCATACCTACAATTATTACTATTATTTTTTTTAATTTTAATTTTTTTCTCTCCCCTTTACTTTATCGCCCAAACAAGTCTATATTCATATGGGGGGGGGGTATTTTGTTTACTCTTAAACAAGAATATTTTATTATTGTAAAAAAAAACATTTGTACAAAATGAGAATTAAAAAATAAAATTAAATTTAAAAAAAAATTAATGATGAAGCATGTCTCCTGTTTCTCTACAGAGAGGTAGTAGATGACAGGTGAGGAATAAGACTAATACATTTCAAACAGCACCTTTTTTTTGCTTTATTTTATTTGTTACAAGGATAGGTATATAGTGGGAAGTGACAGTGATGCTTTTTGAAGTAGCAGTAAAATTTATTATCTTTAGAGGAAAGAAAAAGATTGTAGGAAAAAAGTCTTCTCTGCCTCTTAATAATCCACATCCTGTAGGTATACAACAAAATTTTCATCCTGGGCTCTCTCCTCTTCTTTTGGGGATGTCATCAGGTCCTATGGTAGAATTATCATTTCATCTAAATGTAAACATCTGGGTGTAGGCTCTCAAGCTCTGACTTCCAACACCAACTGCCCACTGGAAAGTTCCAACTAAATGTACCATAAATATCTCAAACTCAACAGGCTGAAAACAACTCATCTTATATCAAAAAGCTTACCCCCTCTTTAGAACATTCCTATCACTGTCAAAGAAACCATAATCCTTTCAGTTACCCAGATTTGCCACCAAACTTCTCTCAATCTTTTCAATTTTCCCCATTGTTTCTCCATAGTGAATCTTCTCTTCATTGCCACCTAAATTCAGATCCTCACATTACCTCTCACCTCAACACCACAAAAGCCTCCTAATCAGTCTCCTCATTTCAAATCTCTCTTCACTTTAATTCATTATCCATATAACTGTCAAAGGGATTTTCTTAAAAGCACAGATCTATATTATTAATCTACTTAAACTCTGGTGACTCCCTATTATCTCTAGTATCATATATAAACTGCAGTATTTAAAGTTCTTCACAACCTGAACCTTTCTTACCTTTCCAGTCTTCTTATGAGGGACTTCCAGGTCACATGATCTCTCAAACCTCTCCAAAACAAATTCTTCGTCAAAAATAAAGCAACTTCAGCTATTTCCATGGTCTAGAACACCCAGAAGAATCCAAAGGGGGGGGGGGGATTTCCCAAACCTAGGAACTGACACTCCCTGATTCTGAGCTCACTCAGCATCCCTCCCCTACCTCACATGCTATTGGCAGAAAGACTGTACTAACAGACATGACCCAGACTAAAATCAAAACCCATCCCTGCACCCCATTCCCCCCATCTCTCTTTCCAGTATCAAAGAGACCCAGCTCCAGGCTACAGATGTTTGCTCAGTTCTCAAAAACCAGTTTGACCATAGCCATCAGGAGCAAAGCCTACCAAGGGATACATATAAGCATCAGATAAGGGTGCAAAGAAAGCAGACTCTTAGCAGCCAGTGCCAGACCAGAGAAATGAGAAACTGAAAGTACAGCAGAATGTCATCAGGAAGGGGAGGCTAGGTGGTGCAGTGGATAGAGCACCAGCCCTGGAGTCAGAAGTACCTGAGTTCAAATCCGGCCTCAGACACTTAATGATTACCTAGCTGTGTGGCCTTGGGCAAGCCACTTAACCCCATTTGCCTTGCAAAAACATAAAAAAAAAAAATGTCATCAGGATTTCGTGTATATGGAGGACTCCATAGTACTCTACCAAGCCTGAGGGAAAATCTACAGCATTTAGCTGGGGCCAGTTCTGACAATCCAAAAGTAACATGAGGCAGAAAATTAGACTGGTAAACCATGAAATACCCATTATAGAAAGAATCTAAGACACCTTGAGATCCAGTATCCAAATAAATGGCAATCAGTGGTGGGAGTCAGAAAGTGAATGATATGAAAAATAAGGAGGGCTAAAGGGGATGACTGACAGTACCAAAGAATTCATAGACCCTGAACATAAATATATATATATAGATAGATAGATAGATAGATAGATAGATAGATATAAAACACAACAGTAAAAAACAGTAACAGAAAGAAATATAGCCTTCAAATGTAGTGAATTAGTTCAGGCATCTATAAGTAAAAATTGCAAAATCCAACACCCCTGCCCAAAAAGAGGGAAAATGTTTCAATATGCCCCACAAATTGCTAAAGATGACCAAAAAAATTACAATACTCAATGTTGAAGGAGTTGTAGTAGGATAGACACATTAATACATTGTTGGTGGAACTGTGGTACCACTATTTTGAAAAGTTATTTGAAATTACTCAAATAAAGTGAAAGAAAAGTTCTCTTCTTACACACCGCTTTCCTTCCAAGAACAGTCATTCTATCAATTCACTCTTGTACAATCAGAGCAATAACTAAAGCAAAGTTCAAAGTCAATTTCAAAGAAAACATAAAGATGAGAAGTTACTAATATAACTGGAACAACTTCAACCTAATCTGTTTAAACAAAATGTCAACTAAAAAAAAATGAGATGTAAATGTGATCACACACAGCATTTGCCAAAATAGGGAGGGCAAAGGGACTTCAAAAATCAATTTAGCAGGGTGGCTAGGTGGCAAAGTGGATAGATGGAACACTGGCCCTGGAGTCAGGAGTACCTGAGTTCAAATCCGGTCTCAGACACTTAATCATTGCCTAGCTGTGTGACCTTGGGCAAGTCACTTAACCCCATCGCCTTGGCCAAAAAAAAAATCAATTTAGCTAGGAAAAACTTAATGTCTTTTCCAAGTCAAAGACCATACATAGTAGCCTAGTGCAATACTGGTTTAGAATACAAGCTTATTTAAAAACATTACAGAGGAAGAGAAAATGAGAAAAGAAACCTATATAGAAAACTTGGTGGGAGATTCAAATAAGCTGAGAACAAGAACAGTATGAAATTTGGAGGGAAATAAATATATGATCTATTTTCAACAGAGATGATAATGGAACTACATACACTTTTCAATAGCAGCACCTTGATAACCCAATGACCTACTATATCTCAGTAAGTAGCAAAAGTGTATCAAACAGAAAGAGTGATGGAACTGAAGAAAAACACTGACAAAAAGTCCTCAATGAAGATGATGCAATATTTAAGCCACTTGGTAATAAATTTTCAAAATATCTCAAAAAAAAGAATTTCCCTTTAGAATTCCATTCCAAAAGAATGGGAAAAATTTAAATAGTAGTGCATGTATAGAAATAGATACAGAAACAGATATAGCCTTAGAGGTATACAATGTAATCACAAAAAAATTTTTATAAAAATGGCCTATTCACACCTAAGAAGGGGAAAAAGGTTTTAATTACCTTTGATCAAAAAAAGAGTATACAAGTAATATACTCAACAACAAAGAAAACAACCAATCCAGTATATCAAATATGTCCATGGTTTATATTGCTATTCATTCATTCATCCTATCCATCATAGGTTTTTCTTGGCAAAGGTACTGGAGCTCTTTCATCAGTGGATTAAGGCAAACAAAAGTTAAGGGATTTGTCTATGGTCACACAGTTACTAAGTATCTGAGGTACTATTTGAACTCTGAATCATCTAGTTACCCCATAGCATATAAATAAGTGAACTAATTTCTATCAGGAAAACTTTATATTAAAAGATGAAAAGTCCTCTATCATGGAAAATTCAGTGGAACATGTCCTTTATTAGATGTTAGAGATAACTGTTCTAGTTAAGGTGGGAGAGATGGTACAATGCTAGATAAAATGACATCTCAAAAAAACTTAGCCCAATGTAAATGACATTCCTTATCTACACTTCAATAACCTCAAAGATCAATATGGTCAGGGTATTTAAAATCTCTATTTCATTTTTTAGCCTCTTACTCTTCAACTTCTGCATTTACCTCTTTTTCCACTTGATTTCCACTCCACCAAATGACCACCAAATAAGATGATACTAAGACCAAAAAAAAAACCTTTGAAAGACATTTTTTGTACATGAGAAAAATCACATCTTTACAATCCTATACCAGAATTAAAAGTGTAGAGATAATAGCTTTCTACTGTATTTACATTTCTTATCAAAAATAAATTATTAGAGCAAAACACAGCCTTTAAATTATCTCCCTCATTTGGTAAGTTCCCAAATAATTTGCATGACTGATAAAAGTATGGAGACAAAACAACACTTGAAATAAATTATTTAATTTCTCTGAGCCTCATTTCTTCATTTGTAACATAAAAAGCCTGACCTCTAAGACCAATCAGTATTTAATTATTTATTAAACATCTACTATATGCTAGGGTCTTGCTAAGTGCTAAGGATTCAAAGATAAATGTAAATCATTCACTGTACTCAAGGACCATACATAGTTTAGGGTGCAGTGACAAATACACATTTTGGTACCTATGGAAGGGGTGTATTAGCAGCTAAAGGAACCAGGAAAGGTCTCATGAAGAACATGGTAGTTACATTCAGTCTTGAAGGAAACCAGGGATTCCAAGAAGTAGAGGTAAAGAAAAAGTCTACTTCAGTCATGAGGGACAGAGCCAATACAATGGCATGGAGGGAAAAGACAGGGTATTAAATGATTAACATCAAGTCCACCAAAATGATTGGAACAAAACTACAATACAAAGAGAGAAGTGTCAGAAGCCTAGAAAAGTAGCAAAGAGCAGCTATGAATTTAAATGTCAAACAAGAATTCACATTTTATCCTGAGCATAAAAGAGAGATGGCCATGGGAGCATTGCAGGAAGATCTGGAGGAGGGAAGGCAGAGGAAGCCAATATGTAGAAAAATCACTTTAGCAGCTGTTTAGAAAATGAACTGCAGAAAGGAGGATCTGAGGCAGGAAGATCCAATCTGAAACTATGACAATACAAAAGGTGAGAGGCGACAAGAATCTGGACTAAAGTGGTGGCTTGGAAGCAGAGTGGACAAGTGTGAGAGAAAGAAGACTGAGAAAGAAATAACTATATTTGGTACCCATATGTGAGATGAATTGAGAGCTTGAAATCAAAAGAGAAATTAGAATTGAACATCTTGGTGAGTGGAAGAGCAGTGGAAAAAGAGAACAGACAAGATAATTAAGATAATTATTCTTTTGAGGCATGCCAAGTTTGAAATACTTACTACCAGACATCTATGTCCAATAAGCTTCCCTTCCAGCTCTAACTCTATGACATTATGAAATTGGTCTAAGGCAAAACGGAGAATTTAAAAGAATAGTAATTCTTTTCCTATCAAGCTAGTTACATATATGTAACTAATTTATTTGGTATATACAAATTATACACAAAGATTTCCATAAGAATCTTAAAAACAGGGGTGGCTAGGTGGGTAGTGGATAAACCACCAGCCCTGGAGTCAGGAGTACCTGGGTTCAAATCCGGTCTCAGACACTTAATAATTACCTAGCTGTGTGGCCTTGGGCAAGCCACTTAACCCTATTTGCCTTGCAAAAAAAAAAAAAAAAAAGAATCTTAAAAACATCCTACTACAATAAAAACTGTAAGGATAGAATAACATGTTCGAAGTTAAAGGAGGTAGGCTATGAATCCCAAAAGTAAGGTTTTTTAGAGAAACAATTTCCCTGCTTATAAGGGGGGTAGAACCTTTACCTTAAAAAAAAAAAACAATAAAAGTTTAAAAAATTAGTTTAGGGGCTTCCCTGGAGATATGTTTGTTTAACGTTGTCTTTTCTCTCATTCCCCAAGTCTCTGATGCTCTCTACATTCTCTCCAATCCTTTTAGCACAATATCAAGACAGCTAATTTTCTTTTTTTAGATAAACTTTTTATTTATTATTCCAACTACATGCAAAGATGGTTTTCAACATTTATTTTTCCCTGAGATTCTGAGTTCCACATTTTTCTCCCTTCCTTCCCTGCTTCTTTCCCTTGACAGTGAGTAATCTTATATAGGTTATTCATGTATAACTATGCCAAACATTTCCATATTAGTCATATAGTGAAAAAAGAATCAGAACAAAAGGAAACAAAAAACCATGAGGCCAGAAAAAAAAATGAACAAGGAACTTCCAGAACTACAGTTGAGCCCAGGAGCAGGGCAGTGAGTGACTCAGTTGAAGACTTTAGCAAAACATATAGGTCTGTAATAGAATAATCAGGGCAAGAGTCTCCAAAGGGGAGTAAGTAATTCAGTTGCTCTAAACCTGCAGAATCTCCCGGCAGATTAATAGTAACTGAGTCCAGTAACATTCTTCTGAAGCTCAACCAGATTACAAGCCAACAAATCTAAACAGGAATGGGTACAGTTAAGAACAGGAGAACAGATCTCTGTTCTGAGAAATAATTCATTTGGACCTCTATTTTATTCCAATCAGCACCAATCAATTTGATATGTTTCTATAGGGGGTAGTGATTATAAATCCTGTATATCAGATCCCAAATTGGTAAAGACTATAAGATCACTTGTGTAACCAAAAGAAGCTCATCAAAGGCCCTTTACCCTTGTTTTTCCTTTTCACAGTGACCAATTGTATGGAAAGTCCTCCAATTTATTTATGTACCTCTGAATCATTCTCTCTTCTCCAACATGAGCAGGTGAACATTTTATGACCATTTTATAATCACTTAGTCAGTGGAGATGGCCCATACGTCACCAAATCTATGAACCCCTTTCTGATATGTCATTTTTGATCCTCAAGAGTAAGGTAGGGTAGGTGGAGCAGTGGATAAAGCACTGGTCCTGGAGTCAGGAGTACTTGGGTTCAAATCCGGGCTCAGACACTTAATAATTACCTAGCTGTGTGACCTTGGGCAAGCCACTTAACCCTATTTGCCTTGCAAAAACATTAAAAAAAAAAGAGTAAGATCTATCCCTGAGTTCAAATCCAACTTCAGACACTTAAAAATTACCTAGCTCTGTGACCTTAGGCAAGTCACTTAGCACCATTGCCTTGCAAAAAAAAAACTTAAAAAAAAATCCCTGACTTCTGGAAGTCTGGAAGGATTTGCATGAACTGATGCTGAGTGAGATGAGCAGAACCAGAAGAACATTGTAACCCTAACAGCACTACATGGGGGAGATGATCAACCTTAATGGATTGCTCATTCCATTAGTGCAACAATCAGACACAATTTTAGGGCATCTGCGATGGTATCCAAAGAAATAATTGTGGAGTTTGAACAAAGACCAAAGACTATTTATTTATTACCTTTAATTAAAAAAAAAAAAGACAGTAAGGTCTATCCACCAATGAGATTCTGAATTCTTTTGTATATCTGAGTATCAAACTCTATACACACAGGGTCCCGGAAGAAGGGAGAGCATTTCAAATTGTGAGGAAGATCTAAGATTCACTTCATCAGAGGGGACCATAAACCCTTTAATAAAGTGCCATTGGCTCAAAGTTCTGCCTCAATCTCTTTTATTGTGAGACAATTTTAATCCCAACCTCCCCAGATTATACCCTACTGGAAGCACTGAAAACTTGCAGGTCCTCAGACTGAGTAGTGAAAATAGCACAAAAAAGCACATAAAAGGACAGAAGCTCAGATCAGAAATTTCAAACCCAGAAGTGAAAGGAGCCCAATACTAACTATGAAGTGCATATTCTCTACCTAAAAGAGAGAAGAGATCAATACAACACATAAAATTCAAAACAAAGAAGTAGGCTGGAAAAAAAATAGTAAACAAAAAAGAGCCCAAACATAAAGAGCTATTATAGTGACAGGGAAGCTCAAGGTACAAAAATAGAAAAAAGACAATTTCTTAAAAAAAATTTTCAACAAGCTCCACAAGAATTCCTAGAAGACTTAAAGATTGGGGAAAGGTGGGGCAGCTAGGTGAGGCAGTGGATAGAGAGCACCAGCCCTGGAGTCAGAAGTACCTGGGTTCAAATCCGACCTCAGATAGTTACCTAGCTGTGTGGCCTTGGGCAAGCCACTTAACCCCATTTGCCTTGCAAAAAAAAAAAAAAAAAGATTGGGGAAAGGGGAAGAAAGTAGCAAAAAAAAAAATTCTTTTTTAACTCCAAGTAGGGATTCCTGAAAAAAAACAGTTTTACAGAAATTAGGCACTGACCAATACCTCACACCAAATACTAAGATAGATAAAGGCAAAATAGATACATGATTCAGAAATAAAGAGTGATATCATAAACAAATAATGGGAGCATGTTAAAATTTACCTATGAGATTTATGGATAAGGAAGGAAATTATGACCTACAAGAGTATCATAAGTAATATCAATAATTTTATTAATATGAAATTTAAAGTTTTTTCCACAAACAAAACCAATGTAGTCAAAAATGGAAAAAAAGCAGGAAGCTAGAAGGGGGAAAATTTTTACAAGTTTCCCCTGATAAAGTTTTTTCTCATTTTTCAAATATACAGATATTTGCACCAAGTTTATAAAAATAGAGGTATTCCCTAATTGATAAATAGCTAAATGATTATGATCAGGCAGTTTTCAGATAAAGTGATCAAAACTTTCTATAATCTTATAAAAATATTCTAAATCATTATTAATTAAAGAAATTCAATTTAAAACAACTCTGAGGTACTACCTCACACCTATCATATTGGCAAATATGAAAGAAAAGAAAATGATAAACATTGGAGGGAGTGTTTTGTAAAAATAAGTACATTCGTTGCGAACTAATCCATACATTCCAGATGAACAATTTGAAACTAAGCCCAGAGGCTATAAAAATTGTTGCACATGCTTTGATCCTGTAATATCAGTACTAGGTCTATATCTCAAAGAGATCAAAGAAAAAAAGGTCAATATATACAAAAATATTTATAGCAGCTCTTTTTGCAATGGCAAGAATTGGTAATTGAAGGGATGTCCATCAATTGGGGCAAGACAGAAGAGGTTGTGGCATATTATTATGACTGAATGCTACTGTGCTGTAAGAAATGAGAAAGGAAGTTTCAGAAAAAGTTAGAAAGACTTGAACTTGCCCAAAGTGAAGTGAGCAGAACCAGGAGGACATTGTATACAGTAAATATATATTGTATTGAAAGCAACCGTGAATGACTTAAGCTATTCTCAGCAATAGAATGATCAGGATAATTCTGAAAGACTTATGATGAAAAATACTATTCACCTCCAGAAAACATACTGATGGAAGTTTGAAGGTAGATCAAAGGATATCATCACTTTATTTTTCTTGGGGGTTTTTTTTTAATCTGTATCCTCTTTCACAACAAGACTAAGCTGAAAATAAGTTAATGATGACAATAAGGATGAAAATGAAGATGATAATGATGTTTGTCTTTTATTCTCAAAATAGACTATGACATCATGAAGTGATGCTATGACAAGTGAACTGGATTTGAGTGAGGTTGAAGGCAATCAGGTTTAAGTGGCTTACCCAAAGTCACACAAGCTAGTAAGAGTCAAATGTCTGAGACCAGATTCAAACTCCCATCCTCCTGACTCTTAAGGCCAGTGTTCTATCCTTTGAGCCAACAAGCTGCCCTGGAAATGTGTTTTTGAATGACTGCATGTGTATAACCTATATCAAATTGCTTTCTTTATCAATGAGATAAAGGGGGAGAAACTTTGGAAATCAGGAATGCAGATGGAAAACTATAAGCATAAGTGACCATTTCAACAACAAAAACTACAAAAATCATTTAATTTCTGCAATAAATAGGAAAAGCTTTTGAAAAAATACAATACTCATTCCTGTTTTAAAAAAATACAAAGCAGGAAAAAAAAAGCTTTCCTTAAAATGCTATGTAGTATCTATCTAAAATCAAAAGTAAGAATTATTTGTTACTCAATAAGCTAGAAGACTTTACAATAAGATCAGAGTGAAGTAAGAATGCTTTACTGTAAATGCTAGCTGTAACAAAATGTAAAGAAAATTATGTGAAAGAATAAGCATCGGTAACAAGGAAACAAAATTACCACTCTTTGCAGATGATATCATGATTTACTCAGAGAGCTCTAGAATCAACTAAAAACTAACTGAAACAAATAACAACTGTAGCAAAGTTGTACAATATAAAATAAACATACAAATCAACTTTCCTGGCATTACCAATAAACCATTAGAAAGAGATAGAAAGAAAAATTCCATTTAGAATAACTAGACAGTATAAAATACTTGGAAATCTACCTACGAAGGAACAAACAAACATAAACACAATTATAAAACACTGTTCACAAAAATAGATAGACCTAAATAGAGAAATATTAATTCCTTGTAGGCAGGCTGAATCAATATAAGAAAAATAAAATTACTTCCTACATTAATTTACTTATTTGATGTCATACCAAACTGTCAAAGAATTACAAATAGAAGCAGAAAAATAATAGAAAATCATCTGGTAGAACAAAAGATTATCAAGAATCCATGAAAAATAATACAATGAAAGGGGAACTAGCAAAACCAAATCTCAAACTATACTACAGAACTGTCATCACAAAAACAATTTGGTGATGGATAGGAAATAAGTTGATCAATGGAATAGATTAGGTACATAATACATAGAAGGAAGCAAACACAGTAACCTATTATTTGATAAAACACAAAAAAATCCAGTTACCAGGGAAAGAATTCATTGCTGACAAAAAACATTGAGAAAACTATAGAACAGTATGGTAGAAACTAGTCGTAGATCAGGGGCAGCTAGGTGGCGCAGTGGATAGAGCACCAGCCCTGGAGTCAGGAGTACCTGAGTTCAAATCCAGCCTCAGACACTTAATTACCTAGCTGTGTGGCCTTGAGCAAGTCACTTAAACCCATTGCCTTGCAAAAAAACCTAATAAAAAAAAAGAAACTAGTGATAGATCAACATCTCACCCTGTACACCAAGATAACCTGGAAATGGGTACATGATTTAAACACAAAGGGGGATATAAACAAATTAATGGAAGATGGAAGAAATTACTTGTTAATGTTATGAATAAGGGGAAGCATTCTTAGCCAAACAGAACACAGAGAGGTTCACAGGAAGTAAAATGGGTAATTTTGATAATTTTAAATTAAAGTTTTTATATAAACAAACTCAATGTAGTCAAGTCAAATTTACAAGAAAAGAGCAATTCTCCATGGTAAAAGATGATGGATAGGTAGTTTTCAGGAGAAAAAAATCCAAGCCATCATTGACCATATGAAAAAAATGTTCTAAATCACTAAGAATTAGAGAAATGAAAACTACAACAATTCAAATTGGTTAAGATGATTCCCCCAAAAATAAAAAATGACAAATGCTGGAGACATGTGAGAAAATAAGTACACTAATACACTGTTGGGAGACCTGTGTTCTAGTTCAATCATTCTGGAAAGCAATTTGGAACTATGCCCAATTAACCTTTCAACCCCAAAAAATCAAAGGAAAAAATATACATATGGTCTCTACTCACAGACACAAATACAGACACAAAAGAAGTAGGTTTGAATACATAAAATAAACTTTCCATGTCAATCAATTCTAATAACAAATAAACGTGGGGGGGGGACACCAGGTGTTAGATTTTTAAAAATCTATATACAATATTCTGAGAACCACAAGTTGTCTACTTTTGTTTGCCACCAGTACCACAAACGTGGATTCATTGCAATATCATTTAACACCAAGGTTGATTCAAATTGTTATCACTTCAAGAATCAAAGATAAACTGAGGAGTCTAATGGGAATAAAAGTTTACTGATAACTCAGCATTGAACTATTAGTAATTTAGTAAATTAGATTATGAGGTGAGAAGCAATTTGATAGTGCATAGAATGCTTTACTTGAAGTTAAATTGTTGTTCTATCTACAGTGCTACCTACCTGCTCTCCAAATCTTTCCAATATACTTCGTTTTTATATTATAAACATTTATAGATTATTAGAAATTGGTAAACCAAGGGAAATGATATATTAAATAAAACTAACAAGAGAGCAATCTCATCTGAAAGTATATCAAAATTTCATCTATAGAACATGTCTTTTTAATTTAATTTTTAAAAAATTTAATTAACAGCAGTCTATTCTTTCTTTCTCCCAATCCCAATGAAAATGAGAAAAGTAAATTCTTCATAACTATAGTCAAAAAAAATAAATTTCCTTTGTTCTCTGCAAAAATATCCTTTTAATATCAAATTTGTGCCTCTAAAACAGTTCTATCTATTGAATGAGGATACAAATGACAAAAAGCTATAGATTTGAAAATGTTTTTAAATGGATTTTTATTTTAATAATCACAATAACATCTACACACATTAAAAAATGATATCCATTTTTTATTTTGTATATTTAGTTAGAATCAAAAATCAAAATACAATTGTATACATATGGATTTATGGATAGACAAAACCATAAAATTACTCCAATATATTGAGAAACACTGTCCCATCAGTTCCAAGTCTTGTAGGTTGTCTGGAACACAGTTTGGTCACCTTTAAAGGTTTGAACATTTACATATAATTTCTAAGGTTACTTTAAGATTTAATATTCTAGAATATAAACAAAGATTCACTTGACCATAATCTGAATCTCTCAGTCTGAAATCCAAAGTCCTTTCATTACTTTTTTTTTTCCTTTGTCTGAATTTGTGATTTCCAAATGCATAGGGAACTCCAGGACAAGAAAAACTTCTATCAAGAATTCACAATTGGGTCAGATAGGTGGCGCAGTGGATATAGCACCAGCCTTGGAGTCAAGAGGACATGAGTTCAAATCCAACCTCAGACAATTTATAATTACCTAGCTGTGTGGCCTTGGACAAGTCACTTAACCCCATTGCCTGGCGTCCCCCCCCCCAAAAAAAGTTCACAATTGCAAGAGACTCAAAAAGCAATGGAAATATGTACATAGGAATTGAAAAGAAAATGACACGGGGGCAGAGCTAGGTGGCGTAATGGATAGAGCACTGGCCCTGGAGTCAGGAGGACCTGAGTTCAAATGTGACCTTAGACACTTAATAATTGTCTAGCTGTGTGATCTTGGGCAAGTCACTTAACCCCATGGCCTTAAATTTTTTTTAAATTCCCCCCAAAAAAAACCCAGAAAATGATAGGTGTAAAAATCACTGTAATTTAGATCTAAGACCCTCTCAAGGACAGCAGGCAGAAAAACAGAGAGCAGATTTGAAAGTAAAGGACCTGGGTTCAAATCCCAGTAATCATTTGCAGTTGGTCCCAAAGACAAGTCCTTGATCCTCAGTTTTTTACTCTGTAATCCTCTGAGGGAATTGGTCAATAAATAGTGCTCAAAAGATATGAACAATTTGTTCTCAAAAGAAGTGAAAACTTAAAAGCTTTATGAAAGACTATTCCAAAACCCTAATAAGAAAATGTAAGTAGACATTAAACAACTTAAACAACTCTAAAAGTTTCATTATATACACATAGCAAATTGGCAGAGATGAGAAAAAGATGAGAAAAATCAGGGTAAGAATAGTTGTAGAAAGACACTCAATTATACTCTTGGGTCGAACTGTAAATTGGTGTAATCACTTTAGAAAGAATTATGCTAAAAAATATTGAACAGTGACTAAAATAACTATACCTTCTGACCTAGAAATCCTTCACTAGACATAAATTCCAAATAGAACAATGAGATGTAGGTCTCATATACACCAAAATATTTATAACAGCACTTTTTTGTAGATGCATAAAACTGGAAACAAAGCAGTTACCTAAAAACTTTTACATTGACGTAAAAGAACATTACCGTGCTATTAAAAAACAATGAACATAATGAGTATAGGGAAGCATGGGAAAAACTCAAGGAACTGATACAGAATAAACAGAATGAGGAAAACCATATATACAATAACAGCAATGTAAATGGAAAAAATAAATATTGTGAAATTCTAATGATCAAGTTTGGTCCCAATGAAGAAACATTAGAAATCATTCTCCTCCTTTCTTTACAGATTAAGGATATAAAACTGCATTTAAAAAATATTGCAGGGGATAAAGCTAGGTGACAAAGTGGAAAGAGCACTGATCTTGGAGTCAGGAGGTCCTGAGTTCAAATCCAATCTCAGAAACTTAATAATTACCTAGCTACGTGACCTTGGGCAAAAAAAAAGTTGGATTCAGTTGTGTTGGTTAGTTTTGTTGAACTGTTTTTTTTTTATTTATCCTTTGTTAAAAAATTCTCTGGAAGGGGGCATCTAGGTGACACAGTGAATAGAGAGCACTTGCCCTGGGTCAGGAGGGCCTGAGTTCAAATGACCTTGGGCAAGTTACTTAATCCCACTGAGTTGCAACCCCACCCCACCCCAAAAAAGAAGATTCTCTGGGAGAGAGGGAAATATAATGATTGGCAATGTTTAAGTTATCAGTTTAAAAAATTTTAATGGGTCAAATTAGGTAAATTTTGACTCTTTCCATCTCTAAACCTGATAAATCTATGAACAAGTGGAAAAGGAAGTGAGAGAGAAAAAATGAATAATAGATAAAATATTCTACAAATCCATTAAATATCAAAAGAACCAGAAGACCTCCAGAAGGGGGACCAATGTATAGAGAGCCAAGGACAAAAACTACACAGAATCAAAGTGAATGGACACATTATGTTTTGTAATTCTGGCTCATTTGTCTATGTCAACGAGAGTATGCTTTCACAAAAAAAGTGTCAAAAGAGGTGCATGAGGTGGCAAAAAGGGCCAGAATATTGGCAGATGCTATAAGTTTAAGACTGAAAAAGGAGAGTTCAAACATCAAATCATAGCATGCCTCTTAAATTTCAACACTGAAGGAAACATCTACCAATACATAGTGAACTTCCTTAGGAAAACAAGCAAAGAACCAGAAAAAGGAAAACTACCAGTAGAGCATCAAATAAATTCCTGACATCTACAGTAAATGTAGGACATATATCCACATATCTAGGGAAGTAATTCTACAAAATTTGCATAAATCTGCAAACCTTCACAACTTGGAGGACTAATAAATTTATTTGACAATTATTAAATGGTTAAAAATGAAAAACTTGATTACTTAAGGGGAAAAAAAATCAAAGAAAAAAGAGAATTATTATAATCTCTAAATTAAATAAGTATCCTGTTGCAGCATGAGATTCTTATACTAAGTTACCTATTACTCTTTTGGAATTTGAGAAAAAAGATGGAATGGAACTAAAACTGAACTCAACACAAATGTTTACAGAAATAGATAAATGAGAAAGGTCAAGTGACTATTATAAAAAAAAATGAGAATTTTTTTCTTTTAGTCTACGTGACTTTATCAGAATAGGGATTTTATGAGAAACTTTGCAATTTGATAATTCCCTCTAATAAATCATATTGGTAAATTATATTAAATCTTAGAAAACTACCTGAAGGCTCAGCTCAAGAAGTTCGATAACTTGCCCAGAATCACTTAGTCAGTAAAGGGGAACTTGATTCAAGTCTTTCTGACTCTGAGGTCAGCTCACTGACTATTCTGCTGAAAAAACAATATCAAACAAACTTAAAGAATAGACTAAAAGTGCCCAGAATTCTCTTAAATAGATTTCTTCTCAGCTTTACAATTCAAACTACATTTACAGCACTTCTTAATTTCATTCAACAAATATCTACTGAGTTTTTATGACACATGTAAAATGGTATTTAGGTTCTAAGGAAGCGAAAGTTGCTTAAGATGGGGTTTTTGACCTGCAGGAAATTAAAATTTACATGAGGTGACAAGGTATCCACACCATGAAAAGTTAAATAATGCCAAGAGAATGAGTAAGGACTGGATAACAAAATTATTAAAGGCCACTAAAATTCGAAAAAATGATAAATTAAGGTGAACAAGAATGATCATACAAGAATATTTTAAGGGAAATAACACTAAACAAATATAATGAGATCAGATCAAAGACGTTTATGGCTAAGGCATATCAACCATGCTATATACAAGATAATATATTTCTATCATGAGAAAATGAACAAAAGTTTTCAGAAGATTAGTAATAAACAGTAGCATGTAGGGCAGCCTGGGGGAAAGAGGTACTGGAGACATAAAAACATATTGCATAAAAAAAATCTACAAATTTTTACTGTAAATGTCTTGAAAAAACATCATAAGAGTCAAAATTTCTAGTTATTTCAATCTCCCTTAAGCAGTTTTAGTTAAAACCAAGAATACAACCAAATATCTTGCCTTGCTGAAGAGCAAGCAGTTTTTACATGACAAGTAAAGTCATTAGATGAAAAATTCAACTATGAATAACTTAAAACTCCATGATTCTTTAACTTGCTCCAAATATTACCACATATAGAAACATTTATAAATAATTTGATATCAGGTAATTCCATTCACCTCTCAATATTAAAACTTATGAACATTTCACAAAAATCATACTTTTAAACTAAGAAACAGAAGCTAGGCTAAATCACACCCTATGTCTCAATACAAAAGAATTCCAGCTTTAAAGCTATTTCCACACACAAGTAATGTTTGCTCTTCATTATCGAAGAAGATCACAACACCAGGAAGGTGATGCTATGACAAGCACATGAATTGGATTTGAGTGGGGGGTGGGCTGTACTAAGTTACCTATCTCATTTTCTCCTCCAAAGACATCTAAGATTCAGTGGCCACATATGAATCAGGACGACTAGAGATAGCCTTGGATGCAAGGTAATCAGGGTTAAGTGACTTGCCCAAAGTCACACTACTAGTGTCTAAGACTAGATTCGAACTCCTGTTCTCCTGACCCCTAGGTCAGTGCTCTATGGCATCACCTCCCCAATGTCATGGTCAGGGCAAGGGGCAGCTAGGTGGAGCAGTGGATAGAGCACCGGCCCTGGAGTCAGGAGTACCCAAGTTCAAATCTGGCCTCAGACACTTAATAATTTACCTAGCTGTGGCCTAAGTGGCAAGCCACTTAATCCTGTTTGCCTTGCAAAAACCTAAAAAAAAAAAAAAAAAAATGAAGGACAAGAAAATGACTAATCTATAAACATGTTTAACACAAATGTGTGTGTACAATATTCACCTGATCACCAGTGAGGATAGGGAATGAGAAGGGATGGTGGAAGGAAATTATGTAACTTAAAAATAGGCATATGCATATGGATGAATGCTGAAAAACTTTCATAACATGTATCTACAAAGTAAAATTTCAATTAAAAAAAAGAAAAGAAAATTAAGGATAAAACATTATCACAATCGGATATGGGACCCTGAACTACATAAACCACTCAATTGAAGATACAAAGATCATTTTGCTTATTTCCCCCCTTACAGAAGGAATAGTGGTAGATTTGTATACTTCTCTAATCAATTCAATAAACATATATTTAGCAGTTACTACATACCAGGCACTGCAGTAAGCAATGAGCAGACAAATAAGAGAAAGACAATCCCCATCTTCAAGAGCTTACAATCTGGGAGTAATAATCAACCTTAATGGACTTGCTCATACCAACAGGACAACAATTAGGTACAATTTTGGGATATCTGTGATGGAGAATGCCATCTGTATCCTGAGAAAGAATTGTGGAGTTTGAACAAAGACCAAAGACTATCAATTTTTTTTAAAAAATGTTATCTTATTATGCAATTCTGCTCTATCAGATACTATATGCTTCTTCCTTAAGAATATGATTTCTCTGTCATCACATTCAGCTTAGATCAATGCATACTATGGGAATTATATAATGACTAACAAAGTGCCTTCGGGGGGGGGAGCAAGATTGGGGGGAAAATTGTAAAACTCAAAATAAATAAAACCTTTCTAAAATTAAAAAAAAAGCTTACAATCTAATACGGGAAGAGCACACAGAAAAGGAAATTGAGAGAAGTTAAGAGGACACTGGAGGTCCTTAGCACATCTGCGCAATGGTATTCCAACTAGGCAAAGCTAAAGATGGGAGTCAGTTGGAAAGTCCAGGATCCTCACCTTTGAAAAGAAAGTCTTTTGAGAAGAAGTTAGCCTACCACCCTCTAGTCAGAGGGGTAAAGAATCTGGAGGAAAAGGGAAATTAGGAGGTGTTAGAGCAGCCAAGGCAGAGTTAAACAGCAGAATCATGAGATTTCAGGTGACTGGCTGATCTTAGGAGGGATATAGGTTCCTGGAAATTCAAACCAAGCAAAACTGAGCTACAAAGTATTGAAAAGAGAGTTCAGAAGTGAAGATTTTTGAAATTCTGGAAGATCTTGAAATTCATTCATACTATCTTACATAACAGCCACTGATGTGTAGTACTCAGGTGACTTCTTAGAGGAATTTGGGTAGCAACTAAAGGAAGAAAAGGCATATCCTAGCATGACACTGTAAAGAAGAGTTGGCTTAAGAGGAAGGAAGACAAGTAAAAGTTCCAATTATGACAAACTGGCTGAGTGACAATTAAAACTAGGTAGGACATTTAAAACTCTCAGAGTTCTCAAGAAATACTTTAAAACTATAAAGTATAGAATAAATGTGGATCTGCACTGGGAGTTTGCTAAGGAGTTCTCTACACCAATGAAATCACAGATTCAATCAAAAAAAAAAAAAGAAAACAACCTCTACGCCAGAAGTTCTTAACAGAGAGGGTCTATGAATTTTAGATGTATCAAGATTTATATATACATATAAAATAACAATTAGTTTTCTTTATGATTGTGTTTTATTTGGTGTTTTTAAAATATTATTTTGAAAAGGGGTTCATAGGCTTCACCAGACTACCAAAGGGTTCCAGGGTACAATAAAGGTTAAAAAAAACCCTGCTCTATAGTATCAAATGTATTCCTGACATCTAATGTTAGAGCCAGATACAAAAGTCTCCTAGGTGAAATTCATAATGACTCAAAAGAGTCTGCACTATATACATAAGAAAGACCAAATAAATGAAGAATGCTCATTTTCCATTCTATAACTGTACAGTTGAATGTGTATACTGGGGAGATACTGTGGATCATCAATGAAGTGAGCCCAGAACTAAAATAGGAGAAGAAGCCGCCAAATTGACTTTGGAAAATTTAATAATGCTTTTAATGATCCCAAGCTTCTCTCTGAAACAAAAGCTCATCTTAATAACAAAAAGATTCTTCATTCATGTTGGATGGTTCCAACAAAAAGATTCTCCACTCATGTTGGATGGTTCCAGGTCATAGAATGCTACAGTCTTCAAATAATTAAAGTTGAAAATAACCCAAAGGACAATAGAGACATATGTAATGTATAAGAAATGAATAAGTTGTAACACATTACCAGTGAAGAACTGTGCAAAAAGAAAAGAATATGATCACAAATATGTATGACTGGTGAAGAAGCTGGGTCAACTGTATAGAAAGAAAATGGAATTTCTGAATCCATAACATAAAGAGATATCAACTAAGGACAGCAAAATATTTGGAGAACACATAAGACCAATGTACAAGAATATATAGAAAGATGTGAATGGATAGTTAGCTGTATTATTGGTATAGCTATATCACTGGATCTTTTATCTACGGAAGTAAAGTAATTAAGGGACAAGGGGAGACAGGGAGGAAAATTTTATTGCAAGGAATACAAGGAATACTTTCAAAGACAGCAGATTTGTTTGAGAGACCTTGGATGGGAGTCTTACAAAGAAGGAAGAGGATGGTAAGGAAAAAAGTTGTATGTTCTATAATGCAAACAGTAGAACATTATCTTCAATGGTATATGATACAGAGTTATAAGACCAGAATGGTGGCAAAGTCTGGAGCACTGGACTGGTGAGCTGAGGAAAAGGTAAAGAAATGACAAATCCAGAATCAAAGGTTCAATGCAAAGCCTTTCCATTCGGGTACCATTTTAATCTAGCAGGAAAAGAGGAAAATGTAAAACAAATATAAAGATAGCTCTTAGGAGAAGATATGGAAAAACAATCATAAGACTTCCACGTTTATCCCCTTCCAATTTTTTGAATACTCACAGATTCATTTGTTTAGAAAGAATCTTTAGATTCTTCTTAAAAGAGGACCAACCTGCACATTTTTCACCTCTACAGAAATAGTCAGGTCCAAATTGACTCAAAATTTTTTACAACAAGAAATATCTGAGAGATACTTATGATGCATTGTTTTTACTAAATCTAGAAGTAGCCTAGTCTATAAGTAAAAAAAGTAAAGAAAGATGACCAACATGTTTTACCTGCACTATTCAAAAACAGAAATAGTAAAATTGGGAGTCAATTGCTAATTTCTCTTTCCTGAAAAAAATTCATGTTTATAACCTTGGTCCTACCCTATTCTGTGAAAGTGAGATTGAATATATCCACAGAAAAGTAATCATTTTCTTTGCCTAGCATAGGATCAATCTGAACACTACTTACACATTTGAATCCTGATTTCTAGAAATATTTGTTACAATGGTGACAAACATAGACTTCTCAGAGAAATCTAAAAGACATGACATTAAAGGTAAAACATTGGGGCGGCTAGGTGGCATGATGGACAGAGCACCAGCCTTGGAGTCAGGAGTACCTGGGTTCAAATCTGACCTCAGACACTTAATAATTACCTAGCCATGTGGCCTTGGGCAAGCCACTTAACCCCACTGCCTTGAAAAATCTAAAAAAAAAAAAAAAAGAGTTTTTAAAGGTAAAACATTTCATATTTTACCTAACAGAAATTCATTCTTTTGTTAATCAACTTTAAAATTTGGTTTCAATTCATCTGCAAATGTTTGTAATATCAAGGGTAATAAGGCAACTTCAATTTCTTTTTCTTTCATGATGCTAGCCTGTTCACGTCTATTTCACAATATACTTTATAGAATGTTGAGTTAATAAAGAACCATAGATGTAACTGAGGCTAACTCCTTCATTTTCCAGATGAAAAAATGAAAATCAAGCTGATCTATTTAATAATACAAGTCGATTTTAATTACAACTCTTTGTCCTCACATTTTAGAGGAATATGGCATGCTTATATGATTTCTGAAGCTAAAATAAAGACTTTTAGGTAATTGTGCTTTATGAAAAACTAAAAACTTAAAATTGCTAACATAATTTTCTCTTAAAACTTTGTAATGTGTTCTAACTGAAGGCTTTTCCATTAAAACTGAGAAAAATCTTATTACTATGAGCTTTGTTGGAATCTCTCCACTTATTTAAAGATGGGCATCTTCCTTTCATGCTAGAAATACTGTGACTACTCATAGGACCAACCCCACCACTGATCAAAACGGAAGCTTAGCCTCCATTTTTCTGATACACTCCAAAAGCAGCTCACTCCAATAAAGGAGTAGGACTTAGAACCCACCCTCCCAAATGGTTCTAGCCCTATAGTAACACAGAACTGCCCAA